>NW_026652292.1:1603363-1793971 GCF_009828535.3 Hylobates moloch
GATTTCAAAGTCAACATTCAAATGTGGTGTTTTTGTAACAACTTAAGAACGTAATTTAAAATGCTTTATAATTTAGTAACCTACAAAGTATCTTTTCCTGTGCTGTTCATTTTACAGCTAAATGTGCATGGTTTTAATTGCCTGTCAATCGAGTTCACTGCTGCCACTGACCCTCTCTTGTGATGGATAATTGGTAACTGACTCTGTTAAGGAACAAAGAGCTTAAAATAGCTGCTGTACTAGTGCATGGCACATCATGTCTAGATAATGAACTCCTAATACCAAATGTTTTCATGATGGCATATCCTGTGACACCTGCTTTTCAATGACAACGAGGTATCTAAAAGAGAAGAGGTGGCTGATGGTGTGGCTGATGGCATGCCCCACCTCCTTGATGTCCCTCCTAGCCCCTGTGCTGCAGCCCACCTGAAGTGTGGACCCAGCCTCTTCAAGCAGCAACTTTGCCTAATTAAACCTGACCAGAATTACCCTCATTATAACACAACTCGTGATGACATCCCAGCGACCTGGTTCCCCAGAATCCTGTGGTGATAAGCAGGTTCAGTTCTATTTTTGGCTTCTAACAAATGAAGCATTTCTCCCAAACTGCAGAAACAGACAAGTAAAAGACACTGGCAGGAATCAATCCAGAAACAGAGGCTGAGAATGGTCATTGAGAAAAGTCACGTGCTTTTAGTATTGCAGTATGAAACTCAACAACACGATAACACCCAGATGGTTCTGCAATTTGAGTTAGTGCAGTCTTTGAGGTAATTAATTGGGCGGAAATAACCATCTTTTAAAATCACCAGTGAGAGGTGTTTGTGAAGTCACAGAATTAGCTCTGGAAGTAACTCCAGAGTTTATTTCTGAATTGAGGCTTTTGAGGCCCACAGAGATGGAATCGGCCCCTGTTCCATACCATCCCCGGGACTGAAGGTCGAGTGGTTTGTGCTGTGTCACTGCTGCTGCTCCAAACTTCATTACTTGTTTAAAAATTGTATCGTTAGAGAGTCAGACTAGGCATAGGAAAACAGTTTATGTATTTAAACGATTCTCTTTCAAGTCGTTTAGTGACTGTTTAAAATACTACGGACAAAGGATTTTTCATGCTGCAACATGTTTTGGAGAAAAATAGTGAACAGCAAATTGGAACCATGAGAATGCCAGAGAACACAATTTTTGGAGAAGTTAATGCAGCCAAGTCAGGACACACAAGGCCTGGAGGTCAGATCCACCCCTGACCAATACTGGCCTTGGGCAGGTGTCGATCTCTGTGAGCCTTGCCTCATGGCCTTGCTGGGAGGCTGAAATCAGATGATGCTGGAAGGTGTTCCTGTGGAGTCCTGAACTTAATGGGAGGCCCCAAAGCAGCTGCTGAATACTGGAGAATTCCGTGTGTGTTTACCAGAGAGGCCAAAGCACTCAGCGTCGGGCTGCCTGTCCGGGAGTGGCGTTCACGCAGACCATGGCCGCCTAGGGAAGCTGAGCGTACGGATGGGCAGGCTTTGGAGGATGTGCAGAGCCAGATGCTAGGTTCTCTCTGGCCAGGTGCTCTCCTGAAGACACACCTAGGATGGGGTCATTAAGCAGGTGAGACGCCAGTGCCAGAGATGGGCGCGTGAAGACTCACACCTGGCACCAGGCAGCGTACCTGGAGCGAATGACTGGGCAGTTGCTGTAGCTGGGGCCAATTTCTATTCCATTCCTGCACGAGCACAGGCCCAGTGGCCCCTTAGAATAGACTAGAAGGATGTGGGCGAGGGAAGGCAGACCCGCTACTTTGCCCAGCACCTCAGACTGGGCTCTGTGCGTGGGCCTCTGTGCGAAACTGGGTTTCCCAGCTCTGCCTTCCTCCAGAGCACAATGAAGGCACTTTTGGAGGAATGACTTCAAGATGCATCAGCGTCCAGTCATGGGCCAGCCTCCCATGCATGCAGAGTAACTATAAACAAACCAGGAAATAAACCAACACCCTTCCTGGTGCTGTCTGTGGGGTGCAGGGACATTTCCATGACTCTCCGCCTCTGCATATTCTGGAAAAGCCTCTCCCACTACCATTTTGCTATCTAAAACAATAGTTAAAAAAAAAAAAAGCATGGAAGAAATATATACTGATTTTAGAAAATTGAGAAAACACAAGAGTTCTAGAAACCCACGTTTCAAAGAGATAATTAACTCCAGCAACCTTTCACTTATCTCAGTAAGGCTTGATCACTGAGGCAATGGCAGCTTCATGAAATTATTCAGGAGGACTTCCTTCTGCCCGATGCTGGCCAGCATGGAACTTCTGTGTTCCTTCAGAGCTGGAAGTATTCCACAGGAAAGGAACCCACAACAATCTCTTTCTTTTTGAAGCACAGAGAACATTGACATATTCACGTTTGTTCTGCATTTCGCCTTTGCCACATTTTGCCCATTTTCATGTGCTGGGTTCTCACTTCACTTTTAAAATTAGTCTTTATTTGAAGATTTTATATTTTCTTTGAATAGCTATTAAAGATTTTGTGCTTTGAATAGCATAATTGGTTTTTATTTTAAACATCTGTTATTTGTTTCAAATTTTCTTTTATTGTCTCTAAACTGTGGTACAAACACATCATTCTGTAAATTCATTAAGGGTTTCTTTGAAAACTGGCATGTGATTATTTTCTATCAATGTTTGATTGTTATTCTAAGAAACAGTGAAGTCTCTGCCATTAGGAAGCAGTTTGCTATGTAGCTTTTAAGTTACAGTTTACTTATTATGTTTCACAAATCCTAGTGTTTTTCTCTACCTAATGTGCCAAAGGCTGAGAACAGCATTCATCTCTGATAACTCTTCATGGAACTTTAAATTTCCCCTTGTAGCCTAATAATTTCTTAGCGTTATAGCTAGGGTTCTTCATTGTGTATTACACATTTTGTCAGTTTAAAAGACCCTGTTTGGTCCTTTTTTGTCCTGCATTTGACTTTGACTGTGGTTAATATTGATACCTAGGTGTGGTGATCAGGCAAATGCCCAGGTCTCCACACTCTCCCATTGTGGAATCATTCCTTCTCTACCCTGCTCAGCGTCTCATTCCAGTGGCTGCCAGGAGGGTTGGTAGAGCCTCTTCCCTGCCCTGTTGGCTTGGGTTTGGCCATGTGATGTTCTCTGGGTGCTGGAAGCTGGAGCTATGAGTGTGCTCATCTTGGCCTCCTGGGCTCAGTTCTTCCCCACGAGAAGGACACACTCTTGCAGCCCTTGCTTCCCAAGCCTGGATTCTAGGGTAAGAATGTCATGGGGCAGATATGATCTTGACCTCCAACCTGGAGCAGAGCCCTCAGCTGGTCCTTAGACCTTGGGCAAGAGACACATGCTTATTACTTTAACTTATATGAAACTGCTAGAATTTTAAGGTTCTTTAAGCAGCAATATCTTAGCAAAAACCTGATTAAGATACCATGTTTCCTTATTACTTCATAGCCCTTTGCAACAGATTGTCTAAATATTTGGGTAGGTTTTTCTTGTTAGAGAAATCAATGCTCAGACAGTCAAAGCATATTTAAAAGAACCCCAGATATAGTGAATTTTTAGATACACTGTTTCAGATGTTAAGGAAATTTCATTAGCTAGATTGTAAATGAAATTGGTGTTTAAGAAGATTGGTTAGTTTAACTTGAGTTACATTCATAAATGGAAAACTGAAGGGTGATTCCCCTAACTTTACAAGATTTATAACTAGAGTAACAATAGTCGCAAGTTAGACTTTAATCCATAAGGAAATCTAGGATTTTAAACTGGTAATGTGTGTGTGTGTGCATGTGTGCATATATATATATTTTATATATATATATATATATTTTACGCACACATATATATTCATATGTCAAATATTACTTTAAACCAAGTAGCTGTAAATAGTCTGTCCTGTGCACAAAAGCCACACTTGGTTATTAACAAGTCGATGTGCTGCCATTGGAAAGCACACAGTAGGCATGCATGAGTCGAAGTGATGAACACTCCAATCTTTGCATTCTTTAAAATGCTCTTACACCTTTCAGGTGGAAAGCTTAGGTGTGGCTCATAAGACCTGCCCCTAGGCAGGGCTCTTAACCATATATGTTGTGGTTTCTGTATTGTTGGACATTTATGCACAAACACACACTCAAGCATCAATACCACTACTTCTGGTTAGGGTAGATAAGGGATTGGGTGGGGGCTTTTACCCTTCACTTCATACACACATGTAGTTTATTTTAACTTTTAAACACTTTTCATGCATTCCTATTGATGATAGTGGCAGCCCATCTGGAGTGGACACTGAGAAGATGCTGGCTGCAGTAGGGGAGGTACAGCTGGAGCTGTGCACTTCATGGAGCCAGGAACAGGTGGGAGTCTCACCCCCTTCAGAGTTGGTGGGTGGGGAACCCCCTGCTCCAGGGCACAGCTGCAGCTGTCCAGCCATGGCTGTGGACCTGGGCATCCCTGTGCTCTCAGGGGCTTGAGAAGTCCCCCTGACCCCGCAGGTTCGGAAGTGCGTGCTCCCACTGCCTGGGCTCTCCCCACTCCTGGCATCTGCTCTGATTTTGGAGCAAAGTTGTGGCCAAGTCCAGGTGCTGTCATGAGCCAATTGGGTGTGTGCAGGCTTGGGGTGGTGCTGATATGCCAGCCTCCTGCCACCTCAGTCCCCTCCAGACTTTGGGCACCAAAGAGTGTGGGAGGGAGGCCGAGGTGGGGTTGAGGGTGGCTTGGTATGGGCCTGCTCGTGCCCCGAGGCGTGAACAGCCTGGGCACCATGAACAGTGGCAGGAGGCAGACAGGCTCCTGCGTGGAACAGGGCAGGTCCCCAGTGAAACCCCACCTTCAAGCCAGGGATGACTGAAGCCTGGGGGCTGGGCTGCCAGTTCCCTAGACCAGAATAAGAACTTATGATGCTTTTTCCAGGCCTGCCCTTGGCCACCCAAGGAGCAATCAGCATGCATTTCCTCCCCTCTGAGGCCAATAAAAACCCGAGACTCAGCCAGACTTGGGCAGATGATGGGATGACCTGCTTGTGGAGAGGAACTGCCCATTGTGGGTTTCCTCTCCACTGAGAGCTGTACACTCGTGGGGACGACCTGCTTGTGGAGAGGAGCCACCCACTCCAGGTCTTCTCCCTGCTGAGGGCTGTACCGATGATGGGACATCCTGTCTGTGGATAGGAGCTACCCACTCTGGGTGTTCTCTCTGCTGAGGGCTTCACAGAAAATGGGATGACCTGCCTATGAATAGGAGCTACCCAATCCACATCTTCTTTCAGCTGAGGGCTGTGCAGATGACAGGATGACCTGCCTGCAGAGAGGAGCTACCCATTCTAGGTCTTCTTCCTGCTGAGGGCTGTGCAGATGATGGGCTAACCTGCCTACAGAGAAGAGCTACCCACTCTGGGCCTCCTGAGAGCTGTACTGTTGCTCAATAAAGCACCTCTTTACCTTGCTCACCCTCCAGTTGTTTGCATACCTCATTCTTCCTGGACATGGGACAAGAACTCAGGACCTGCTGAACGGGGGTACTGAAAGAGCTGTAACACAAACAGGACTGAAACACATCTCCCTGCTCACCACATTGATGGTGTCAAGAAGGAGACAAGAGAGAAGGAGAGAAGAGCTGTAGTCTTTTGGGGATCCTAGACTTAGGAGCTCCCTAATCCAGGTCTGTGACACCCTCTTTGGGGCTCTGCAGTTCCTGGCATCTCCAAGTTCCTGGGTGCCACCATGTTCCCCAGTGCCCACAGTGGAAGCCACTCATGGTACACCTGGTCCAGCCACAGCAGGGAGCTGACACCTGTGCTGGCACCTGGAGCTGCCCGTCCTGCCACAGCTGGTATGCCTGAGAGTGCACAGCGGCCAGGCCCCATGCTTGCTCACTCATGCACCCCTTGCTGCTCCACGCCTGGCTAACCCTTGCCAGGCATGGGATCCAGGCTGGAAGCATGAGTTGAGCGCAGCCTGCCAGGCCGAGTGAATGGAATGAGCCCAGTGGGCCTGAGCAAAACTTGGGCAAAGGTGCCGCTGACCACAGAGGCTTCTGGCTGGAAAAGCAACACTCTAAGGATCCTGTGACACTGTTTTTTTTTGTTTTGTTTTGTTTTGGTTTTTTTTTTTTTTTTTTTTTTTTTTTTGCGATGGAGTCTTGCTCTGTCGCTCAGGTTGGAGTGCAGTGGCATGATCTTGGCTCACTGCAAGCTCCACCTCCCAGGTTCATGCCATTCTCCTGCCTCAGCCTCCTGAGTAGCTGGGACCACAGGTGCCCACCACCACGCCCAGCTAATTTTTTCTATTTTTAGTAGAGACGGGGTTTCACTGTGTTAGCCAGGATGGTCTCAATCTCCTGACCTCGTGATTCGCCCACCTCGGCCTCCCAAAGTGTTGGGATTACAGGTGTGAGCCACCGCACCAAGTCTGTTTTTTTTTTTCTTAACAAAACTTTTCACAAATCAAAATAATTTAACTTTCTCCACACCAATCACTTTAGTTACTCCCACTCTTGCCAAGTCCCCAGCTCTCTGCTTTGCATTTGAAGTCTGTCTTACAAAAGAAAAGAGGGGTTGGGCGTGGTGGCTCCTGCCTATAATCCCAGCACTTTGGGGGGCCAATGTGGGTGGATCACTTGAGCCTAGGACTTCAAGACCAGCCTGGGCAACATAGTGAGACTCCATCACTGAAAACAAAACAAAACAAAACAAACATTACCTGGGGTTGGTGGCACACTCCTATAGTCCCAGCTACTCTGGAGGCTGAGGTGAGAGGATCCCCTGAGCCCGGAGGTTGAGGCTGCAGTGAGCCATGATCATACCACTGCACTCCAGCCTGGACGACAGAGCGAGACCTGTCTCTAACATAAAGCAGGGGGAGGAAAAGATGGCCTGTTTATGCGAGCAGACTGTGCCATTTGTCATTCTGAATGTAACATTTTTAAAGGTGAGAGATTAAGAATCTCTTTGTGGGAGCACGCTAGGTCTCACAGGAGAGAATGGGTGGGTAGACAGAGGGATGCTGAGCAGAAAGGTGGGTCTGGACTCATGGAAACCCAGTTCTTCGGCTACAGGGCTCCACAGCTGCTACCTGGGAGATTGGGAGCCAGGGCCTTGGGGAAAGGGCTCACACCTGGCTGGGCCTGGGAGGGCAGGGAGGAGGCTCCATGGCTGGGCTGGCTGGGCTCCTGGCTTCCTGAGCAGTTCATTCCAGTGCACAGGGGAGTGGAGTTTGCTGAGCTTCCGGGAGCCTGCAGCTTCTGCACCTGGACTCTGGAGAAGGTGTCTCAGCCATGGCACTGACCTCTTTCTGCCCCAGCTGTGAATGGCAGGAGTGTGGGCCTGCAGTCCCAGGCATCCTAGGCCAGGTAGGGGCTGACACCCTTTGCAAATTGAAATAAAAACTGTTCAACATGGGAAGAGCTTTTCATGTATTTCCAATGTGAAAATTATTAGCAGTTAGTTACCAGGTCCCAGCTGGGAAATCCTATCCTCCCACCAGGCTTTGAGTTAGGTGAGCGGCCGATTCTAGGATGCAATGTATTTAATTTTCACCAGCAAAATTTGGAATTTTGGGCAGGCGAATTATTGGAGATAAACATTTGAAGGAAGCAACTTCTCTTCTTTCCTCATTTCTCTGACACATTGTATTTGACATTTTCTTGTCTAATTTTGTGATTGAGGACGACTGTTCAGAGTTATTGAGGTGTCATGCCTTCAGGCCTCAGCATCAGAATCACCACACAGAACATATTTGAGTGCAGGTGAAAAATCACTGGAAGGAAGGCTCACAATGTATCCCAAAGGGTTATTTTGAGGTTAAACTCATGGACTTACTTACTGTGTGGCTATAAAAGCAAGAGCAATAATCTTCCAAAATATATGTGTTTAAGGCACACTACAAGTGTCATTTTCACTTGAAAATAATTTTAGAAGTCTATTACTTTTAATTCCTAACACTGAGCTCAATTACTTTCATTCCACCTATTTTTCCGTATTTGTCTGGTGACATTACAAATGTCAATTTGTAAATTTGAAAACAAGTCAATTTGCTACACTGTGTTAAAATCAAACTCTACAGAGCAATGTGTGCAGCAAGGAAGGATATTCACATACAAATACACATTCACATTACAAATACAATCTCATTCTTGTCACTGAATTTGGTTGCATTTCTTCCCCAAATGCTGTCTTTTATTATTTCATTATGGTTTTGATCCTTCATTTCACAACTAATATAAGTTCTGGGAAGCACATGCGGCGTGTCTACTTTCAGAGGAAGGCCTCTGTCTTTCCCCAGGATGGGAATCCACCCACTATGCAGAGAATCCCACTGACGCTCCCTGGCACCCCACAATTGGCTTTGGTTTCTGTATTGGTCTGTTTTCACGCTGGTGATAAAGACATACCTGAGACTGGGCAATTTACAAAAGAAAGAGGTTTAAGTGGACTTACACTTCCACATGGCTGGGGAGGCCTAACAATCGTGGTGGAAGGCAAGGAGGAACAAGTCACATCTTACATGGATGGCAGCAGGCAAAGAGAGAGAGGGCTTGTGCAGGGCAACTCTGCCTTATAAAACCATCAGATCTCATGAGATATATTCACTACCAAGAGAACAGCACGGGAAAGACCTGCCCCATGATTTAATTACCTCCCACTGGGTCCCCCCAACAACACCCAGGAATTCAAAATGAGATTTGGGTGGGGACACAGCCAAACCATATCCATTTCACAACCTCGTTTCTGCTTCTTTGAATAATTTCCCCAAATACTTATCAATAATTCCCTTTGACTCTGGAGAGAGCTAAGAGGAACAATTCCTGTAGACATGGAATGAATCACTAGTTCCCAGCAAAATTCAGTGACAAATATGAGATTGTAATAAAGTAATCAAATTCAGACATTGATACCAAAATAATAATCACTAACAGGTTTGTTTTCTAAAAAGCCAATAATATAAAAGAACACATTAAAAGAGATATGTCATAGTCAAGCATGGGACAGACATAGAAGAAGGAAGAATAATTATCATGTCGTGACTGTTTTTAGGAGGCATAGGTTTTTTTAAATAAGGGCTTTCTTTTTAATAAAACTGTCATTATGCAAAAATATTGACAAATCCTGGCCTTCAGTTTCAAGTACATAATACAAGGAAATTGTATGCATGTTTGTAAAATTTTTGTATAAATCTCTTATTGGGGATAAGCATTAATTAATATAGGAAAATACAGTATTTTGTTCAAATGATTAAATGATTAGTATAAATAATAAATCTAAACAAAGCCCTTGTTAATTTGCTAAATATCCTTCCTTGCTGCACACATTTCTCTGTAGAGTTTAACACAATGTAGCAAATTGACTTGTTTTTAAGAGAGATGGGAAGTAGAAATTGGAGGGGGCGGAACCTGTAAGTCGGTGTTTCCGGAGACTTCTATCAGCAAAGGCCTCAGTCAGCACCTCATATTCCTGGGCACCAGAATTCTGTTTCCATTCTAAGCAGGGCGGACATTCAACTCCCATGAAAGGGAACTGAATTCTATCTATTATCCCTTCATGATTCCATTAAATAACTCAAAAAGGCAGGCCAAAAGAGGGAAACAGCTTTTGTCAAATATTCTAACCCACGGTATGTGGTAAGTGCTAAATTGGGAAAACTATCTTGGAAAAACTTATCCAGTGGTTGTCAAAGTGACTTGTGAATTTCACAGTCCTATATGAAGTTCAAGAGATTCAATAGTAATGTGATCTTCAGTGATCTGTTTTTCTAGCATATATGCTCCCCCCCTTCTGAAGTTAAACTGAACACGACAGCGCTGGCTTGGATGAGTGAAACTGTGACGGGCATAAGCAGGATTGCGAGGAATAGGTTTAGTCACTCAAACGCGTCTCAAGTGAATTCTTTTTTTTCAAATTATTTTATTGTTTTTGTTTTTAAGTTCCGGGGACATGTGCAGGATGTGCAGGTTTGTTACATGGGTAAATGGTGCCATGATAGTTGCTGCACTTGTCAACCCATCGTCACCGAGGTATTGAACCCAGCGTGCATTAGCTCTTTTTCCTAATGCTCTCTCCCTCCCCCGCCCTCCCCTGACAGGCTGCAGTTAAGTGTTTTTCCCCTCCCTGTGTCCATACGTTCTCACTGTTCAGCTCCCACTTATAAGTAAGAACACGCGGTATTTGGTTTTCTGTTCCTGCGTTAGTTTGCTGAGGATAATGGCTTCTAGCTTCATCCATGTCCCTGCAAAGGACATGATCTCATTTCTTATTATGGCTGTATAGTATTTCATAGTGTATAAATCATTCTATTATTAAGATACATGCACACATATGCTCATTACAGCACAATTCACAATAGCAAAGATGTGGAATCAACCCAAATGCCCATCTGTGATAGACTGGATAAAGAAAACGTGGTACATATACATCGAGTGAATCCTTAACTGTAAGTACCCCCAGGAGAGGGCATAGAATCCCAATTTAAACCTGCAGTTCTTTCCTCTATATTATTTGCAGGGCAATCAAATGGATAAGGTTTCTTATGCAGTAGATTTTGCTATTTTCCTTATGCTTTTCATATTTTTTCAATCTTCTCTATTCAGATGAGGACAGATGTTGCCCTATTCTAGGCACAGATGTAGCTGAGATGAAAGGACATGAACATAGCTGTCTTTGGCATCCATGGTCCTATAGTGGGTGCAGGAAGAGCTGTGCTGTCCAGGAGTCCACCTCCTCCAGTCCTTTGGGGGCAGCACTCTGGGGAGCTGGTGCCTCGAGCTGCCCACCACCAGGGAGTTGCCCAGTTGCTCCCCACGTCTCCTCCCGCCATCATCTTTTCTGTCCTGGTTCTCCCCCAGTAGCCTGTTTGCCCATGCAGCTGGTTGAAGCATCGATGCTGCAAGTGCTTACTGGTTTAGGTGACGAAGGTCAGTTTTAGCTGCGACGTGAAGCCACCCTGGACTTTTAAAAATGAGATGCTCTGGTGACAGTTACTTCCAGTCTGAGATGAGTTAGCTTCGTGTTTCTGAGAGGCAACCACACAGATTTTGGGCACATGAGGCAGCCGGCTCTGCCATCAGCGTCATCCCAGTGTCCTGTCACTCCAGGCTAGCCTGGGACCACACCTGGTGAGGGCTCTCCTCTCTCTCCTCTATCAGCCAAACTAGAATTGAGTGCACGGGAACACAGTCTCATAGAACTCAGGGGCCTTCTCAGAATCCAGGCGTGGATGCTTAGGTTCAGAAACTTCAGGCTGTGTGGAAGTTAGACCAGTGATTTGACTGTGTTTATTTCATGTGTACATGTAACACAATTTCTACCACTGTGCCTGTTAGCAACGATTTTACTTCCCAGGTGCTGAGGGTAGGCCTGATAATGGGTGAGCTCAATATTGAGGAAAAGAAAGATAATTGTGGGGTACACAGGAAATAAAGTCACGGGGGAGAAGCTTGTCAGATGCATTATTCTACGGGTAACAATTTTTAATCCTGCACAAATAATTGTAAAACTCCCAACAATTTGAATGCAGTGGAGAGTGAATGAAGGCAGGAAAAATACATAGTGTGTTGAATCCTTGTGAGAAGGTACCACACTGGATATGATCGGCAGATATTTGGGTTTTTACCTGAGGGGATACCCTTGCTGCTCAGGGGTGGGGCCCTAATCACTCAAGCAGAAAGCCACAGTCTTAAGGTCTCAGGAGTTGGAGGACAACGTCCAGGGAAGCTACAGCTGGAGGAGCTGGATGGAGACGCTGGCTTCTGTCCACCAAAAGGGAGTCAGAGTTTAGGGTGTAAGCCCGGCCACGTAAAGCACCTGGTGTAAAAATGGCATCAACCACCAGAGAAGCAGGAGAGCCTAGCATCTCTTCAGCGCAGAACTCACAGCATCCAGTATTCAAAACACAAACTGAGCACGTGAAGATGCAGGAAACAGAGCCCACACTCAATAAAGAAATCAGGCTACTCCCAGCACTTTGGGAGGCTGAGGCAGGCGGATCACAAGGTCAGGAGATCGAGACCATCCTAGCTAACACAGTGAAACCCCATCTCTACTAAAAATGCAAAAAAAAATTAGCTGGGCATAGTGGTGGGTGCCTGTAGTCCCAGCTACTCTGGAGGCTGAGGCAGGAGAATGGCATGAACCCAGGAGGCGGAGCTTGCAGTGAGCCGAGATTACGCCACTGGACTCCAGCCTGGGTGACAGAGTGAGACACCGTCTCAAAAAAAAAAAAAAAAAACAACAACAACAACAAAAAATCAGGTTACAGAAATGAGACATGAGGAGACCCAGACAGTAGAATTAACAATGGTTTAAAAACCACCACTAAAAATGGACTCCAGGACTTAGAAGAAGATGTGGTCATAATGAATGGTTATAGAATCTCATCCAGACAGAAAAGGACATTTAAAGAAAGAATGAAACAAACACCAAATCAGAAATAACTGCACCTATGTATGTTATAAGCAAGCTAGGAATAGAGAGGAACTTCTTCCATCGGAGGCAGGGCATCTGTGAAATAGACATTCTGCTTACATTTGACAGGAAGCACCGACGCTTGCCCTCAAGACTGGAAATGGGCCGTGATGTCTGCTCTCCCTGTCCCTTACACTGCTCGATTCCAAGTCGAATAAAGTGACAGAGACCAGGAAGCATGGAGCCATAGGAGTAGGATATCAATAGGATAGAACAGGGAGCCCAGAAGTAGACCCACAGTCTACTTATTTTTACAAAAGTGCTGCAGAAATTGAATGGCATTGGACTAATGGGATATCTGTATGGATACAAATAAAACCTGAACTCTATTCCATGTCATATTTAAATATTAATTTGATATTGATTGTAGGCCTAAAGTTAAAAGCTACATAATTTCTAGGGGTGAACTTAGGAGAATATATTCATAACTTGGGAGTATGCAGATATTTCTTAGAACACTAAGTGCAAAAAATGTAACATAAAATCATGATGGATCATTGTTCATAAAAATTAGTAATGTTAGGTCATCAAAAGATATCAAAGAAAATCAACAGGCAGGCAGAGACAGAGAAAATATTCACATACACATATCTGACCATAGACTAGTATGTGTCCACACTATATAAAGAATGCATACGACATTACAACAATAGAAAAACAATACAATAGAAAGGGCTATCCACTTGAAATGATACTTTACAACAATCACGTGCAAATAGTTGCATGGAAAAATGCTCAACATCACAATTTATCAGGGATATGCAAATCAGAAAATAAGAAAACAACACAGAGACATTAGAATAGCTAAAATGGGCTTCATCCATGGGATGCAAGGCTGGTTCAACATACACAAATCAATAAATGTAATCCAGCATATAAACAGAACCAAAGACAAAAACCACATGATTATCTCAATAGATGCAGAAAAGGCCTTTGACAAAATTCAACAACCCTTCATGCTAAAAACTCTCAATAAATTAGGTATTGATGGGACGTATCTCAAAATAATAAGAGTTATCTATGACAAACCCACAGCCAATATCATACTGAATGGGCAAAAACTGGAAGCATTCCCTCTGAAAACTGGCACAAGAACAGGGATGCCCTCTCTCACCACTCCTATACAACATAGTGCTGGAAGTTCTGGCCAGAGCAATCAGGCAGGAGAAGGAAATAAAGGGTATTCAATTAGGAAAAGAGGAAGTCAAACTGTCCCTGTTTGCAGATGACATGATTTTATATCTAGAAAACCCCATTGTCTCAGCCCCAAATCTCCTTAAGCTGATTAGCAACTTCAGCAAAGTCTCAGGATACAAAATCAATGTACAAAAATCACAAGCATTCTTGTACACCAATCACAGACAAACAGAAAGCCAAATCATGAGTGAACTCCCATTCACAATTGCTTCAAAGAGAATAAAATACCTAGGAATCCAACTTACAAGGGATGTGAAGGACCTCTTCAAGGAGAACTACAAACCACTGCTCAATGAAATCAAAGAGGATACAAACAAATGGAAGAACATTCCATGCTCATGGGTTGGAAGAATCAATATCGTGAAAATGGCCATACTGCCCAAGGTCATTTATAGATTCAATGCCATCCCCATCAAGCTACCAATGACTTTCTTCACAGAATTGGAAAAAACTACTTTAAAGTTCATATGGAACCAAAAAAGAGCCCGCATCGCCAAGTCAATCCTAAGCCAAAAGAACAAAGCTGGAGGCATCATGCTACCTGACTTCAAACTATACTACAAGGCTACAGTAACCAAAACAGCATGGTACTGGTACCACAACAGAGACATAGATCAATGGAACAGAACAGAGCCCTCAGAAATGATGCCGCATATCTACAACTATCTGATCTTTGACAAACCTGACAAAAACAAGAAATGGGGAAAGGATTCCCTATTTAATAAATGGTGCTGGGAAAACTGGCTAGCCATATGTAGAAAGCTGAAACTGGATCCCTTCCTTACACCTTATACAAAAATTAATTCAAGATGGATTAAAGACTTAAATGTTAGACCTAAAACCATTAAAATCCTACAAGAAAACCTAGGCAATACCACTCAGGACATAGGCGTGGGCAAGGACTTCATATCTAAAACACCAAAAGCAATGGCAACAAAAGCCATAATTGACAAATGGGATCTAATTAAACTAAAGCGCTTCTGCACAGCAACAGAAACTACCATCAGAGTGAACAGGCAACCTACAGAATGGGAGAAAATTTTTGCAACCTACTCATCTGACAAAGGGCTAATATCCAGAATCTACAATGAACTCAAACAAATTTACAAGAAAAAAACAAACAACCCCATCAAAAAGTGGGCAAAGGACATGAACAGACACTTCTCAAAAGAAGACATTTATGCAGCCAAAAAACACATGAAGAAATGCTCATCATCACTGGCCATCAGAGAAATGCAAATCAAAACCACAGTGAGATACCATCTCACACCAGTTAGAATGGCCATCATTAAAAAATCAGGAAACAACAGGTGCTGGAGAGGATGTGGAGAAATAGGAACACTTTTACACTGTTGGTGGGACTGTAAACTAGTTCAACCATTGTGGAAGTCAGTGTGGCGATTCCTCAGGGATCTAGAACTAGAAATACCATTTGACCCAGCCATCCCATTACTGGGTATATACCCAAAGGACTATAAATCATGCTGCTATAAAGACACATGCACACGTATGTTTATTGCAGCACTATTCACAATAGCAAAGAGTTGGAACCAACTTAAATGTCCAACAACGATAGACTGGATTAAGAAAATGTGGCAAATATACACCATGGAATACTATGCAGCCATAAAAAATGATGAGTTCATGTCCTTTGTAGGGACATGGAGGAAACTGGAAAACATCATTCTCAGTAAACTATCGCAAGGACAAAAAACCAAACACTGCATGTTCTCACTCATAGGTGGGAATTGAACAATGAGAACTCATGGACACAGGAAGGGGAACATCACACTCCGGGGACTGTTGTGGGGTTGGGGGAGGGGGGAGGGACAGCATTAGGAGATATACCTAATGCTAAATGACGAGTTAATGGGTGCAGCAAAACAACATGGCACATGGATACATATGTAACAAACCTGCACATTGTGCACATGTACCCTAAAACCTAAAGTATAATAATAATAATAATAAAAGATGAGCTAGAAACTAACAAAATAAAAAAAAAGAGATATGGAGGTAAAAATAACCAGAATAACTAATAATGGAAATAATTAAAATGTGGAATGTGTGGTTGGGGTGCAGAGTGCAAGCTCCAAAAAAAAAGATTTAAAAAGATAACACCAAATAAAGGAAAAGATCTGTAGCAATGAGGACTCTCATACAACAGCCCAGGATTGTTGAAGTGCACCAGTCTTTGGGAAAAGCTTGGCAGTTCCTTATAAAACTAACCACACAATTACCTATGATGCAGCAATTATTCTGCTAGATATTTACCCACAAGAAATAAAAGTTTATTTTGAAAAAAGAACTTGTACAAAATGTTCAGTGTGTGAAGGAACATTTCAAATATTCAACACGTGTTTCACAGCAGCTTTTGGCAGAAGTACTCCAAATGCTCACAAAGGCAATAGTGGGTTAGGCCGGGCACAATGGCTCACACCTGTAATCCCAGCACTTTGGGAGGCCGAGGCAGTGGATCAACTGAGGTTGGGAGTTCAAGACCAGCTTGACCAACATGGAGAAACCCCGTCTCTACTAAAAATACAAAAATTAGCCGGGCATGGTGGCTTATGCCTATAATCCCATCTACTCAGGAGGCTGAGGCAGGAGAATCGCTTGAACCCAGGAGGCAGAGGTTGCAGTGAGCCAAGATCACGCCACTGTGCTCCAGCCTGGGTGACAAGAGCAAAACTCCATCTCAAAAAAGAAAAAAAATAGTGGATTAAACAAATTGTGTGTATTCAGATAATGGCATAACAGTAAAAATGTGACAAACTGTGGATGCAAGTGATGACCTGGATGAAATGGACAGGTGTCACGCTGAGCAAAGGAAGTCAGAGATAGAGAGGGCAGACTTCATGAATCCATCACACCAAGTTCTAGAACAGGTAAAGTTAATCTGTGGTGACAAAGAGGGCTTGCTTTGTGGTAGTGGGGGCTGCCTGCAAAGGCAGACAAGGGACTTTTTGGAGGTTACGTGAAGGTTCAATATTTTTATGGGTTACACGGATGCATGCATCTGTCAAACCTCATCAAATTGTACACTTAAGATTTGTGCATTTTACTGTATGTAAATTGTAACTAAAAAGTCCCCTGCAAATATTGAAATCAAGTTACAGGCTTGCTTTTAACACTTTTATGGGTAGCATATCTGAAACTATTCTTCGCATATTCTAGGCCTCAGCAAATGCTTGCCAGTGTTTCTCAGGGCTGGAGAAGGGAGTTTCACATAAGGAAAAAGAAAAGACTGAGCTATTCCCTGTGTGTTTGCATAGGAATTAGAGGTATCAGTAAATTCATGATTTTATTTTCACAATGCAGACATTTAGACATATATTTGTACCCATCTATGTCATGTCCATATCTACCTTTCTCCCAATTCTGTCTGCTGAGAGAGCCTAAAAGCTGAGTCCATCAGCAGAAGTGAACACACCTGGTGCCGAGACCTTGGTTTCTAATTACCTTCTTCCACTGAAAGGAAACAGAGCTCCTGAAGAATAGGCTGATTCCAGGCGGAGGCAGAGAAAGCCCAGGGCATCCTGTTTGGCCAGAAAGCAAAGAATTGCCCCAGGACTTAGGAGAACTGCTCCAATCGTGTGTTACTTTGTAACAAATCATCTCAAAACTTAGTTACATGAAGCAACACGTTGTTATTATTGCTTACAATTCTGTGGGCTGCCTGCTAGGCTGGTAGGTTCTCATTTGAGGTCTTTGCTAAGACTGCAATTAGTTACCAGCTGGAAGGCGATTTGGCAATGGTTTATTGCAAAGTAATACCTGCATTGCCTTATAATCTTACTTTTTGAAAACCAGGAAATGGATTTACAGTAGCTTCAAACACAGGGCTTTCTCTTACTCACAGAAGAATGGACAGGAGTGAGCAGAGGCCACTGGTGTAGGCTGAGTCACCCACTGATGCCCCCAGTGGTGTTTGTGCTCGTGCTGGCTGACCCATGCTCACATTGGTGCTCAAGGAATAGGGAGGGGTATAGAGATGTGCCAGCAAGCGTGTGCCCATCTCTTATCTAGAAAATAATGGGGTTCCTGTTAGGTAATAGGGTTGCTGGAAAGCCCCAACAGATTTCCTCTTCCATAAGTTAGCTAGAACTTGTCTCATGGAGAATCGTAGCTACAAGAGATCCTGGAAAACAGAGTATTGGTCTTTAAGAATTTCTCTTTAATTTGAGGCACGGAAGAGAGAAGGGAGAATTGGGAATGGCAGTGAGGTAAACAAACCAAGGGTGCATGCCTCAACTGATGATAGGAAAATAATCAGTCACCAAATGCAGTGTGCACTTGGGAACAGGTGCAAAGGGTGCATATGTTAAGGGGGCCTCCTCGCCAGTCGCTGGCTTCTTCAATCGGGGCTTCATCAGCCTCCACTCTGTCTCCAGCTCATGCGAAACTGGCTCATGCTAAAGCTCTCCAGACAGGATAAGAAGGTCCCAAGGCCCACGCATAACGACTGGGAAACTTTAGCAAATGTTGCCACCCAAAGTCTAACAGCTAGAATCTAACTGTGCGATTGCAAGATAGTCTCATAGCTAGACTCTGAGATTCCAAGGTAGTCTAACACCTAGAGTGTGACTGCGAGATTTCAAGGTAGCCTCATAGCTAGAATCTAACTATTAGGCTTCTTGTTAATTATGGAAATTTCTGCAGCCATCTTGAATTTCTCCCCAGAAAATGGGTTTTTCTATCTCATAGTCAGGCTGCAAATTTTCCAAACTTTGATGCTCTGCTTCCCTTATAAAACTGAATGCCTTTAATAGTACCCAAGTCACCTCTTGAATGCTTTGCTACTTAGAAATTTCTTCCACCAGATACCCTAAATCATCTTTCTCAAGTTCAAAGTTCCACAAATCTCTAGGGCAGTCTCTTTGGTAAAACATAACAAGAGTCACGTTTGCTTCAGTTCCCAACAAGTTCCTCATCTCCATCTGAGACCACCTCAGCCTGGACCTTATTGTCCATATCACTATCAGCATTTGGGGGAAAGCCATTCAACAAGTGTCTAGGAAGTTTCAAACTTCCCCACATTTTCCTGTCTTCTTCTGAGCCCTCCAAACTGTTCCAACCTCTGCCTGTTACCCAGATCCAAAGTCACTTCCACATTTTCAGGTATCTTTTCATCAATGCCCTATTCTACTGGCACCAATTTACTGTATTAGTCTGTTTTCATGCTGCTGATAAAGACATACCTGAGACTGGGAAGAAAAAGAGGTTTAATTGGACTTATAGTTCCACATGGCTGGGGACGCCTCAGAATCATGGTGGGAGGCAAAAGGCACTTCTTACATGGTGGCAGCAAGAGAAAATGAGGAAGAATCAAAAGTGGAAACCCCTAATAAGCCCATCAGCTCTCGTGAGACTTATTCACTATCACAAGAACAGCACGGGAAAGACCCACCCCATGATTCAATTACCTCCACCTGGATCCCTCCCGCAACACGTGAGAATTCTGAGATACAATTCAAATCGAGATTTGGGTGGGGACACAGCCAGACCATATCAGAGTGGGTGTGAGCCAGAAGGCCTGGACCCAAAGTCTCTGCTTTTGACTGGGATCTTTCCACTGCCTTTGCTGAAATTGGGAAGCAGCATCCCTCTGTTTATTTCTGGAGGAAAGTTTGTACCTGGACTGCAGTAAGACATGATCGGAGTCCATGAAATAGTCCAGCCGGCTGTTCCTTCAGCATCCTCTGGTGTCTGGTGATGGCCAAGCTTATTGTTCTCAGAGCAGTAGGAGCGACCCGAGCCAGAGTAAATCAACCAGCTGAGCCCACAGCTCCCTCCTAGGCCCGTCTGGACACGGGTCTCATGGCCTCTGTGATCTGGAAAGCCCAGAGAAAAGCAGCGTTATCTTAGACAGGGAACTGTTACGAGAGCTAGGAGGGGGCCTGCACCCCTGCAGCAGAGGGCAAGCCGGAAGCAGGGGACGGGTACGAGAATGAGGAGGGGCTCGTACTCGTGCAGAAGAGAACAAGCTGGAAGCAGGGGACTGGTTTAAGAATGAGGAGGGGGCCCTGCAACCCTGCAGCAGAGGGCAAGCCGGAGGCAGGGGATGGGTATAAGAACGAGGAGGGGTCCCTGCACCCCTGCAGCAAAGGACAAGCTGGAAGCAGGGGACAGGTGTGAGAACGAGGAGGGGGCCCTGTACCCCTGCAGCAGAGGACAAGCTGGAAGCAGGGGACGGGTGTGAGAACAAGGAGGGGGCCCTGTACCCCTGCAGCAGAGAACAAGCTGGAAGCAGGGGACGGGTATGAGAATGAGGAGGGGCTCGTACCCTTGCAGCAGAGAACAAGCCCGAAGCAGGGGACGGGTGTGAGAACGAGGAGGGGGCCCTGCACCCCTGCAGCAAAGGACAAGCTGGAAGCAGGGGACAGGTGTGAGAACAAGGAGGGGGCCCTGTACCCCTGCAGCAGAGAACAAGCCCGAAGCAGGGGACGGGTATGAGAACGAGGAGGGGGCCCTGTACCCCTGCAGCAAAGGACAAGCTGGAAGCAGGGGACAGGTGTGAGAACAAGGAGGGGGCCCTGTACCCCTGCAGCAGAGAACAAGCCCGAAGCAGGGGACGGGTATGAGGTTATAAAGTGGGCTCGTAGTAGGCTTTTCCCCCACCTGATTTCACTTCAATTAGCCAGAGGTGTCAATTCATCCTCTTTCTCTCGATGCTTCCCTTTGACCTTCTGCTCCTGGCATTTTCTTCTCTTTTTGTTCACCGGGAGGAGAAAATGAAAGGAGACAGGACGTGGGCCTCCTGCACAGCTGGGTGTAGTTGTGGGAATCTCTGTGAGTTTCCTTTTCCCGGGCGTAAGAGGCCAGCTTTCCCCTTCGCAGGCCGGTGCTGGCTTTTGTACCCCCGCGTTTCTAGGCTGTCGGAGGCTCCTCCCACGTTTCCTCCCCCCTCCGCTGACTCACGGGTTCCTCCCTCCCTGCACCTGAGGGAGAGCTGTCCCGCCTCTTTCCAGAACTGGCCTTAGCCCAGCAGGGTGGTCCCAGCTGCATCCCATCTTCAGTCCCTTCTCCAGCTTCCTCACACCTGCTATGTGGCTGCCATAACACGTACCACACACTTGGTGGCTTAAAACAACAGAGGCTTATTCCCTCACGGTTCTGGAGGCCACAACCCCCAAATCAGTGCCCCTGGGCTGAAGTCAGGGTCTCTGCAGGGCTGGGCACGGGGAGACCCCATGTCTCTGTCTTTCCTTCTTCCAGTGGTACCTGGACCCCTGGGCTGGCAGCCCCTTCCGTCACCTCTGGCTCTATGGGCACATCACCTTCCACTCTCTGCTGTCCTCCCTCCCTCTCAGAAGCACCCTGTGATTTCATTGGCCCGCCAGGATCATCCAAGAAAATCACGCATCTCAGGAGCCTCAGCCCCATCACATCCGCAAAGCCCCCTTTCCATAGAAGGTGGCGGTTGCACGTTCTGGGGGTCAGGATGTGGACATCCAGGGTCCTAACTCGACCCCCCACAGCCTCCATGTTTCACGTTTCATGGATTCTCTCGCTGGAAATCTTTAACTATGTCTTAGTATATTGCTCAGACCCTATGGCCTCCACACAGCCTTCCCCAGCAACCCGGCAGGGTGATCGGCCTCCACACCCCTGGGCTGTCACCACTCACCACGGGGTCTGATCCACAGGCAGGCGGCTTTCGATCAAAGGATCTGGACACACAGGCTCCAGGTCAGGCAGCAGTGGCAAATATTTGCGGCATTAAAAATGCATAATTGAATCCTCAAATACAGCCTCAATGAGCCCCACAAAGTCCTTTGAGCAGCTCTGCAACTGTCCCGGGCAGGGGCGGTGACGGTGAGAGGAAGTCTCCCTCTGTTGCCTAGGCCAGAGTGCAGTGGCACTATCTTGGCTCACTGCAACCTCCGCCTCCCAGGTTCACACTGTTCTCCTGCCTCAGCCTCCCGAGTAGCTGGGACTACAGGCGCCCGCCACCACGCCTGGCTAATTTTTTTGTATTTTTAGTAGAGACGGGGTTTCATCATGTTAGCCGGGTTGGTCGTGATCTCCTGACCTCATCATCAGCCCACCTCGGCCTCCCAAAGTGCCGGGATTACAGGCGTGAGCCACCACGCCCGGCCAACGATTTCTTAAATATGACAACAAAGGCATGGTCTATAAAAGCAAATATGATAAATATGACTTCATAAAAATTAAAACACTTGCTCTTTGAAAAACAGAGCTAGTGTAATGAAAAGACAAGCCATTGGCTGGGAGAAAATATGTGCTTATCTTATAGGGTGAAGGATTTTTATCCAGATTATGTAGATAACTGTTAAAACTCTATAAAATGAAAAGAGACAGCTTGATTAAAAATGAACTATTGGTTTGAATGGACACTTCACCCATAGAAAATGTGTGAATGGAAAGTAAGCCCATGATAAGATGATCAATACCGTTAGCTCTTATAGAAATGCAAGTTAAAACCTCAGTAAGACATCATTGCACAGTTATTAGATGGCTAAGATTAAAAAGACTAATGACGCCAGGTGCTGGTGAGGCTGTAGAGGCACTGGAATACTCACATATCACTGGTTAAAATATTAAATGTTAAAACCACTTTGGAAAAGTTTTATATATTTTTTTAGTTGTGTATTTTCGATTTTTATTCAAAATCTCTGAATATTATTTTTTGAGCCTATTAATGGTATAGGGATTTATTGCAAAATTATATAAACATTTTCAAACAAAACGTAAGTTTGGATCATACGATAAATGACAAAACACTACTGTGTAATACTCAATATGTGGGTGTTATACAAAGTGTTAGACTTCATAGAATTTCTAAGGCACCTTTGTTCTGCCTTTCTTTTCTACACACATTTCACACATATTTAACATGAGTTTTCCTTTTTCCCACTGACCTTCTCACCTGGCAGCTTGCTTCTCAGTCTTGCACACAAGCCACACACAGCTGCTTGGTTGAGCACTTAAGTGGCCATGAGGCAGCAGTGTCCCTAGACGTTCCTGTTCCAAAGCACGTTTTTAAAGCGAGTAGCTGCATACTGTCCGTGAAAGAAAAGTGTGAATAACATCACGTCAGAAAGGACTGGAGAAGGAGAAGCAAATCTTAGTGGGTGTTAAATGGCCTTCCAATGTGCCTGGCAGACTGAGATGAGACCGCAGCAGAAACCAGAGGCACGAAGCCCACCTCAGCCTATTGTGAAGAATCTTTTAATATAATACTCTACACTTGTTCATCAAAATCTTGTATTGGGTACTTTTGTTGAATTTTCAATTATCTTTTGTTTCCTGTAAACTAGGTCAAATTTCCCTGAAGGTCTGATGTAGTATATTTCCTTTTTAAATCATATATAATGTGTAATAATATTTTAATACACAAAACAATCAGTCAAATGAAGACAGTTTTTACTATTGATCTAAATACTTGATCATGCTGTGATTAAAAAGTAAAATAGCTGAATTTATTTATCTAAGAGCATTTATGGATCTTCAAAAGTATTAACTACATTAGTAATAGATGCAAATAATGGATATTATGGCACAATGACTAGTCTAGGAGAGGTGACGCGTTGTGGTCATTAATTTTTTTTCAGTCAAATCTATTTGCTTTATTTTTATTTTTAAAATTGTAGTAAAAATCACACAACATAAAATTTACCATCTAACCTATTTTTAAGTGCATAGTTTGGCAGCATTAAGTATATTCACAGTGTTATGCAAACAGTTTTTTTTCAAAAGTTAAACACATAACTACCATCTGACATGGTAATTCCATCCCTATGTACTTTCCAGGAGAAATGAAAACATATGTGTTTATAAAGACTTGAACACAAATGTCCGTGGAAGCTTTACCTGTAATTGCTAACAACCAGAAATGACCCAAATGTTAATCCACAAGTGAATGGATAAAAACTAAATACATCCATTCAGTGGAGTAAAACTTAGTGATATAAAGGTTAAAAAAAACCTGTTGAGACATACAACATGGACAAATCTCAAAATAATTATGCCGAGCCAAAAAGCCAGACAAAGAATAATACATAATTATGATCTTATTTTATAAAATTACAGAGAATGCAAATGAATCTCTAGAGACAGAGGGTAATCAGTGATTGCCTAGGGAGGGTAGAGGAGAGAGGAGAAGAAGGAACAATTTCAAAACATTATCACAAAGCACATTCCCAAGGAGATGGATATTATCCTGATTCTGATAGATTCAGTGTTTCCTATGGGTTTTTACATCTTTAAAAATCTATCCAATTTTGTATTTTAAATATGTATAATGTATATATCAATTGTATAATTGTTATATAAATTCAGCCTCAATAATGCTGTTAAAAAATAGAAGCAATGTGAAAATTGTCTCATACAAAAGTAGAGAGATGCCACTGTCAGCAGCCGGCACCATGAGGCACTAAAGGACATTTTAGAGTTGGTTTCCAGACAGGGAAATGATAAGAAATAAAAATGAGGGTCTACACAAAGGAACAGGAGTGGGTGTAAAATGCATCAGCAAATACAAAGCGTGTTTTACTGTATTTGGAAATCTCTTTAATTGAACATTGTTTTAAACAGTAATAATACATTTGGGGTTTATAACATAAGTAGAAGCAAAATGTCTGCTAACAATAGCACAAGGGCTGGGAGGTGGGAAATGGAACCAGGCAGTTGTAAGATTATTAAATTACATGGGAATTGATGCCATATTATTTGTTATTCTTGGGTATTCTTGATAAGTTAATGCTGTGTATTGTCAACTTCAGAGCAACCATTTATAAAAACATGATTCATACACAACTTACAAAGCTAACAAAAACGTAATATAAACCCATGCACACTGGGTTCCAGCAGAACTTCAAAACAATTCTTAAATGATGACTTGGTGGGGATTAGTCACTAGAATTTTCCTTCATGGCCTTGCAGACCGAGGACGTCAGCCAGCTTTCACGTGGGAGAGCGTCCTGGCATGGGGCGTCGTTGACGTGGGCAGACCGAGGACTTCAGCCAGCTTTCACTCAGGAGAGCATCCTGGCATGGGGCGTCATTGACGTGGGCCATGAGTTTGCACCTTTTCAGATGGTGGGAAGCCACTCACGAGTGACAGAGGGTGTCACATGATACACAAAACCAAAAGGAAGCCCTTATCCAGGCAGGAAAGGTCTGTGTGAGGATTCACCAAGAGTGGACGTCCAGGGGTGTGTGACGCCGAAGCCGGTGTGCCCCACGCATGTGTGGGCGCTCGCAGGCACACGCCTGCATGGAGGGGTGTCTGTCCAGGCCGCTGCTGTGCTGTGGCCTCACTGCTGCCTTCCTTAATGGCTGATAACACTAAACTCTTTGACGTATCCAATTCCCTGCTTTATTTTAGCTCAGATTATTCCTTACTGTGCCCTTGGCCATAAAATATTTACCGCATGATAACATTGTACTTTGTTTCTTTTGTCAGTGCATGACGTTTTCCACTCTCTAGGGAGTTTCACTGCCAAGAGGACACAACTTATCACAGGGGAGACAGAATCGGGGAGGAGGCGGCCAGCCCCGGCCCCGGCCACAGGAACACTGGCGTCCCCTGGCTGGGAAAGGACACGGTGTGCTCCAGTTCTGGCCGCCTCTGTCTGGTTTCTCCATCAGAGGTGGTGGCTTGTGAACTAGGAGCACTCGAGTCCCAGCGCCGTGGCCCAGTCACCAGACGGTGGGTGGGGAGCCGGGCTGGGCCCTCGCCCTGGCCAGAGTCTAGCCCGCTCCACTAGCCGGGACCCAGCTTCCTGCAAAACCAAAGCTCAAGGCTGGGCAGGGCAGCCAGCTGTGTCCCAACTCACCCCAAGTTTCTGCACTTCATGTCCAAGCAGATGGGCTTTCAGAGGGGACTCTGCCCTAGGGTTTCACAGCCACTTATGCCGAATGATGCCCAAACCTGTAACTCCCAGTCACTGATCCTAGGATCCTTGAACCACAGGATGCTGACCTAATTTCCCCACCCATTGGTGGATGCGTTCATCAGAGTCTTCCAGAAACCGTGGTGGGGGATCGCCCCGGCTCCCACTCAGGAATCCCCCCGAGGGGAGCTCTGTGAATGCAATTTAGGCGACCGCACTTTCTAACGTTTGAGATATTGCATCTAAGAAGAGACGTTTCTCTTAATATCACAGGAGACACATGCGTGTTTAAGAAATGTACATGAAAGAACATACTTGAGTATATGCCAAATATGATGACCTAGCTATGATAATTTTCAAAATGTAGCAATCGTATTGTCAGAAACTATTTAGAGGTTAGAATGTTGGCCACTCATGTTTTATGGCACCCAACTACTACTCGACATTCGTAACCTTTTATTCATTAGAAATGACCAATGGGAACTTTAAATTACATGACTCAGCAGTTTCCTTCTTAGAAAGAGGAAGGTAAAACTCAGAGAAACCTATCAAGCCTGAATAAAGGAGTAAACACAAAAATGAAGCAGTTCCAACTCTTCTATGGAGCTCCCTACCTGGAGTCCTTCAACCTCAGAATATTATTTTCTGAATGGCCTCTGACAGCCACGATGACCAATGTCATCAAATTATTCAGCACAGTAGATCAGGAAAATTGTCAGATTTGTTTTAGAGAGAATTTTAAAGGACAGGTGTACTCTAAAGGGATGTTGTGCTTAGCTAGATATTAAAAAGTGCAATTAACGAACACATTCCTTCTCCAGATACACCGAGTTTTCCTGTGTGTTCAGGTGTTTGTTCGAGGGTGCGTTACTGGGCAAATTCCCCCATCTGCGCATCTGAAGACCTGGGGATGTCTGTGCTCTTTGCCCCCTGCCAGGTGAAAGAGTAAACTGTTAATGATCAGCTCCGATTCCCTTTTGTTGGGTTAGGAGATGAAAATGTGTACTGGATTCTCTTTTAAATCTAAAATGTCTGCTGGTTTTGGAGTTTTCTAATGGAACCACCTTTCAGGTAAACATCCAAAACCTTCCTGTGACCCCGTGCAGAAGCGCCTCCCACAGCCCCCAGCGGAGACAGGTGACCTCGGCAGATGCTGAGACCAGGGAGCCACCTCTCTTGGGCTGTGCTAGAAGCATCTCTGAGCTCTGCTCAGGTGGGAGTTACTGACACGCATATCCGTGCGAGGGCTGGCGTTTCCTTCTTTCATCAAACTGCCCATCCCCTCTGCAGCCAGTGCGGGAGTCGCGGAGTGCCGCCTTGGCTCCGGCCGCCCGAGGCCCTGCCGTGCTGGAGAGCTGGTCCAGGGGTTGACATCTCTATTCTTTTGTCTGACAAATCTGTGCACTGGCTTGTAAAAAAATCAATACTGTTTTTCCTTGGTTCTCTCTCCACAGGTGAGCTGATGGATCGTAGCAGCTCTCCCCATTCCCGCCTCCAATTCTGTTCTCAGTTTGTTTCTCTTGCTTCAGGGTTGAGCATGTGATCATATCTCCAGCGGACGACACCAAAAGAATGTCTGTGACCTCGTCCCCTGGCGACCACGTCTGCAGTGACTGAGTGCTGCGGTGGCTGGAAAGCCAGGTCTGCATCTCCCAGGACCTCAAGACCCGTGATGAGGTGTTGTGGGGCCAAGAAGAGGAGAGGGTCCATGGTGGGCTCTGTCGCAGGCGACCCTGTGCACAGTCCCAGCACCTGTGCCTAAGGAGATGCCCTCTGTGGTACCAAGCATCCTCCAAAACGTGATTGGCTCCTCCTGTGATAGAATGGGGTGGGCTGAGGGGGTGATGGGTGCTGGAAAGCCACCAGGCTGCCATTGATCTGCCAGAAAATGCACCTGCTCACCTGGCAGGAAGAGCAAATTTGCTAGAAAAATGCAGGTCCCCCTGCTCTGGGTGATCTGTGACTTCTGCCACGCAGGGGATCCAGAGTGCGAGGATGTCCAGAGAGCTGGAATGAGGATTTTGCTGAGCTGAGGTGGGTCGCTTTCCTCTCCTTCCCTCATGAAATCACAAAACCCATGCTCATCTCCCAGATGACCTGAGGGTGGCAGTTCCTAGAGGCAGGTGATAAATGAGGCACAGTGACCTCACATCCAGCCTAGGTTCCTGTGTTCATTGCTGAAGGGACCCGAGTATGGGAACAGAGTGCTCTCCTCTCTCTCTTTCTCTCTCATTCTCTCTTTTTCTCTCTCTCTCATTCCTTCTTTCTCTTTCTCTCTCTCTCTCTCTCCTCTTATTCTACCTTCTTTCTTCCCCCAGCCCCCACGTTTGTCCTTCCCCTTCCTTACAGTCTTGCTCTCTTTCATCCATATTCCCTTTTACTATAAACTTGCTCATCTTCACTGAGGTTTAACCATGACTCAAGTTCTGAATCTTATGGGCTATTTATTATGAAGACCTAGGACTTCCTGTTTGCAGGTGAACACGGAAAGGCTTAGGATTCTTAGTAGAGAGCCTAAGCAGTCCAGATGGGAGACGTGCATTCAAGGAGAGAGATCTGATGGCCGCTCACTGGGGATGATGCCCTTTTTGGTCCACAATTGGCTCCTGGTGCCAGGTGAGGGGACCAGGCCTTGAGCTGCTCTTCAGGCCTCAGGGCTCAGCTGCCACAGAGGAGGACCCATGAGGACCTCACACCCCTGAGGCCTCCCTGAGTTCTGCTCTCCACAGGCCTGCATCATTTCCAGCAATTTCCACAAGTGCTTCCATTTTAAAAGCAGAGTCTTCAAGATTGACCTCGTGTCGTATTCATTTATTTAAAAACCCAGCTTCTTCTGAGGTGCTCACTGAGCGTCTGGAGCAGCACTGAGCACTGCTTCTTTGGGTGGACCTCGACGGACACCCACCCCTCTAACTGCTTAATATCACTAATGTGTCCTAAATTCACACTTAGAAAAGCTGCATCTCAAATTTCCTTCCTGGGGTGGCAGCTGTGAGACCCCCACATCCTTGCTCCATATCAGTGGAGACAGACCCCTGTGTCAGCTCCATGGGCTGGCTCAACCTGGTGTGAATGTGGGAAGTTCACACCCAGGCCAGTTTAAGGTCAAGGTTGAAGGTTTCTCATCAGAAGAAAACCCCATCACCGCATCATTCTCTTCCTCACCGGGAAGTGCCTAGTCCACTTCTGATATCCAGGACGGATAAGATCTCCTAGGGGGTTGGCCAACTCCTTCTGCAGCCCCACACCTGGATGTGACCCTGAGACCCCAACACACCTGGGTGTGACCCCGAGACCCCAACACACCTGGAAATATCCCTGAGACCCCGATATACCTAGGTGTGTCCCTGAGACCCCAACACATCTGCGTAAATCCCTGAGACCCCGACACACCTGGGTATATCCTTGAGACCCCGACATACCCAGGTATGTCCCTGAGATGCCAACACACCTGGGTATGTCCCTGAGACCTCGGCACACCTGGGTGTGTCCTCACGACCCCATCACAAGTCTCCTTGCAATTGGTTTTCTTGTTCTGCTCAGCTGGGGTCTCCAGGCCCAGCCCAGTGACAGGGGGACGGGGTCCACGCTCTGCTCCTCCTGCATAGAAAGTCAAATCGAGATCAGAGAAATAAAGTTGAAGGGCCCAAGTCACAAAGCTGGGGGATGGTGGGGGTCGGGGTGAGGCCTCAGTTCTCTTGTTCTGCCAACTACTCCTATTTCCTGGGTAAGATGATCACTAAAGGACTCTGGGTTTTAACTTGAAAACAAAGGAGAAAAAAATTCTATCCTTCAAGTCCTCTTCCACTGTAAAAAGTATATATAAAAATAGGACTGTGCGTATGTGACCCCTTCTGGGACTCAGCGAAGTTCCTGGCAGTGAGTGGAACTCAGTGAACGTCTCTGGAAGTAACTGATGGGGTAGACCAGGAGTAAATACTTAGTCTCTAGTGGAGACAAAGACAAAAGGGGGCTACAACTTTTTTGTTTTATTTATGCTTTTCTCTTTTCTTTTCCTTTTCTTAGGGCTAAGCTTGAAGCAGACGAAACCACAGTAAAAACACTGGTCAATGTATAGTAATTTTAAAGTCATCTATGTCCTATACATGTTATTGTTGGCCAGGGCATTTATGATTTATGTTATATTTTATTTTCCTATGGTCTTAAGTTGTTGGTTATGCTCTAGAACTTTGCATACATGCAGTTGTTGGCTGGCACATTTATGATTTATGTTATATTTTATTTTCCTACAGTCTTAAGTTGTTGGTTATACTCTAGAACTTTGCATACATGCAGTTGTTGGCGGGCACATTTATGATTTATGTTGTATTTTATTTTACAATGGTCTTAAATTGTTGGTTATCCTCTAGAACTTCCTGTACGTGTAGGGTTGGCCGGGCCGTTCATGATTTATGTTGTATTTCATTTTGCTATGATCTTAAGTTGTTGGTTTTCCTCTAGAACTTCTTATACATGTAATTGTTGGCCAGGGAATTTATGATTTACATCGTGTTTTATTTTACTATGATCATAAATTGTTGGTTTTCCTCTCGAACTTCCCATACATAATTCTTGGCCAAGGCATTTATGATGTATGTTGTATTTTATTTTGCAATGGTCTTAAGTCGTTGTTGCTGTTGTTTTCTAGAACTTTAGTGCATTTCACAGTAACATATTTTAGTGGATGGTGAGGTAAGGGCCCAAACCCTCCAAAACAAATTGTAAATTCCAGTAAAAACTATTACCCAGTAGTTGGCATGGAAAAGTTTGGTGGCTCTTTACAAAGTTAAATGTAGAACTACTGTATCACACAGAAACTCTACTCCTAGGCATATATGTCTGGAAGAATTGTGGGCAGAGGCTGGAACAGGTAATTGTACAGCAAAGTCATAGCAGCATCATTCACAATAACCAAAAAGCAGAAGCAACCATGCCCATTGAGAGGTGAATGGGTAAACCCAACGTGGTCTGTCCATACAAGGGAATGCTTTCAGCCTCAACAGGGATGAAGTTTTCATACATGCTGCAACCAGGATGGACCTGCAAAACACATGAAGCGCAGTAAGCCAGATACAGAAGGACAGATATGACATGTCTCCATGGACACGGAATACTTAGAATAGGCAATTTCACAGACAGAAGGTAGGGCAGAGACACTCAAGGCTGGGTAATGGGATGGAGGGGGTGTTGTTATTGGAGGTGCAGAGCTTATGTTGGGGATGGTGAAGAAGTTTAGGGGATAGCAGTGGTGAGGGCTACACAAATTGTGAATAGATTTAATGCTACTGCATCGTCCACTGAAAAATGGCTACAATGGCAAGTATTCTATTCTCTATGCTTTACCATAGCAAAAAAAAAAAAAAAATTAATACCTAGTAGGAACTTTATGTGGTTATTTTGAAACATGGGTCAGATTCTAAAATTACTCTTCAAGATCACAACGGTAAGTGTTTTGTGAATGGAGAAGCCAGTGATTCAGAGAGGACTGCCGACACTGCCCCCCAGGGGCTCTGAGCTTGTGTCTCCTCACCTGTGAAGCAGACGCAAGTTACTTGGAAGTATTTTCAAGCACGAACGTGCATGACTGGTAAAATATCTAGACCACATCACTGCGCAACCACTAGTCAGTGCTTCCTAGGAGTCAAGTTTAGAATGTGAACTTGATACATACTGACACAAGTTTCTATCCTAAAGCTTGCAGTCACTCTGGGAGGTGGTGGATGGTATTACTGGGCCCATTTTACATCGGGGAAACTGAGGCTCCAACACTGAAATAATTCACTTCACCTGGAGTTGAGCCCAGATTCTCTTTACTCCAAAGCCAGCACTCCTTCTGACAACAGGACTTGATTTGGATGGAAAGATGTTGCTGGGGGTCTCAGCACAGGGTCTGTGGGCTTATGGCTGGACAAGCAGCTGTTCAGCGGCAGCTGCGATCTGTCCACCCAGGCGGAGATTGGATGCAACAGTTTCAGGCGGGGTTCCTCCCTCCCCAGGTGCCTGCCCACCTCTCCCGTACATGGGATGTCTCTCTTCTTCCTCCTTGCCTGGTCCCTAAAACACTTGAGTTTATGGTTTTTTTTTTAAATGATATATTTTATTTAACCCAGTATATCAAAAATATCATTTCAGCATGTACATTTTACTTTCTTTTCTTTTTTTCTCTCTCTCTCTTTTTTTTTTTTTTTTTTTAATTGGGTGCGTATTTTACACCTTTATTTTATTGATTTATTTTTTTAGACAGAGTCTTTCTCTGTCACCCAGGCTGCAGTGCAGTGATGTGATCTCAGCTCACTGCAACCTCTGCTTCCTGGGTTTAAGCGATTCTCATGCCTCAGCCTCCTGAGTAGCTAAGATTACAGACATATGCCACCATGCCTGGCTAATTTTTGTATTTTTGGTAAAGATGAGGTTTAGCCATGTTGGCCAGGCTGGTCTCAAACTCCTGACCTCAAGTGATTCGCCCACCTTGGCCTTTCACAGTGCTGGGATTACAGGGCTGAGCCTCTGTGCCTGGCCAGACTAAGCAGGCTTCAAGTGTCCAACAGCTACGTTGGGCAGGTGGCTCCGAGCTGGAGGGCACAGGATTGGATGGAAGACGACTGTGTGTGAAAGCACCACTGTGAGCCTTGTGGGGATGCAGAGCCCACGGCACAGGCCGCTCCTGAGTGACTCCTCCAGAACCTGCCTGCTGTAAGCACTCAGGTGTCTCTATCTCTCTGCACCAAACCTTACTACTCTTAAAAGTTTTGAGAGACCAGTTTACTTAGTATACTAATAATTGTACCCAATTACTACCATTAGACTGGATAAAAGACCATTAGATTGGGCTTTTACTCTCATTTACTTTCATTGGTTGCCTAACATTATTTTACATTTTAAATAAAAATTGTATATATTTAAGGTGCACAATGTGTTGTTCTCATGTACACTGACGTAGTGACATGATATGATTACTATGGTAAAGCTAATGAACACTTCCTTCTCCTCACATAGCTCCTTTATTTATGTGTTGGAAGCAGCTGGAATCAACTCAGCGACTTTCCAGACAGCCGTGTGGCCTTATTAATGACGGACATCGTGGTGCATTCCAGACCCCTGGGCTTGTTCATCAGACATCACTGCAACTTCATGATTCCACTCAATAGGCCAAGACAAGTGGAAGCCCCAGTTCAGGGAGAACGTGCCCCAGAAAATCAGGGCAGCAGAGTTTTCCAGGAACGAAGGCTGTGACGGTGGAGGGTGGCCAGGCAGCAGGAGGCCGGGGAAGCGGGTGTCCTGAAGCAGAGGCTGTGGCGCCACGCGTATGGCAGATTGCAGGTGAGGAGCACTGCAGTGAAACAAATCAGACCCCGCAGAGGTGAGCGTAAGGGAAGGCAGCTGCCCCCTCCCGCCGCCCCGCTGCTCCCCTGCAGCTGTAGAAGCCGGAGCGCTCCCCTGAAGACCTCGGGGCAGCATGTGGGCCAAGTTCCAGCCTGCTCCACAGTCCTTCTGGGAATTGCGGTGGTGAGAGGTTTTTTCTAATTTTATGAAAGGTATCACTATTTCTTTTTTTCCTGATTATCTTGGTAGTTTTCAGAGAGAAGGGAGCAGTCTCTGATTTTTAATAAACACACCATCTCCTCCCAGAGTCCTGCAAAGTGGATCTTGATGCTGTGGCCCTTACAGGTGAGGCGGGAGCAGCCCATAGATGCTGGGGCCTGGCCGGTCTGGACTTTTCTCTGTGCAGCCTACAGGGGAGGCTGTAAGGGCCTGTAGTCGGTGCTGCCATACAGCAGCTGGGAAATGGAACACTTGGCAACTGCTGGGTCACCTCGTTGTGTTTTCTGAGGCACGTGTGTTTTGGAACATAGTGAACGTCCGTCCGTGAGGGCTTCCGTCTCTCAGGTGGGTAGCAAGCATTCTAGGTAGGTCATCTTGCTGGTTCCTCATAATACAACCTTGTAAGCCAATATTGTTATGAAGCCCATTTCACAGATAGGAAAACTGAGTTTTAGAGAGGTGAGCAATCTTCCCAGGCTGCCAAGCAGGGCTGGGATACAGGCTTCCCTGCACCTGCGCTCACCTGACTGTAAAGCCAGGCTCTGGATCAACAGCACGTGGCTCAAATCTGTGGCACATCTGCTTGCCATCTCCCTAGGACCGCCATGAGACCCTTGAGACCAGGCACCACATCTCTACACTGCAGTGCCCTCATTGCTAGTACAGTCCCTGGCACGTGGTCAGACCACAGTAAAAACCTGGTGAGCAGATAAATAAGTAAATGGATACTTGAATGGTGAATGAACGCATGCATAACATTTCAAAACCCAGCTCAAACCAACTAAGATAAATACATTACCAGAGCACAGAAATTGGACCTTTCAAATTGCACCAAAATATTTCTGTTTATGTGCATAACTTTTTCACATTTGAATCTGCAATTTTGTGTCAAGATGTAATTTTTTAAAAAAGCTAGTTTCATAATGTTGTTAGCAATGGTTTCACATTTTAGGCATCTCCACAGTGTGAGAGGCAAAGGGCATGCATTCTTGATTCTAACAATTTAACTGCAATCTGTCGATTTCAAGCAGGAAATCTGATGTGAGTTTTCAAACCCCCATGTCTCGCCAGGAGTCAATAATTCACCATTTTAGGGCAACGGGCCCATTAACACCGAACAGCTTGAGAATGCACTCTTCATTGATCAGATAAACAAGTCATGAGATATTTTATTACAAAATGACGAACCAATTTAGTCATCTTTTCACCAACAATGGACTTATATTAGATGTGAAACAGCAAGAAATTTTCTTCCTCAGGGAGCTCTCGTAAGAAACACAAGCTGAAAGCTTTTCATCCAAATGGCTCATCTGACTGGGCTTACTCTGAATTTAACCCAAATTTAAGCCAGACCGCTGATATGTTTTGCTTTAAAGTGATAGGTTTTTCTTTGTTAATCTTATTCCAAATTATATGCAATATTTTGTCTTATATTTATGTCATACATTTAGCTTTTTCTGGTAGTTTCTTATTGAAATATAGTAATTATATGGGTAACTTATACAAGTATTACTTGTCATAATTCTGAATTTTTAATTCATCTTAAGTAAATGATTGAGGCAATTTTAAATCCATTTCCATGAAGAGTTTACATTCTTTTTTAACTTACAAAATGGAACAGATATTGCCTTTGGTTGGTAAACAGAAATAAATTGCAGGCCAGGTGTGGGCACAGTGAGGCAGTGGCAGAGATGACCAGTGCTGACTGGAAGTCAGGGTACTTGGGGGAAAACAAGGCTGTGGAATTAGCCTTGCCAGCACTCTTTCTGTGTGGCAAGAGTGAACTCTTATATGTTCAGAACTCTGAACTCTTACATGTTCGGAGAAGTCCCTCTCACCCAGGGTCTCTGAAAATGCTAGGCTCAGTGAAAGTGTGACTGGGCTACAAGAAGGCATGATGCTGAAGCTGTGGCTCTGTGGCTCTTCCTGCACAATCTAGGAAGGAACTGCTTACATCACAGGGTGTGTTCATGGCTCCCTGCTGCAGGCACTGCGAGTAACCTACTCAGGTGCCTATAGCGGCCCTGGGTCCCCTGCCCTGGGTCCGTGGGCTAAGCCACCGCCTTGAGGGTGTTCACTGGCATCTGGCAGTTAGAGCCTGAGTGTAAAGGGTCTCATTTGGGTGGGACAGGAGGCAGGGCCTGGGTAGGGTGAGAGGGAGGTCATGCCAGGGGTGCCACAGAGCCTGGGCTTTGAGGAATCGTGTCCTTAGTGGGAGGTCTGGGAAACTCAGGTCTGGAATAGAACCCGTCTTAATTTTGACTCTAATGGAGAGAATGAGGGGAAACATTCCTGTTCATACTGTTACACTCAAGCAGAAAGAAATTCAGGTCTTTTCTGCAGGAACATACTTTACATAAGGACAATGACCTCAAAGAGTTCCCACGGATGAAATTCCATAAAACATGAGGTCAGAACAAACTTTCATAGGACAAATGAGGAAATAAGCTGCCACAACCCAGGATGCACAGAAACAGCTACAAAATCAGAACTACACACACTCCAGACATTGGCATGTCCCGAAACAGAACATAAACACATGTAATATATTTAAAAATCAGAAGAGGAAATGCATGAATGATGAAGGTAACAGAGACTACCAAGCTTGACATGTGGAGTTGACAAAGAACCAAATAGAATGTCTAGAAATGAAAAACATAATAATCGAAATAAGCACAGTGGGTGGGTCACATAGACCTTAGAGGCTGAATTGGAGCTAAGTTACTCTATATAAAACATGCAAGACAGATTTTAAGGACTGACTCAGGACGCACAACAGAGTTACAAAAATACAGAAAATACACAAGAGTGTTCAAAGAAAGGGCAGAGAGGTAAGGGTATGGTGAGGAGGTAGCATTAGAAAGGTAGGCTCCGAACTGTCAGCAACTGACAGTAGACACCGAATCTCAAGTTCATGAAGCCCAGTAAACCCCAAGCAGCAGAGTTAAAAAGAAATCCTCACCAAGATGTAGAAATGCAATGAAAAACGCCAGGGACAAGTAAAACATCTCTGTTCTCAAGAAAGAAAAAACAAAAATCTACTGCAAATGGAAAGAACCATCTGATAGCAGTAGGCTGAAAATTTTCTCAAAGTTTACACAGAGCTGAGAATAGCTTGAATTCCAACAAGCCAATGTGGGAAAAACCCATAACACATAAGGCATCAGATAGAGTCCGAAGGCGCGTTGGTTGGTTCAGAAGTGGAGGTAAATGAGCTCTAGACTGTGTAGCACTCTGACTTTCCCTAACAAAGCTTCAAATCCTCAAAAGATCAAACAAATTTCAAAAATACCTAAGTACAAACAGGAAAAAAACTCACAAGATTCTTTATAGGAATCTAATAAAATCTGGCATCCAACAACATAAAATTAACAGTTTTCAACATCCAGCAAACAAACAAAGCCACTTCCAGGCATGCATGAGAGGAGGAAAATACAGCTTAGGACAAGAATAAAAATCAGTCAAGAGCTGCCTCTTATTAGCAACCATGGAGGCCAAAAGAAAGTGGACTAACATCCTTAAAGTGCTGGAAGAAAATGAATGTCCACTCCAAATACTATATCCAGTGAAACTGTCATTCAAGAATGGAGGTAAAATAAAGACATTTTAAGATATAAGATAACTAAAAGAACTCATCACTACAAGAAATGTTGATGATAGTTCCTGGGGGAGAATAATAGTGACATCAGATGGAAGCTCAGAACATAAGGGAAAAACACAGAGTATCAGAAATGGTAAATATCTGAATAAATTCAAAATACTATTTTTCTTTTTTGCCTTTCTTCACCTTGATTTCATAGAAGCTATAAATTTTTGAAAAATGTAACATTGTGTCATGGGTTTATAATATGTGTACTTGTATTATGTATGACAATAATAACATAAGGGCAGGGAAGAAATATAGACCTTAAAGCTGTAAGAGTTCAATATTTCACATAAAAAGTAGACCTACTAAAAGTTAAAAAAGTGTGTTAAATTGCCAGAGCAACTATGAAAGGAAATGGAATTCTATAAAATCAGTAGTAGTGCAATGTATGACAATAGTAGCCCAAAGGACAGGTGCAGGAGAGATGGATGGACAGATGAATAGAAGGACAGATGGAGAGGTAGACAGATGGATAGATGAATGGATAGATGGATAGGTAGATAGATGCATAGATGAATAGATAGATGTATATAGATAGATGGATATATAGATAGATTGATAGATGGATAGATAGATGGATAGATGAACAAATAGATGTAGAGATAGATGATAGATAGATAGATGGATAGATAGTGTATTAGTCCTTTCTCACACTGCTATAAGTATACTACCTGAGACTCGGTAATTTATAAAGAAAAGAGGTTTAATTAACTCACAGTTCCACTTGGCTGGGGAAGCCTCAGGAAACTTACAATGATGGCAGAAGAGGAAGCAGGCACATATTATATGGTGGTAGGTGAGAGACAGTGCATGAATGAGGAACCGTCAGACACTTATAAAACCATCAGGTCTATGAGAACTTGTTCACTATCATGACAACAGCATGGGGGAACCACACCCGTGATCCAATCACCTCCCACCAGGTCCCTCCCTCAACATGTGGGGATTATGAGGATTACAATTCGAGATGAGATTTGGATGAGAACACAGAGCCGAACCATATCAGATGAATAGGTAGATGGATGGATAGATGAATAGATAGATGGATAGACGGATGGATAGATGGATAGAAAACAGATGGTTAGATGAGTAGATAGATAGATAGATAGATAGATAAATGAAGAGATAGATGCATATATGAATAGACAGGTGGATAGATGGATAGATAGATGGCTGGATAGATTGATGGATGGATGAATAGATCGATGGCTACATGGGTAGATAGATGGATAGATAGAACTATTGCATCAATAGTAGAGACAAAATTAAAACATAAACATATTAAATTAATCTAAAATAAGGCAGAAAATGAGGAAAATAGAAATCAAGTAGGAAACATGGACATCTTGCAAGGTGATAGATTTAAATCTAACTGTATCAATAATTGCATTAAATGGAAATAGTCTAAACAGGGTTTTCTGTTAGAAGGAATTATTTAAGGGAGAAAGCTGAATCAAACTAATTTGTAACATCACAATACTCTGAAAAGAGGTAATATAGTTTCCTGAGACTGAGCATATTAGATATAAGTAATAAATGTGAATGTGTCTAGGTTTATGTACTAATGTTTATTATAAATTGGACAATTTCTCAAGGGATGAACAACATAAATTAATCTTGTAGTTTCTGCTGTCTTGAAGTAGAAAGAATGAGTTGAACAATAACTCATTGATATTTAGAAAATGCTAGACATATCTTGCTGTGCTGTTTTCTATTGCTGAAAACAATTGGGATTTGAACAACACTTTTTATTTTTTTTAAGTGCAGACAAAAAAGATTGTACTTCTGACAAGAAGGCTCCCTGGAGTCAGTGCCTTGAATGGAGGAAATGAGTCTCATTAAAGCTGGGATACCTTTCTGCCTTCTCTCTGGTGGCCATGTGGGTCTGTGATCCTTGGAGGCTAGCACTTAAGCTCTTCCTTTTACTGGAAAAGGCATTTTGGTGTCAGTCATGGGATATGCCACTTTCAACTCTCGGAGTCCTGCTCAAATCTTGACACAACCCCAGTCTTCAATTCCCTGTGGTAAGAATAACCGAATAATCAACAAAGCTGGGCTTCCACATCACTCCTGGGCACGGTGTACTGTGGGTCCCCCCACACCCCACACAAACGCAGACATCTGGTTGGAAGTCCACACAGCACATGGTCTCTCCTGGCTGCGGTTGTACTGACATCATTGTTGTTGATTTTGTTTTTGTATTTGTTTGTGTTTTAAGCAACTGCCTGATCCAAGCATTGCAACTAATCTGGCTACTGTGGCTATTTCTAAGATCAACTAAGTCGGTTTCCTGTTTCAGTGGCTTGTGGGAACCATTTAGATTGTGCAAATGATTAAACGACTACATCACATCGATTGCTCTAAATAAATACAGCCTGAAGCAGCCTGCCCCTAAAATAGCAAATAAGAGAGGCAAGATAGAGTGCCATATAGTTCTTTAGATACAAAAATCAATAGGATAATTCAGGTTCTAAGGAGAAATACTTGATATGTCAAGTTTGCTTATTTTATCTATGAGCAAATGGAACACAAGACCAATTGCTCATATTTATTCTGTAGATTCCTGGCAGAAGCCAAGAACTGTCTTAAAATAAATTTTAAAAGTAAATAAGTTATAATGCATAGGTTAGCCCATTCATTAATGATTTTCAAAGTTTCAAGTGTAAATATTTTTTAAAGATTACAAGTTGATCAGTGTAATGACAACATTGAGTAGACAAACTAAATGCACAGAATAAATGTGACATAAACACTGGTTTCAGTTTGTCTCAAGAAAAAAGAAAAAAAAATGGGCCCCTGCAATGGCAAAGAGCGGCCACTATTTGGGTAATTCAAACAATGCCCTGTAATACACGAAAGACTTTGAAATCAGGAGGCGCAGAATATTTCCAATGCTCATAAAGGCAGAGAATTTCCAAATTGATTCTTTTGGGAAAACTCTCATCTGGAGGTATTGGACTAGGGATACTTGTTTAAAAACACAGGTGGGTTTCTCTCCCAGTGAACTGAACGTGCAGTGCTGAGGCACTTGTGAATCATCACACTTGCAGGGACAACCCGATGGCAGACTCCCTGCGCTTCTGCACGGCTGCCTCCACGAGGCGGACTCCAGGCCCCTTGCAGTCCCCACCAGGCCCTGAAGACGCACTGACACTCAGCAGAGCTCACCTCCTGAGGCCTCTCAGTATTCTCTTGTTCTCTGAGGACAATGTCGCCCGGGTGATGCCCTGGCGTGCTGCATGGACATCCTGCGCGGGAACCCAGGAGACACACTGGTAGGAGCAGTGATTGCATTTGGCCAAGGCTCATTCACCAGGAGAGTGAGCCAGTGGCCGTGTGCGGCAGGACCCAGGTGTGCGGCAGGACCCAGGTGTGCGGCAGGACCCAGGTGTGCGGCAGGACCCAGGTGTGCGGCAGGACCCAGGTGTGCAGCAGGACCCGGGCAGCTCTAGAAGTCCACAGGAGCAGCTACACGGGAGAAGTCGTCCTTCCAACACTGACAGGGGACGCTAGTGCGCTCTTCCAACAGAGTTGCTTAGGAACAGAGGACTTAGAGGAGAAGGCATGGGTGGGAGAGAGGGACTGTGAGTGAGGGAGAGGTGGGCAGAGGCCTGCGGTGGAGCCCACATCTGGAGGCAGACAGTGAGCTCACTGGGGAGGAGATGGGGAGAACAGAGGAGACTGTGACCACAACAACAAAGTGTGCATGAAGAGAATCCAGAGTTCCTGCCCCTGTGCTGTGGGCAGAGAAGCACTGGCCAGCAGCAGAGCGGAGGCTGCCACCCTCTCCACCCACCCTCCACCCACCCGCAAGGACGCGGGCATCAAAGGCGGGAGCCATGACCCTCATCAGCACAGGCCTGTCCTTTTCCCTTCTGGAGTGTGATGCTGTCCCGATTTCATGCACAGCTGTGCGGCCGCGGAGAGAAACGCAGGGTGCACGGCTTTCCTGTGCCCCCTCTGGAAAGCTTCTCATGTGCGCTGAGTCGGCTACAAATTAAATGAGTTATTGTCTGGGGGGTCCTTGTACCCACTAGGGCCCTTTCAGAGTTGAGAGAGCAGCATCTCGCAGAGAGGAATGTTCTAGAAACTTCCCTGTGAGCACCAGCTCCGCAGGCTCCTTCTGTGTGGTGACGATGTCTGTGACAAAAACACTCCCACAGCCTAAGCAACGGTGTGAGCGCCCTAGAGGGACCGTTTGCCCCATCCCGGAAACGTCCATTCCTGCCATGGAACCTTCCTGTTCATTCCACAGAGGCTGAACCAGCTTGTGGGGCTTGGCAAGGACTAGGCGGGGGGCATCGAACCCTAAGGAGCTGAGCCACCGTTGGGGTCGGGGTCCAGTCCTGGGGAACGCGGGTCCCTGGAACACAGCAGGGCCTGACCGCCTCCGCGCCGCCCTCCCCTCATTTCCTCTCCTCCTCCCCAAGCCCATGGCTCAGAACACCAACACCTGCCTCGCCAAGAAACGCCCATTTATTTCCTTCCTCATTTATTTCCTTCCTATTTATTTATTTTGCAAAAGCCGCCTTTTGAAAGCCGGAGTGCAGAGCGGACTGGCTGAGGCCGGGGCCCAGGCGCGCGCCTCCTTCCTGCAGGCGGCCCGGGGAATCGATCGCGCGGGGCGCAATGAACGCTGATAACAGCTCTATCACCGCCCGCCCGCCAATTGGCCCGGGTGCCCTCCAAATTAGCCACAAAGAAGCCAGTCTGTCAATATTAATTCCGCCGCGGAGATTACTTGTTATGGGAGAACAAAGGTGTTCTGGCTTGAGCTGAACAACTTAACTCCTTGTCTCATAAAATTTAAGCTGCTATTGATCGCCTCCTTGCATCGTGTGAGGATTAAACACGTGCGCGTGCACATCCAGGCCCACGCGCGCACACACTCGGGGCGCCCGGCCCCACTCAGGCAGCCGCCCCACCTCCTCGCCTACCCAGAATCATTCAGCAACATGAAGCAAATTAAATCAATGAATTCATCCTAGCAGATGGCCACTTTAACACTCAGTTAGCCTTTAGATAATTGAGCGTTGACTCCGGAATCATAAAATGGATGGCTCGTTTGTACATTTTACTGAAATAGATCACCGAGGTTAAATAAATGAAATCCCATTTGTCAGGCGGTAATAAATGGCCTCCCCTTCTGCAAACAGCTCTGTTTGGCCTAATAAATACAGGGACGTTACAGCGCTCCTCCCTTGATAGGGTTACAGCTTAATGAAATGGCCTTCCCTCTGCTTGTTTTTGCCGCCTCCTGCACCGTGTGATAAGTAGCAAACCAACGAAGCTTGTAATTACAATCTTACAGAAACCCGGCCAATCTGTATATAAATCTCACCCTCCAATTACAAGATGTAATAATTTTGCAGTCAAGCTGGTAATGAGGTCTAATACTCATGCCTGTGATAATCCCCCCTGGATGCTGACTCTATCAGATGTTAGCTTTGTAATTATACTGGCAGAAAATCATTATTTCATGTTCAGCAGAAAAATGAGGTTGGTGGGAAGTTAATTTTCTCTATGCTCTGTGAAGCATAGACAAAATTTTAATGATTTAATCATTATGGTTATCCCTTTTGCAATTGACCCACGTTACTTGTGTAGAAACATTGGCACATTTAAAAGTCCCAGTTACCCGATAAAGCTTGCCAGGTATGCAGCTTTTAATGTAAGAATAACTGTGTACAATTAAACTATTACCCTGCCGATAGGGAAAATTCATTTTATTTTAGTTTCTGTTATTTATGTGTGTGATTCATGGAAATGTTTATGTCTTGCCCACACTATAATAAATGGCTAATTAAAAAAATTGAATTATGCCGCCCTGATTATGTCAACCCTGCAAAATAGCATCACAGAAGAATATTCGGACCAGATAATTTTTGGGTATGGGCCTGAGAAGTGACAGCTTCTATGTCTCCTGTAAAGAATAAGGACAAAAAATGGAAGAGTTGCCAATATCCCATTTGGGGAATGTGATTTCTCAAATATGAGCCTTTAATATTTCTCAGTCTGGCCAAGGGGCTGTTTATAAACAATGCACTTTTAGATACAGTTGATGCTTGAACATCATTTTTTCCTCATACTTTTGGTGACTCTTCAGTGACATAGATGAAGACACAGGTCACACACATGCACGCTCAACAATGTCAGGCTAGTCATAGGTTAAAGAAAGATAAGGATATGAGAGTGGCCTCCCAGGAGGCCAAATTTAATGATAGACTTTGGAAAACATACTCCTGGTGCTATATTTTGTGGTAAAACTAGCTTTGCCCTGAAACTCCTAATCAGGTCGGAAGAATTTTTCTGCCTGCCTGGTCAAATGTTGCCCACAGCTTAAGACTCTGCCTGTATCTGCACCGGCCTGCTCTGGTGTTGACAGAGCTCGCAGGCTAGCACAGCCCCATGCTGGGTCGCAGTGAGGGTTCCAGTGAGTGAAGAAGGTGCCTGGGGGATAATCATGTCCCTGGTTCTGGACTTACTCTATATTCCTTCTGTCCTTTCCTGCAAAACTGAAGTCTTTGGAATCAGTCCTTGCCCACACCTCTAGGATTGTGAGTGGGCTGGGGTGTGCGCTGCAGCTGGGAGAATCCACGCAGCACCCTGTGGGCTGTGAACGGGATGTGCTCAGCTCTACAAGGGCGGAGACGTTACAGCTTGAACCAAGGTCATTTTTTTTTTTTTTTTTTAAGGAAAACTCCATATTAGTGAATTGGCTTTTTGCTAAACTCCATCCGTATAGAAAGATATCAGTATCTGTTGCAAATGGCAGATACAATTTTATGCACCTAATCATAATTTCTATAGATACTGAGATGAACTATGCAAATCTAGATTTAAGTGTATAATTAAACTGTGGCACTTGGTTTCTCCTCTTGCAGTTATAACTCTCAAAATCGCAACGTAATTGATCATCGAAGATTTTGCCTTTTCAGGATAAAAGCCAAAGTGATTGCTCCAAATGGACATCCACGCCAGTCGCCTGTGTAAGGATCGCTGAGTGTCTCACAAAAGCACGTGGGTATGAAGGTGGGGTTGACATCGATGATTAAACCAAGCAGTACAGAAGCATTGGTGCTGGCAACTTATCCCCATCCTTCCCATCGTTCGAGATCCCCTTCCAGCGAACGGTGAGTGAGAAGGAGTCAATACTCCCCGGACCTGGAGTGTGAGATTGCTGGTGGGTGGGTCAAGTGGGAGGTCTCAGGGCTGACCCAGAGGATGGTGTAAATGTAAGCTGTCCCCCTCCAACAGGCCCAGTTCGCACGGTGGTCTACATGAACAGCCCTCCCTGGAAATGTGGAATGAGTGGCCCGTGTGCTGTGCACAATGGCTTGAGCCCGCGGTGCCCGGTAGATTCCTCCAAGTGCCGTTCTTCAGGCCCTGACTTCCCTGGGAGGGGAGCTGGCCTGATTCTCTGGGGTGTGATCTCTTGCCCTGCCTCCCTCTGCAGATCATTTCCAGCAAGTTCTCCTGCAGGCTCTTTGTGCCTTCCCTTCTCATCCCGCTGCAGAGGCTGCCAGCTCTTGCAAAGCTTGGTACTCAGGGTTTGCATGACTTGGGTCTAGGCATAAGCTAGTGACAGTTGGAGAGCTACATGGAGGGAAAAATGAGGTCCTTTCATATCCAACCCCTCTCCTTACCCAAGAGGAAGGAGAGATTCACGGCCTTTCATGCAAAGGCCACCACATAGACTTGCTGGGATGTCGTCCTCAGAGACCCCACTGCATGTGGCCTGGAGCTTGCACGTTGCTGAGCAGGGGCCACTCCCCCTCCCTGGAGGATGGCCCTGCTGGCACAGCCACATTGCCTGCCCTTCCTGCCAAGTCAGAGAGATCTTTTTGGTTCCCTTAAAAGTACCCTCAAAATCCCTAGAATCCTTTGTTGTTGTTGTTGATGTTTTTTTTAAAGGAATGGCTTTCTTCCTGCCCATGTGAAGTCATCAGGGGAATGGTGCATTTCTGTCTCTCTGCTTCCCTTTCAAGATCAGGAATTGTCTTTTATTACTGTCTTCAAGATGGGAGTAGTTAACAAAATTATACCCACGTTGGAGGGATGGGCTTCCTTTAGAAGGTTAGAGCAAGGTCAACCCCAGCGCACCTGCATTACAGGTGTTCTAGGTTACTGTATTAGTCTGTTCTCACACTGCTGATAAAGACATACCGGAGACTGGGTAATTTATTAAAATAAAAAGGTTTAATGGACTCACAGTTCCACATGGCTGGGGAGGCCTCAATCATGGCAGAAGGCGAAGGAAGAGCAAAGGGACGTCTTCCATGGCAGCTGGCAAAGGGAGAGCGTGTGCAGGAAAACTCCCATCTATAAAACCATCAGATCTCGTGAGACTTCTTCACTACCATGAGAACAGGATGGGAAAAACCCACCCCCATGATTCAGTTATCTCCCACCAGGTCCCTCCCACAACACGTGGGAATTATGGGAGCTACAGTTTAAGATGAGACTTGGGTGGAACACAGCCAAACCATATCAGTTACGGGGGTCAAACTTCAGTGCATATTCTTACAAAAGAAGGGGACAAGGGTCAAGTTGTAGGATGACTGGATCTCCTGCTAAATGAGGATCTTTAAGAAAAATGACAGGCTTTTGTGGCTCAAGTACAGGCAGAGATTTTTGATTCCTGCTTGAGCCCGAGGCTGGCAGGGCTCATAAAGCAGAAGCAGCGCCCTCTGTGCCTCCAGCAGCTGCCTCCAGCCTCTGTCCTGGGCAGGGTGTCAACAGCACTGAGAGATCCTCCTGGGCTATGAAGGGAGGTGAGTCGGTGGGTTCCGACACCAATGTTTGACTTATGTTTCTACGTTGTTTTATTTTCTGTCAGTTTCTATAAACTTCTGCAGGTCTTTGTGGAGGCAGTCAGGACATATGTACGTACAGAGTAAAAGTGAAATAACTATTATAATTAAAAATGTGATGTCTGGGTGTCTGTGGGGTGCTTGGGCTAGGAGACGGCCACCGACATGTGAAGTGGCAGGAGGCACCTGCTGCCCAGGACTTCCCCACGTGCCCCTTGGTGCCACAGCGAGATGCCTGGTACATTTGCCCAAGAAGCCTGAAGTTAATTTTAATTAGGAGTTGAGATGTCAGGAAATCTGGGTTTGAATTCTGGCTGGATGTTTAACTCTGTGGCCATAGAGAGACTAAGCACCATCTCTGTCCTGAACTGGATAATGAATGATCATCCTTCTTCCTGGGGCTTGTATGAGGGTTAAATGTCTGGGTGGAAAAGAGCAGATTCTTGGAGTGTCTCAGCCAGCCTTGTTCCTGGCTGTGGAGTCCAGGCTGCCTGTGAACTATGATCACTACAGCCATGGGTGGGACGGGTGGGAGGAGTACCCGGAAGCGTGCTGTCTGCCAGTCACATCACTGCGGAGGCGGAGGAGGCACCGGAGCCATGGCACGACAGACGGTGAGGGGTTCCTTCCCTGCCAAGCATGGAAAAGAAAATGGCACCTCCTTCTTCGCCAACTAGACACAGATCCCGTGTTAAGCACCTCTTGTAGAGATTGTGGTGTTCCATCTGTAACCCCACCCTCTCGCTTAGATGCTGTGGCCTCCATTCCATGCAGAGAGAAACAGAGCACAGAAGCCAAGTGACTTGCTGAAGACCCTGTGTCTGGGTACAGACAGGATTCAAAGTCAACCTACCTGCCCCTGCAGAACCAGGGTCCTCTGGCATAAGCAGGACCCACCCATTGCTCATCAGTTGTTTACTATGTCCTGGAGTTTAGTAAATGTAGGCTCTGCTGCCTGTAGATGCTGTGTACCCATTTCTACCAGAATTTCTAGGTTCTTTAATCTCTTTAAATGTTTGTTACTGTCTTAGCCAGCTGAGAGTGCTCCAACAAAGCTGCGGATGGAGTGGCTCAAACAACGAACAGTTCTTCCTCACGGTTCTGGAGGCTGGGATGTCCAAGGTCAAGGCACCAGGAGACCTGGTGTCTGGTGAGGGCCTTCCCCCAGGTTTGCAGACAGCGTTTTCTCGCCGTGTCCTCTCTTGGTGGGGAGGGCGCTGGGAAGAGGAAGCTCTCTCATGTCTCTTTTTTAAGGGCACTAATCCTGTTTCTAGGGCCCCACTCACATGACCTATAACCTGCCAAAGGCCCCATCATGAAATGCCACCACACAGGAGACTAAGCCACAACACACGGAGTTCCTGGGAATCCGTGACAGCTACAAAGCTTCCTGCAGCACCATGGGGTGAAGAATAGTTCTTTGATTCATCAGTTATCTTTCCTGCATGGCCATTTCTTCATGTTATCAATGAAGAGCACTCAGAATTCATCCCTCCCGGTCTCCCCACAGTGCCAGGTCCCCCGGGAGTAGATGGAGCACTCTCTGATGTCTGAAAGGAAAGCACGACTACTTTGAACACATTTTCCCATCTCCTTCCCTGCCCAGTGCCCGTGGATCTTTGTGTCTGTATGCAGGGAGCCTAATGACAGTCGGGTAAACATTTCATTTGCTTCCTCAAAGGTTTTCTTACTATTTATTACAAGAAAGCTAAGATTTCCTGGATTTGGGGGAAAATGGCATGTTTACAGTCTTTGCTTTCCCTTACCAATCTTTAATCTCACGTTTCTCTCCAGGCATCTTCTGGTGGGTGCAGGACCCAGTGGAGGAGTGATGAGACCTCAGAGCGATGTCCAGGCTCTTCCAGTCAGTTGGTGGCCTCCACAAACGCCAGCCAGCCCACCCAATCCAAGCTTCTGCTTGGCCGACGTGTAGCAGTTACGATGCAGCAGTTGGAAGAGGCTGCAGGGATCAGTAATTCCAGTCGGGAAGCGACGGACACCCCTTAGAACCCATTTCCACGATTTGAGTCCCAAATTGGATTTTGCTCGGAGAAATTCTCTGCCCTGTGGTAGTGGTTTTTAAGATCACAGACATTGGAGTAAGAAAGACAAGGCTCTTCCATTTGCTGGTCTGTTGACTCACAGGGGAATACCAGAGAACTCGGCATCCAGAAAACACTCAGTAAATGAAGACAGTGCAACCAAGACCCGGGCGCCATGTTCCTTCCCTAAGGCTCATTTCACTAGGATGCTGTGTCAGCGCGCACACACACACACACACACACACACACACACACACGCACACTCCAGGAAGCCTCTAAAAGAAACGCAGGTGTTCTCCAGTAGAAAGAGCGTCGCTGAAATTTACCCAACAGCACCGTCTTTGTGTCTTTCCCGCCCAGGCCCACACTCTCAGCTGCCCCCTCCCCTCTCGCTCCTTTTCTCCTGTGTTCTCCAGCAAGGGTGAGTCTCCACTGTCATTCAGAAAACCTCCTCCTAGTTTTGCTATGCAAGGAGTCATTCACACATCCAGCAAGGAAAACAAGGGCTTGTGCAGACTCTCCTTGGGAGGTAATGGGAGAGGGATTCTAAATGCTTGTCACGTTTTTACCTGACACTGTTACTACCATGATAACTACTAATAACTAATGTCAACTTCTGAATCGTATTTCCTATCATCTTATGAGAGAGAACTCTGTGGTTTATAAACACCAAATCACAAATCTCCACTTTACATTCTTGTTTGTCTACTTGTCTGTCTGTTTTCCACTCCTGTGCAGGAGCCCGTGGGAAGAGACCCAGTTTCCAGCGCCGAGGGGCTCAAGAATCTCAGGTCACCTGTGAGATGAGCTCTGAGCACTTGCCCACACTCCTGAGCATCAACATAAAGCCCCATCACATGCAGTGGCAGATGGTTAAGACAACGACCAACCATCTCGACAGATAAAAGGTTCACTCCACTTAAAGTGGATGATTTTTAAATTTCTTTGTAAAACCTTTGATATTTGACTACTAAGAAATTATAAGATCCCCATGGACAGGCAACTAATTTTCCACATTTCCTGGCTCTTTAAAAATAAGTAATTATCATAGGTCCTCATTAAAGCTCTCAGAATTGTACTTTTGATTTCTAATAAATGCCAAAATATACCTTATCAAATACTTACAGTGGAGTCATGCATAAAGTCTATGACCTCAAGAACCTGAACTGTCAATTTATACTACCGTGGACTCAGTTTGGCAAGTTAAGGGGTGAGGAATGGGATTTCAGGAAAAGCCAAAGGGTTTATTTGTTTATGATGCATATTTTAAGTATCTGTCATAAAATGTGACCAAGCCTGTCTTATTCTTTGAACAGCTGATTTCCCTGTTTTATCCCCTCTTTGAGTTATTTTCATACATTTTCGCAGATAACTGCAATACTTTTTCTTAACCTGAGATTTCCAAAGTTAATATGATGGAACTGCTGTGTGACACTGGAATTTGGACTGGGGACGTTGAAGAAGAACAGGGCTTCCTCCCAGCCAAGGGCTCTGTAATGTGGAGCCTGGAGTAGCCCAGAAATCTTGCAGCAGATCTACAAGATGGGCTGTGACCGGGTCAAACGGAAATCTTTTTCAGTACTTTGTTCATGCCATGCAATACTCTTATTCTCATCATTTTGATAAGGAATAGGTTTTTTTTTTCCCCTTTAGTTCCTCTTCCCTAGAGATATAGATTTTTCAGCTGATTTTGTGCCTCAGGTTCATTTAAGTTTTAAAAAATATTTTCCAAGATAGATAAAACATTTTTTTTCCTCTTGGAATAATGAGTACTTATTGACATTCATTTAGTGTTGTTTCAGCAGACTGCTCCCCGCTTGACCCCTGTCAGCCCCGAGGAGTGCGTTTTGGATTAGAGGAAAATTTGGAAAATTTTGAAGTGCTTTTAATCACAGTAAAACACATTGCAATGGTGTTGAACACGTTTATAAAAAATTACACGTGTTTGCATTGGCAGGAAGCATTCCAGAAAATGTCAAGAATTTCCAGGCACTTTGTGGATTTTCCAGATGATAAATGATAATTTTGCTGCTTTCATTAGCTGCTAAATTTTCTTAACTCACTCAGCATTGTTACAGGCAGAGCAGGGCATGGCAGACCTGGCAGTTCCGTTTCATCATACTTGCTCACTACGCGATGTTGCTATGCATCCATAGACTGACAGGTTGTCTGGGAAATCTTGTAGGTACCATTTCTCCTCCTTCCAGTAAAAGCAATCCTAAAGGTTTTCAAAATAATCAATTGAGAAAGTACTACTTTTATTAAAAAATATATATTTTTATTTATTTTTCAATAAATATATTTATTTTAATAATATTATTTATTATATTTATTTTAATAATATATTATTTATTTTTATTATTTATAAAAATATAAATTTTTATTTATTATTTTTGGAAACATTGTATCCTTTGACCAACATCTCCCCATTTTTGCCCCCACATCCAGGACCTAATAACTGCATTCTACTCTCTGTTTTGTGAGTTCAACTGTTTCAGGCTCCACATATAAATGAGATCATGCAGTATTTATCTTTTTATGATTGGCTTATTTGTTTAGCATGATGTCCTCCAGGTTGATCCGTGTTGTTACAAATGACAGGATTCCATTCGTTTTTATGGCTGCATAATATTCCATTGTGTACATATACCACATTGTCTTTAACCACTCATCTGTTGGTGGACATTGAGGTTGGTTCCATATCTTGGCTATTTTGAATACTGTGATGAACAGGGGAGAGCTGATACACCTTCGACACACTGAGGTAGGTTGAAGAAATAATCAGTAGAAGGACTGCTGGATCACATGGTAGTTCTGTTTTTAATTTTTTGAGGAACTTCCATACTGTATTCCATAGTGGCTATCCTAGTTTAATTTTTACCTACAGTGTACAAGGTTCACTTTTCTTCACATCTTCACCAATACTTATCTTTTATCTTTTTCATGGTAGCCATTCTGACAGGTGTGAGGTGAGAGTTCATTGTGGTTTTGATTTATATTTCCCTGAAAACTACCGATGTTGAGCACTTTTCCATATACCTATTCGTCATTTGTGTGTCTTCTTTTGATAAATGTCTGTTCAGGTCTTTTGTCCATTTTTAAATCATCTTATTTGGTTTTTTGCTGCTGAGTCATTTGAGCTCCTTATACTTTGGATATTAACCATTTATTAGTTGCATGGTTGGCAAATATTTTCTCAGATTCTGTAAGTTGCCTCTTCACTCTGCTGATATACTGTGCAGAAGCTTTTTAGTTTGATGCAATCCCATTTGTCTATGTTCAGTTTTGCTGCCTGGGCTTTTGGGGTCATATCCAAAAGATCTTTGCCCAGACCAATGTCAAGAAGCTTTTTCCAGCTGGGCATGGTGGCTTCTGCCTGTAATCCCAGTACTTTGGGAGGCTGAGGCAGGAGGATTGCTTGAAGCCAGGAGTTCAATACCAGCCTGGGCCACAAAGTGAAACCTCATCTTTACAAAAGCAGTTTTTTTATTTTTAATTAGCTGGCCACAGTGGTGTATGCCTGTAGCCCTAGATACTTGGAAGGCTGAAGCAAGAGGATCCCTTAAGCCCAGGAGTTAGAGGCTGCAATGAGCCATGATTATGCTACTGCATGCTAGCCTGGAAGATAGAGCTAGACCCTGTCTTTATTTAATATTTATGTTTTTTTTCTAGTAGTTTTACAGTTTGGGGTCTCAGGTCTGTATATACTTTCTGTTCATTCTTATATATGGAGTGAGGTAAGGGTCTAATTCCATTCTTCTGCATGTGAATATTCAGTTTTCCCAGCACCATCTATTGAAGAGACTGTCCTTTCTTCATTAGGTTCTCTTGGCAGCTTTTTCAAAGATCAGTTGATCATAGATATGTGGACTTATTTCTGTGCTCTCTATTCTGTTCCACTGGTCTATGTTTCTGCTGTTTTTATGCCAGTACTATGCTGTTTTATTACTATAGCTTAGTTTTAGATTTTGAAATCAGTTCGTGTGATGACTCTGGCTTGATTCACTTTGCTCAAGATTGCTCTGGGTATTTAAGGTTTTTTTGTGATGTCACTGGAATTTTGATATAGATTGCACTGAATCTGTAGAGAGTTTTGGGTAAAACATTCTACTTTTAAGTATTATCACAATTAAAGAGATTCAGTAAAAACCTTGCAAGACTAAATTTGTCAGCAACAAATCCTTTTAATTTTCCTTCCTCTGAGAATTTCTTCATTTCCTCCTCATTCCTGAAGGACAGTTTCACTGGCTATATAATTCATAGCTCACAATTCTTCTTTGAATACTTACAAAACTGCTGGGCCACTTTCTTTTTGCTCTAAGTTTTGGGGTAAAAAAGCTGCTGTTATTCAACTTGGGGTTCCCTTGTAGGTCAGGAGCTGCTTCTTTTTGGCTGCTTCCAAGATTTTTTCTTTGTTTTTCATTTTCAGAAGTTTAATTGGGACGAGTTTGTGAGTTTCTTTTGTTGTTGTTGTTGTTTGTCTTGTGTATTTCATTTAGGGTTTGCTCACTTTGTTGTATGTGTAGGTTTGTGTCTTTCACCAGACTTGCAAAGTTTTCGGCCATTATTTCTTCAAATACTTTTTCAGACACCGTATTAGTCCATTCTCATGCAGCTATGAAGAAATGCCTGAGACAGAGTAATTTATAAAGGAAAGAGGTTTAATTGACTCACAGTTCTGCATGTCTGGGGAGGCCTCAGGAAACTTACAATCATGGCAGAAAGGGAAGTAAACATGTCCTTCTTCACATGGCACCAGGAGAGAGAAGAATGACAGCTGAGCGAAGGGAGAAGCCCCTTATAAAACCATCAGATCTCATGAGAACTTACTCACTGTCATGAGAATAGCATGGGGGAAACCGCTCCCATGATTCAATTACCTCCCACCAGGTCTCTGCCACCACATGTGAGGATTATGGGAACTACAATTCAAGATGAGATTTGGGTGGGGGCACAGCCAAACTATATCACACTCTGTTTCTCTCATCTGTCTGAGACTCCAATGGTGTGACTATTGCACCTTTTGTTATTGTCTCACAGGTCCCTGAGGGTCTCTTTATTTTTCATTCTATTTTTTCTGTTGCTCAGGTTGGGTAAATTCTATTAATTTTCCTCAAGTATGCTGATCATCTCCCTTGTCATCTCCACTTTACTGTTGAGCCCATCCAATCGGTGTTCCATTTTTGGGATTTTTCAGTTCTACGATTTCTATTTGGATAGTTTTTGTGACTTCTATTTCTTTGTGGTGATTTTTAAAAATTTCTTTCCAATCAGTGTTCCATCGTTGTGATTTTTCAGTTCTATGATTTCGATTTGGATAGTTTTTGTAACTTCTAAATTTTTAAAATTTCTTTCAAGGCAACTTGTAATTTATTGCTGAAGAATTTCAATGACAGCTGCTTTAAACTCTTTGTTAGATAATTTTAGCTTCAGATACATGGTTATATCAGAGAGCTGTCATCAATTGATTGTTTTCTAAAATTCAGAATGTGATGTTTTGTTTGTTGGTGTCATGGGTTGTTGTCCCCTGGGCATTTTGTCTCTCATGTTAGGAAACACTGGGTCCTACTTGCTTTTTTTATTTCAGCATGGAGTCCCCCTGCTGTATTTTGACATGCAGGTCCTCGCCTCCTTTGTGAGCTGTGGTTCTGATGGCTTAATCTGAGGGCTTTGTGGGGTTGTTTTGATCTTGGTTTAGCTGCTGCTCGTGGGGCTCACACTGGTCTCTTCTTGGACTGCCTCTGGGGTGGAAGGGGCTTCCCCAGGTCAGGGCACCAGGTGTCTCCTCGCAGTGACAAGGAGTCTCCAGCCAGGAGGAGGAAGGAGCCTGACTTGGCAGGTGTCACAGGGGCTCCCCTAGGTACCCCCAGCTGTCCCAGTGTCTCTGGCATGGGGGCCCCAGGGATAACAGGGAAAGAGATGCTTCCCTAGGCACTGATTGTTACTGAAGGTCTCAATTGATCCTCTTTCCTAGCAATGCCAAGTCCTTCGCGTGGTGTCTGAAGAACTCTGGGTTGATCCCAAGAGCAGTGAGCCTCCCTGGGCTGCCTTCTGCCATTGTGTTCGAGAAGTGCTGAGTCTGAGTGGTCTTCTTAGTTGGTTGGGGATGTAAGGTGCCCTGCCATGTGTTCTTTTCAGTCCTGGGTTCCCAAGGCAGTTCCCCTTCTTTGCACTGCCAGCCAGAGTCCCCCTTGGGTGTTTCCTGCCTCCTGCCCAGGGTTCACAGTCACGCTTTGCAGGAGGAATGGGCAGAAGCAGCTCAAAACCACGGTGTTCAGCCCAGATGTCTGCAATTTGGCACTTGACTCCGCAATGGCAGAGTGTACTCATGACGTGCACTTCTCCAGCTCTTCTCCAGGGCAGCCTGGATGCGATGCTAATCCAGTACCAAGATGCCCTCACACCAGCACGCTAGTCTCCAAATGTCATCAGTTACAGGAATCCAGGCCTGCTTGGCCTATTGGCAGATTCCAGGTGTAGGGCGGGAAGTAGAAAGGACAACTCTGGAGCATCTGTCACCTCAGACAGCGAGGAGGTGCTCAGTGACAACCAGAACCAGGTCACAGGACACAGGAGCCCACGGAAGAGGCCCCCACTGGCCCAGCAGGGGCCAATCTGAACATCCATAAGGGCGGCGAGGCCATGGGTGGAAAAGCGTCACTCTCATTAATGCCTATGAGTTCCTAATTGGGCTAAAACAATCACAACCATCAGCATCAACCTTCTGAGGTTGCTAGGGCACCAGCTCATTATTCTAAAAACTGCTGCATAAAAGGTCAGAAAACTGAGCATTTATCTTGCCTCCCCTAAGGGACAAAGCCCTTCAGAGCATCCGTGTAGTCGATGCATATATAATACTGGGCAAAAGGAAGAGGCTGATTATTGTCAGATCCAGGAGGCTGTGGTCTCTAGCAGCAAACCCCCAAGACACCCCGAGGAATGGGGCAGAAAATGGCTCTCGACATGCCCATGCCCCTTCATGCCACGTTTTTTGAGGAGCTCTGATATGAAGTGGAAGAGGGTGGGGATTCCCAGGACCGTGCCTGAAGAGCCCTGCGTTTTAAGGGAGTGGAGCAGAGGGAGCAGCCCAGGGGAGCAGCAGGAGGACACGCTGGGTAGGACGGGTAGTGAAGGCAGGGCCAGGCAGGGCTTGCAGGAGGAAGGCAGGCTGGCTGGCTGGGAGACCCAGGAAGCCCACAGGATGAGATGAAGCCGTAGCAGCAGCTGGAGTGTTGGGGGCCATCCTGATGGAAGGTGGGTGGGATACGGGTTGCAGTGGCCTGGGGGTAAGGGGAAGGGAAGAGCATCTGTGATGTGGGGAAGCAGCTGGGATGGTGGAATGTGGCTTCAGGGAGAGTAGCTTTAAGTCTCAATTCAATGCAAGCGACCACAGTGCACTTTGTAAGGTGGACCCTGTGAGGGAGTGTTGGAAGGAGGGCCCAGGAGGGGCCAGGGCAAGGGGAGGGTGGTCAGCTATTGCTCCCCAGCAGGAAGGAGGGGAGGCAACTCCCACGGGTGTAGACTTGGGTGTGGGGCGTGGGTCTGTGCTCTGGTGGATTCTACTTCGTCTCTGCTGTAGAGGCAATTTTCCATCATTGGTCTCATTCCTGAGAGTTATAAGAGAGATGGAAGAGTCAGAGGCTGACAATGGAGGGGACATTTCTGAGTAACTTTTGCTAAAGGCAAGACAGCGAGATGCCCAGGCAGACAGTAAGCTTGCAGGGTGGTGGATACAGGTGGGGAGACTGGGCGGGGGACCTTTCTATCTTCAGAGCTTGGCTGCTTAAGACACAGGCTCAGAAGAGGAAGAAGACGGCCTGCCCTGCTGGCACTTTTGCAGGATGGGGAGAAAGGCATGGGGGCGTGTGTGAGGGTGCTCACAGGGATGGACCATGGACTCCAAGCCCAGTGTGAGGCTGTGGGATGGGACATGGTTGGAGACTGCGTCCCATGAACGGGGAGCCCGCTGCAGCTCAGTGCGGAGCAAACGCGCTGGGGAGCTGAGAGTGAGGGATCTTTCCACGGGTGACAGATTCGCCCCAACAGCAGGAGGTAAATAGGGCGGTGGGCGCCAGGAGGCCGAAGGACATGCTGACCGTGCTATTCTCTCTGTCGCCTCTGTTGGTGGTTATTAACTGAAAAACACATTTGTGTGGGCAGGGAAAATTTTAATGGATCTGGGCATGTTTCCTTTAATACAGATTTCACAAGAAACCAAAAGAAAATTAAATTACATTGTTACGGTATTTTCCTCACTATTTAAATTTGTGAAATGCCCACAGGTGCTGAGGACGTATCTGAAGGGGAAACTTTATTAATCTTTGGACAGGAAAGGAGGCGGGATGCCTATGGGACTGTCCCGAATTGCTGTCCTGCGACGATCGGGCCCTGCTGGAGAGAGGGTGCCTCCGACTTTGCCAGGGCTGCTGAGAAGGGGACACAGTCCTGGGCCCAAGAGTGAGGCCAAGCCTTGGTTTTCCTCCTATCCAAAAAGGAAGAGCAGAAGGCGCTAGGTGGGTTCTGGAAGTTAGTCTGATTCGCCAGCTGGACTGGGGCCTCCTCTGTTTTGTAGAAGAGACTCTGGTGGTGGGAGAGAGACACCACAGGTGTGGAGAAGCCCAAAGCACTGGCCTAGGGCTACAGCACGCTTTGGTGTGGGGAAAATACAACCTGAATTTCCAAGAAAAATATTAAAGGTAAGATAAATTGTGCATTAACAAATAATCAGTTTTTTTTTTTTTGAGACGGAGTCTCGCTCTGTCGCCCAGGCTGGAGTGCAGTGGCGCGATCTCGGCTCACTGCAAGCTCCACCTCCCGGGTTCACGCCATTCTCCTGCCTCAGCCTCTCCGAGTAGCTGGGACTACAGGCGCCCGCCACCACGCCTGGCTAATTTTTTGTATTTTTAGTAGAGACGGGGTTTCACCGTGGTCTCGATCTCCCGACCTCGTGATCAACCCGCCTTGGCCTCCCAGAGTGCTGAGATTACAAGCGTGAGCCACCGTGCCCAGCCCAAATAATCAGTTTTTAAAGAAGTTTTAGATTTATAGAAAAACTAAGCATAGTGTAGAGTACAGAGAGCATCCTATATGCCCCACCCCTCGTTCTCCTATTATTAACATCTTGCAATAGTGTAGTACAGCTGTTACAAGTAATAATCCAATATTGACACGTTATTACTATTAACTAGAAGTCCATGGTTTACATGAGGGTTCACTCTAGGTATTGTACAGTCTGTGGGTTTGGACAAGCCTACGATGACATGGACTCACCATTATGGTCTCATCCAGAGGAGTTTCCCCGCTCTGTGCTCCACCTGTTTCTCCCTCCTCTGAGTTCCTGGAAAACACTGATTTTTCCACTGTCTCCATCATTTTGCCTTGTCCAGGGTGTCATAGGGCTGGAATCCTACAGGAGGCTGCCTTTTCCAACTGGCTTCTTTCACTTTGCAGTATGCACGTAGTGTTCCTCCATGTCTTTTTGTGACTTCATAGACCAATTCCCTTTAGTGCTGAGTAATATTCCACTGCGTGGGGGTAACCACAATTTGCCTGTCTACTTAACAGACAGGCATGCATCCTGCCTAGCCAGCTTTTTTTTTCTTTTTCAGGGAAATAGCATTAAGATTAAAATGTGGATTTTTTAAGGGAGAGATACTTTGTGGTCTTTGGACTTTGATTATGAGCTTAGGTTTTCCAAGGTGCCAGGCGACCTTGCAGAGAGATCAGAAGCAAAACGTAGCAAACCACCATGGGCCAGGCCGCTTTTGGGTCCACCGGTGGCAAGACCCTCCCAACCAGCAAGTCAAATAAATACGAGCCATCTTCCATTTCTGACAGAGGCATAGTTAGCCTGTGTAACAGCAACAGTAAAAGTAAATTTAGCATTCCTTTAATTTTGAACATTTGACCATGTGAACAGCTTCACGATGAAGGTGAAGGAGGTTTGCTTAAAGGCTCTCCTGTGCTGGACTGTGTCCCTTCAGTAAGACGGTTTCTGACCCTCTCTCTGATGGGGAGGATGGAACCATCTTCCTCTCTCTAATGGGAAGGACTGAACCTATGGCTGAGTGAGTGGAGAGGGAATTAGGAATTCAAGACCCAGAAATAAGGAAAATCCACAAAAATGTATGCTACACAACTCTGTTATATATATATATGTAAAACTTACCTTCATTTGGCTGGACGTGGTGGCTCACACCTGTAATCCCAGCACTTTGGGAGGCCGAGGTGGGCAGATCACCTGAGGTCAGGAGCTCGAGATCATCCTGACCAATATGATGAAACCCCATCTCTACTAAAAATACAAAAATTAGCCTGGCGTGGTGGCAGGCACCTGTAATCCCAGCTACTTGGGAGGCTGAGACTGGAGAATTGCTTGAACCTGGGAGGTGGAGGTTGCAGTGAGCCGAGATCGCGCCATTGCATTCCAGCCTGGGCAACAAGAGCGAAACTCCGTCTCAAAAAAAACAAAAAAGAAAAATTACCTTCACTCACAACAAAGTTTGGTCGTTAGACTGAAATGTATAGGGTTAAAAAACCATTTCTCTTGCTAGCACAAATAGTGATGACACTACTTCTTTTTTCGTGCTATGTTTAATTTTATAGATAGAACAGACATATCATCACAGCTATGTTTTTAGAAGCAGAATTTTGGGGAGAAACATGGTTATTAAAAAAGCCAAATAATTGGATATAAACATTTAATTATTTCCCTCATTTTCATCATCCCTATAGATGTCATGTCACTTTTATGCCCAAATAAAGCAAATGCAAATGTATTCTATAAATAAAGCTAGGGTTATTCTGCAGATGAGAACACGGGAACGGCATTTCGGAAGGGAGGTAAAAATGTCTCCCAAACGCACCCGTTCCCGTTCCCGTTACCCATCATTTAGGTGTTGTCCATCAGAGCTGTTTGCATCTGGCGCTGACACCGTGCAAAATTCATTTATGGAAACTTTCAGTCACACTTGAGAAGTCTGGCAGATGGCGTCCCTTCTCGTTTAATTTTTTTTTCCAATTTTTTTTTTTTCCACTTAACTCTCTCTGGGCCCTCGACCCTCCAGTTCGATCCCTTTTTTGCAGAGAGATCTAATCAGCGGCGTGTTAAACAGGAGGGGATCTTTTATGTCTGTGGCATTGGGACAAGCGGAGAGCGGCTGTGGATCACCAGAATAAACAATGTGGGCTGATTCAATTACAGTGCGGCCCGGCTTTTATCTGGTGGTGACATCATTTCAATCAAAATGTAAAATAATACAATCCAACAGTTGCAAGAGGCAGAGATAGGACACAGGCGGCTGCACTTCGTCATTTAATAAAAGAGAGGGGAAGGGGACCCCTCCTCCTGACAGCGGCAAAGCCTTCCAGTCCCAAATCTCCATTACCTGCTCTCAACGTGCTCACAGGAACCAAGTGCAGGAGATTGTCTATTACTTTTGGTTAGTGGAGCCGTAATGTAGGCTACAGACTCCTGTCCTGTCTTTTCCTTTGTTCGTTTAATTAACAAAAGCATGAAATCTTCCTATTGGCAGCTTCTATTGCTTTTCCCCCTCCGAGCAGGGACTTTATTAATTTCCTTTGTCTCCTTTGAATTTTTTTTTTTTTAAACAGCGATGTTTTTCAAGAACCGCAAATCATCATCAGAAGAAAAACATAATTCAAGGGCATATATATCGTCTCGAAAGTGCTTAGCCTGCCGAAACAATTGGTGGCGCGTTTCCCTCTCCGCAGCACTTTGTGTGAAAGTTTCCTTTCAATGCCAAGACTTTCAGAGTCCTCGGGCAGAGTTGAGAGTGCTCTGCCTTGAGTCAGGACGACAAGCACAATAAAGCCAGTGCCGTCCACCCTGCTCCACGGCAAAGAGGGAGAAAAGGAGGGCACGGTGAGGGAGAGGGGGAGCAGAGCCGTGATTCCGCAGCCGGCCTCTGCAGGTGGGGAGCCAGCCTCCAGCTGCCCCTTCTGGTTCATCAGTGTGTGCATTGTTTTTCCTTGAACTGTACTTCGTTTACAGCAATCAATCATTTTAAAAAGAAATGATCCATTATCCATCAATACTTTTGATCACTCCATACGACCGAGATGATCCATAGAACAGAACTGGCTTGAGAGACTCACAGTGCGGCAGCAACCCCTTGACTCCATCGCTTGGAACCCGGCGCTCCTGCAGAGGCTGTGACAGCCCAGCCTGGGGTGGCTGGATCTGGCCTTCCCTAGCAGAAGAGAGAGGGACACAGCTTTACATGCCCCCTGGTATCCTAAAGAATACAGCATCGTTGGAAAGGCAGTGTTTTCATATAAAAAGTTAAATACCAGCATGTTCCATTGTGGCCTAGGAATAAAACAATAGGACGTTTGTGCAACCAACAGAAAATCAGGCGACTTGGGGAACAGGAAGTTAACTGGGAATTTACTCTCATTGTATTTCAGCAGAGGCTGTGAACGGGGAACAAGAAGTCCTCATCCTAAAGAGCGGCTCGGCCTTGCCACTCAGAACCTACTCCCAGAAGGCACAGACCCTGTCTGCCGTCACTCCCAGTGCACTCCCCGGCACACACAGAAGGCCAGGACACAGAAGGCCAGGAACTTGGAAGGAATTGATGAGAGGGGTTTCCTGGCTTTCTATCTTCCAGCTCTGCCTGAGGGGAGGGCATGCTCCCTGACCACGTGTCCATGAGGGGCCTCCCAGGAAAGCAGGTATGGAGATCAGGACTCCCATAAAAGGGGAGATGGGAAGCCCCGCCCCTTCCCAGCGGAAATGGAGGGCAGGAAGGAGGTGGACTGTGTGTGGTATTGAGGGTTTGGCTGAAGCTGGAGACAGGGGCCTTAGGCAAACTGTCCAGAACCTCCAGCACCACCACAGTGAAACAGCGGAACAGTGAAATTTGGAATTCCCTTATTCATTTACTGAATACTTGTCAGATGGTCCCTCTCTTCTCTGCTTCAAAAAGTGTTCTTAAAGCCTCAGACTCTGAGTAGAAATAACAGATCATGCTAGGGTTCCAAATACTTGGAGACATTTTTCAATACATGAAAACTCTTCCTCCCTCCCTCCCTCGTTAGCTCTCTCAATACATGAAAACCCTTCCTCCCTCCCTCCCTCGTTAGCTCTCTCTCTCTCTCTGTCTCCGATCGCAGTCTCTCCTGGTGTAGTGATGATGACGGAATGCACACCCAAGAAAAGCAAATCCACAGCAGACCAAAGCAACTCGGGGGTGCCCTAAATCTCTCAGTAGGGGCATCATCGCCGTTTCTCAGGAGCCGGAGAGATAGCTCTGTGACCTGTGGGAGTACACGGCTTCTCCCCAAACATCCAGGACTCCTAGGCCAGTGCGGGCTTCCTGGGGTCCCTTGGTGCAGGTCCTGTCTCCACTCCTCCTTTCTGTTTCCCACTCTATGTGAACCCACTGGAGAAATTCAGCCTGTTTCTCAAACTGTGCATGCCCATAACAGCCACACAAAGCACCTGTGGTGAGGCAGCCTGGCACGGGGTCACAGGACATGCAGGGGCCCCAGGAGCAGTCACAGTCACATGGAGTACAGGAGTGACATGAAGCATAACGGCCTCATAGTTTATGGTGACCACAGACGTCCCATGGTCACATGACACAGGAGCCACGTGAAGTGTGGTTGACACATGACACACAGGAGCCACGTGAAGAGTGGTGGACACATGACACACAGGAGCCACGTGAAGAGTGGTGGACACACGACACACAGGAGCCACGTGAAGAGTGGTGGACACACGACACACAGGAGCCACGTGAAGAGTGGTGGACACATGAACTGTAGCCTCCCATATTACACAGTGGTCAGCCCTTGGTGTCTCCCATGAGCCACACCATGCTGTGACCACACCTCCCCAGCCCTTGCTCCCAAGGAGCTTCCCTTGTCCCAGTCTCTTCGCCAGTGACTTCTCACTGGACTGTTCCTTTACGAGAAACCTGTTTTTTTTTTTTTTTTTTAACACCTTTTTTCTCCTGTTTCACAGAAGGAACACCGGACGTCCCTCTGTGATGGCAGCAGCCATGCTGCCTCTGTTTCTGCTCAGGGGTTCTCCGCCATCTCCAATTCCACCCAGTCTCTTGGCCACGGTCAGGCTTTGGCTCCCTCCTCTGTGCCAAAAATTTCAATGCCCGCAGTCAGGGTGCTTTGCGGAGTCTCACGGCCTGCTGAGGCTTGATTCCCTCCTCACTGGCAGTAGCGTTTGACGGCCGGTGACGCCCCCTTTACCAAGCACATCTCTCATGGCCTGAATGTCACTTACAGGGCATCCCTCCCTGTGCTAAGTGCTGCGTGGAGCTTTGGGTGTGGCAGCAGCAAAGGCCTCTACCCTTGTGGATGTTCGTTTCAGGGTGGAAAGACAGATAGCAAAATTGGTCGTAAACTGTAGAGTGTGCTGGGAGGAAACTGAGGCAGGGAGGGCCTGGGGCCACTGGGGAGCGCTGCCCCGACCCCGTGTGCTTCCCGGGATCCCTTGGAGCCACGTGGATGGCGGCTTCCTGACCTTGGAGGCCGCGGTCCTCAGTCCTCGTGCTCGATGGCGTCAGCCCCTCTTGGGGAAATCCAAGCATTCCTGACCGGAGGACGCACCCACATCTCTGTCTCCAGCAGAGGACACCCCATCCCGGCTGCAAGCTCCTCCGTCCATTGTCCCGGAGGCTCCAGTCCCCTCCGAAGCATCGCGCACGAGGCCTGTCGCCTGGGCCAGCCCTTCCTTCTGTTCTCCACGCTGCACGTCCAGTCTGACAGCAGCCTGCGGGGCCTGTCCGAGGACTGCTCCAGAGTGGGACGCGTCCTCTCCCGGCTCTCAGCAGTTCGTGCTCGGCCATCCCTCACCTGAAGTGCCGCAAGGGGTCAGCTGGCCCCCACCTCAGTCCGTTCCTGACCCAGCAGCCAGGGTGGTCCCCTTGCGATGAAAGTCAGATCCACTCTTCCTGCTCAGGACCCCGGAGTGGCCCCACGGCCCTCAGAGCCAGCCAGTGCCTTGGACGGCCCTCACGACGCTGCAGGCTGCAGCCCCCGCCTCTGAGCCCCGGCTGTGCTCACCATTCCCAGCCACCCGGCTTCTTGGGTTGTGCACTGAGCTGGGCGCGCTCCCGCAGAGGCCCTCTCCACCCCTGGCGAAGGCCGGGCTGCGAGTTCCTCTTCTCCTGGCAGAAGGCTCTTCTCGCAATGTCCCTGGTCTGACTCCGTCATCTCCTGGAGTCTTTGCGCAGATGCCACCTGCGGAGGGATTCAAAATGCCCCCACCTTCCAGTGCTTTCCTGCTTGACTCTTCCTTGGCTCCAGTCCCTACAAGACATTTTATACCAATTCATTCCTTTCATGCTTCTTTCTCTCCTCATCTGGTTGTGTGAACCCAGGGATTTTGGCCTAAGCTTTTCTCTCTGGTGTCTCTATTGCCTTGGAACCCATGAACTGTGCCCTGCAAACGGCAGCCGCTCTTGACAAATGCACGGCGTGAGTGAATGTGAGTCATCCTTGTCTACTTTCTCTTCTCTCCCTTCCAGGAGCAAAATTTCAGAATAATCCGTTGTTCAAATGTGCAGTTCCATGGCTAAGCATTCAGCAGGGTTTGGGTTAATCTTTCTAGTGATGTCTTGCAGTTTCACTTTCTAAACATAGGGGCTTAGCAGGGTGGTTCCCCCAGCCCCTAAAAAGTTTTTCTCTCGTATTAGTTTGCTTAGGCTAGGGCATGACGCACACCAAGGACCAGGCACTAGTCAGTGTCGCCCTTCCAGGCTCATGACTGGGGCGCGGGGCGGGACAGGAGAGAGCTGGGCCCTCCCATGGGGGCCGGGCCTTCCCTGGGTTCCCACCCACTGAGGACTCCTGGGGGCCTTCTAATCCTGCACCTGCAGCTCACTCAGTGTCAGCAATTCATCTGATTCCCACTTGAAATGTTTGGCAGAAAATCATCACTGGGTGCTTTTCCAAGACTTTACAAAATCAAATGCAGGAGGAAAATAATCCCACCTATTGTCTGTAGTTACGATACCTGAACAAAGGATTTGCGCTTCCCAGTCTTCAATTTCACTGAAGTCTTCAACCCAAGTACTCACTGGATGCTGAGTCAATGGACGTGTCTGGATCATGGGGACAGAGCCTTGGAGAATGAAACACACACAGACAACACACACACACGCACACACACACACACACACACTCTCTCTCTCTCTCCAAAGCACTCCCCTTGCCCCAAGCTTACATTCTAATTCCCAGGAGGGACAATACTGCATCTTATTGGATCCAGTATTTAAACCTTGAATTCACATTTTCAGTACTTTGTTTTATTAACCCTGAGAGGCATGTAATTTAGAAGCAAAAGCATTGCATTTTTAAGATGCTTGGGGGCCCAGGCACGGTGGCTCACACCTGTAATCCCAGCACTTTGGGAGGCCGAGGTGGGCAGATCACCTACAGTCAGGAGTTTGAGATCAGCCTAATCAACATGGTGAAACCCCGTCTCTACTAAATATATATACACACACACACACACACACACACACACACACACACACACACACACACAATTAGCCAGGCATAGTGGTGCATGCATGTAATCCCAGCCACTTGGGAGACTGAGGCAGGAGAATTGCTTGAACCTGGGAAGCGGAGGTTGGAGTGAGCCGAGATCACGTGAGTGCACTCTAGCCTGGGCAACAAGAGTGAAACTCCCTCAAAAAAAAAAAAAAAATGCTTGGATGAGCTGAAAGTTCTCCCATTTCCTGTTGGGACCACATCAACCCCACATCCCTGTCCTGGGCTGGCGGTTCCCTGCCTTGGGACAAACGGGCTCTGGACACTCTCTCTGCTTCCCGAAGCGGACGGACACGGACTTCTGAACCCCCTTGGAGCGTGCGTTGGGAAGAGGAACGGTGGGCCCAAGTCCTTTCCACCTCTCCTCTCGCCCCCTCCCTTTTATTTCCCAAACAAGCTCAGAGTTTTTATAATCCATCACCTGGCTGACAGATGAGTCCTGCTGGAGAATATTAGAAAATGTCTCCAATCTCATATATATGCTAATGGTATGCTGAGGCTGGTCTGTGTGCGGAGTTTTTAATCTGTCTCGGCCAGTGTGGGAAGTGGCGGAGACAAGTCACAGCTCTCGACAATTTATGATCAAACAACGAAATTGTAAAGGAAGAAGGACGTGCAGAAAGGGGGAGTAATTTTCTGATTTAACAGCGTTGTTACTACAAATAAAGAAATCTGGATTTTGACTGCTCTCGACATTAAATGAGTTTCCTGTGCCCGGTGCTGAATTTTTCATTTTCAGGTTTGTATAAAGCACCCTGCTTAGATACAAGTGACAGATAAGGAAACGATTGCATATGGAAATCAAATGTGTATAATAAAGCCATCTTCTGTTTATTAAATAAACACATGTAGATTACTTCTGTGGAGGAGGCCCTGATAATTCTTCACTGTGTTTGCCTTTTTTTGCAAGTCACAAAGAATCTCATTTAACAACCAGGAATGCTAGACCTGAGCTCTTCTGTGTATTAAGGTCCCGCAGTCCAGGGGGCCCGTATCTGAATTTGGGGCTGATGCTCTTCTCTTGCTCTGCAGCCCCGTCGTGCACTGTGTTATTCAGTACATCATCATGGGCACTGTAGTAATTTTGGAAGTGCACCATTAGGTCACAGCTGGCTAATATTTACATTAGGGAAATGGCAGGAGTGGGCCAGTGGGAACGGGAGGAGGGCCATTTTCTGAAGCATGCAGGGTGCTGAGCCCGGCGGTGGTGTGGGATCCCCACCTTTTGGGAAGGCAATACACAGAAAAGCATTTGTGTGGTCATGTCTGGAACCACCGCAGGCTGGATGGCCTCAGCTCCCATCTGCCTCAGAGGGGGAGGCTTTGTTGTCCCCATAACCCCAGGAGGGGGCACCTGGGTCGTAGGCACATCCAGTCAGGGGCACAGGGTCACACACAGGCCCCTACGTGGCTCCAGCTTTTTATTAGGAAGCAACCCCCGGCAGACCGGAATCTTTGGTGACCATGGTGAAGCCTCTGTGACAAGACCACAGAACAATGCTGTGTTCCTGGGAGAGGTGGCTTGTGGATGACTGCGGGGATGGCCAGCGAAGTGCCCTATGCCCAACACCCGTGGAAGGCCCCATGCGGTGGAATATGCTATTTGAACCGATCAACAAGGAAAAGAAATCTGGAACATATCTGGAGACAGGAATCGGAAGGCGCCTTCCCAGTGGCTAGAGTGGAGCCTGGTGTGGAAGGAGGAGGGTGGCTGCGGCACGAGCTCTCTTCCCTCCTGAGAGAGTTCCTGTTGGTGAGAAGGGGCTGGGTTCCTCTATTCCTGGATTGGCCGAGTGACACTTCTAGAAGTTTCAAGCCTCCTGGAAGCTGGCGTTCCAGTCAGTGCCAAAATGGGGCATAAAAGGCACAAAGTCTCTCTATCTTCTTCAAGTTTCAGTATAAACCCCGGTTCCAAAGCACGTAAGAGAAATAACGAAAATAAATTTTATTTTTTAGACCATTATCAGCTTCAAAGCTTTTTTCTCTATCATCTGTTTATTTTTCTCGGCTCACTTTTCACTCATTTTTCTTTTGTATTTGAAGGTACACTACCTTGTTCTTAATACCGTTTGTTAAGGAAAACAGCAGGCAGTGTATTCAGGAACGTCATCTCCTCTGCTAAAAGCTCTATCCAGTCCGAGGTTAAGCTAATCGATGCACTAATCCTCAATGGAGGTGACTCTGCTCTCCGCACCCCCCCGCCCACCTGGGGACCTTTAGCAGTGTCTGGAGACAGTTTTGATGGTCAGAACTGGGGGCAGGGCGGGTGAGGGATGCTACTGGGGTCTGGGCTCAAGGGCACTCAACATCCCCCAGTGCACTAGTTAACCACCCGGTAAAGCACCGTCTGGCCCCCACGGCAACGGCGTGAGGCTGAGAGGCCCTGGCTGGGCATGTCACCGTGGGTAGATTTCACAGAAGGCAGTCGGGGAAGGGCTGGAGCCACACGCTGGGGCCCAGGAGCTGGCATTCTGGGCGTTGGGCCCTGTGGCGTGGGTGGGCTTCACAGGAGGGAGTTGGGGAAGGGCTGGAGCCACAAGCTATGGCCTGGGACCTGGCATTCTGGGCGTTGGGCCTCGTGGCGTGGGTAGATTTCACAGGAGGGAGTCGGGGAAGGGCTGGAGCCACAAGCTATGGCCTGGGAGCTGGCATTCTGGGCGTTGGGCCTCGCGGTGTGGGTAGATTTCACAGGAGGGAGTCGGGGAAGGGCTGGAGCCACAAGCTATGGCCTGGGAGCTGGCATTCTGGGCGTTGGGCCTCGCGGTGTGGGTAGATTTCACAGGAGGGAGTCGGGGAAGGGCTGGAGCCACAAGCTGTGGCCTGGGAGCTGGCATTCTGGGCGTTGGGCCCCGCGGTGTGGGCGTGGGCCGTTTCCACATCCTCTTCGTGTCCGGGCTCCTTGTGCGGATGAGCAGATGGAGCCAGGATGCTCAGTGTTCTGTTCCCACTTTAATGAGTTAGCATCTGAAACCGGGGCTGGGAATTAGGCACAGGTGGCTGTAGGGGCAGGATGCTTACGGGGGATAAAATCGGTGGATGAAGGACAGGTTGGGCGGCAGCACCCAGGGCTGTGGAGCGTGGAATCCCCCTCATCCAGGTCAGTTTGGAACACTGATCTGGAAGGCTCAGGACCCCACATGGGCCGTTCGACGGAGAACATTTTACGCAGATGTTGTAATTTTTATTTACATTACATTACTGCTGTGTTTGGTTCTTAATTTTACATTTCTTTTGTAAGCTAATATTCTAGGCAACACCATTCTTATTGTATAACTCTAATGTGGTGCTAGAGGCATTTAACAGTGTTAGCTTTTATTTTTGAAGAAAGAAGAAATCGCCACTTTACTACAAAGTGAAGGCACATGCACGTGTTAAAACAGACACCTAGCGAAAGCTGGTGTGTGAGGGTGTGTGTGGGTGTGCATGCGTATTTAAAAAGTCCTTCTTTGCTTCTGAGCCGAGGAAGCACAGCTCAGAATGTTGAGCAGCTTTTTTGTTTGTTTGCCATTTGAGGACAGAAGGTGACATTTCCTCTGGACATTCCCATCTTGCCGATGTCGCTGGCACGGGGATGCCAGGCTGCCTAACAGAGAGGCTGTGGTGAGAGCTACATGGCAGGGTAGAACCACCACATCAGTGCTTTCCCACGCCTTTCCCGCCTGAGGTTTCGAAGGCACTCTGGAATCTGCGAGGCTCCGAGTGTGGCTGGGTTCTGATGTCCCAGCACCCCCGGCAATCACCTTCTTCCCTGTGTGTTTTCTGTAATTCCATCAGCTGCAGCCCGGATGCAGACAGGAGTGGGCTTGGGGAGCTCCAGTTCCCAGGGATGGCGCTCCATGCTGAAATCACAGCTTTCAGAAGGAGGTGAGAACGATTTTTCTCCTGCCAAAATGTTCAGACAATAATGCAGCAAACATGGGGTTCAGCTCTTTCCTGCCCCAGCTCAGTGCACCTGACTTGTGGGTGTCACTCAAAACAAGGGTGAGCTAGAGAGGGAGGCTCAGCTCTGGACTGGAGCCCCTGGGGACCTGCAGGCAGCCCCGGACGCTCATTCCTCACATCTGAGGCTCCTCCCTACGTGGAGAATCCACAAACCATCCTCATAGAATGTTCTGGTGTCCATGTGCAGAGCGTTTCCCCCATGCCAGGCCCCTGCATGCACTGAGGTTTGCTCTGTCACCAGCACGAAGGGTTCCTGGGGGTGTTGCGAGACTGAGCTGAACCAGGCCAGAATCGTACTTCAACGACTGGCCAGACACCGTGCAGTGGCCGATGGGAACCACAGCCTCACACCCACGCCCGTTCCTCCTCTTTCTTTTTCCTAAGTTATTTTTTGTTTTAAAAATAACATTTGTTGAATATTTAGATATTAAGGAAAAGCATAATGATAAAAATAAGAGCATACTAGTATCTGCAGGTGTAAATACAAGTATTTCTTCTATTTTTTCCATGTAAAAAATATAAACATATAAGCATTATAGAAGTTAGAACATGCCCAAGTTAAACATTTCTGTCATTTATTTCATTGAACTTTGAGTGCCATTTTATTGTTTTATAATTATAAATTATACATTCATAATTTAAAATACTATTTTAAAGTAATTATAAAACACCTAAGTGCCTGAATATTCCATAATTTTTTTAGCCACCTCTACATTTTTAGATTCAATTCTTTATCTTTTTTTTTTTTTTTTTGTCAGTGATGAACACTCTTGTGCCTCCTCAGCCCTGCACCTTGCCCGGCCCCTCAGATCTGAGTGCTTGACCCCCACAGATCCATGTTCAGAGCTGGTGAGCTCCACCCAGAACACGGAAGACGTGCTCCGAGATCTCGGCACCCGCCCATGCATCACTCAATCTGCTTAAACCACCTGCTCTTCGCTTGTAGCAAAGTGACTCCTTTGAAGGGTCAGAATGGGTGGTATTTCGCAACGTGGAAGCCAGGAAGTGCTGTCACAACAGATATTCTGGTGGAAAGGCTCTCCCCACCACCCTGACCCTGGAAGGAGATGGAGTAATCGACCTGGGAGGATCCTTGAGTGGCACCTGTGATCTCACACTGACGGCCACTGAATCGGGGCCTCACCCCTCCTTCCGACCATCAGGTGACCCACAGGAGGGCTGCCTGAGAGACGATGGTTCCCTTTGAAGCCTGCAGGCCATAGATGGTGCTATAAGAAAAGCAGCCAGCAGAGCCCCGTTTGCTGTTTGATTATAGAGATATAACCTACATGCAAGTGGCTATTCTAGGATTCAACATGAGCAGCCCGTTTCCTTGGGATGCCACTGGGTGACAGAGGACCAGGTGACACAGTCTTCTGAGGCCACAGGTGCTGATCCCACCAATGTACCCCACCTCCCTCTCCCTCAACAGACACATTCCAGGGAGAGTGCACTTGCCCAGAATCATGACTCGGCTGTTGTGTGGCACAGAGGAGGGTTTTAACCTCACGCCCACACCTGTTGGATTTCTCCAAATCTCTCCATGCTGCCCAGCTGGGATTCTCCTCCATCCCACACCAGGGCACCTCACCTGGCCAGCAGCCCTGTTCCACCCACAGGCTCTGAATCTCTTCTCCTTTTCGAGTGGAGAAGGTTATGGAGTCCTATCATGCACACGCACACCCAGGTGTTCAGAAAAAGTCCAACCCTGGAAGGAGATGGAGTAACAGACCCGGGAGGACAAACAGAAGTGCAAGCACAGCGAAAGAAGGCAAACCCAGAGTCCCTCCACAAAACCACCTCTCGTGGAAGGCTCCCTCTGTGAGGCTGGAGAAAGTCCCTTTGCAAAACCACCTATGGGAGGAGGCTCCCTCCATGAGGCTGGAGTATGCACGTGGCTTCCTCAGCCCTGCACTGCCACGTGGTTTGAGAATGCCAGAATGAGAAGCTCTGGCACCACAGGTTGTCCAGCCACAGCAGTTGCAAGCTGTCTCAAACGTTGATGTCCCAACCTGGACTTCAGCTTCCAGAAGAAGATGTTTATAGATTTCTAAACTCAACTCTTAGTCCATCTGGGGGCTATCACCGAACATGTAGGCCAAGTAGCTTATAAATAATGGAAATTTATTGCCCCTAGCTCTGGAGGATGAGAAGCCCAAGATGAAAGCACCCAGCAGACTTGGAGTCTGGTGAGGCCCCACTTTCTGGTTCACAGTGGAAGGGTCCAGGGATGCCTCTGGGGCCCCTGGTTTAAGGGCACTAATCCCATTCAGGAGGGCTCTACCCTGACGACCTCATCACTCCCAGATCCTCCACCTCCTCACCATCATGACCTAATCACTCCCAGATCCTCCACCTCCTCACCATCACCACCTAATCACTCCCAGATCCTCCACCTTCTCATCATCACCACCTAATCACTCCCCAGAGCCTCCCCTCCTCATCATCACGACCTAATCACTCCCCAGAGCCTCCACCTCCTCATCATCACGACCTAATCACTCCCCAGAGCATCCACCTCCTCATCATCATGACCTAATCACTCCCCAGAGCCTCCACCTCCTCACCATCATGTTGGGGATTCGGATTTCAACACATGGATTTGGGGAGGGGTGAACACATGCAGCCCATTGCATTAACACATCCCAGAGTAAACTTGTTGTCTTTTCCACAAACCTCTTCTATCTCTGGTGCTGGTTTTCTCGGTGAGAGGATCAGAGGAACTACCCCTTGGAGCATGTGCGTGCCCCAAGTCAGCTGGAGTTGGCCTTGACTGTGTCTCCTATGCCACACACCATGTCCGCAGAAACACATCCTGCTATGTCTCTTCCCTGATGAGGCTCAGCCCACTCCCTCTGCCCCATTCCTCCAAACGCCACCTTCTCAACTCTCACCTGGGTCCCCACATCACCGCTGCACCTGTTTCTCAGCCCGGGGCCACCAAGGCTCAGCTCCTAGGATCTTCTCATTGACTTTTTTTTTTTTTTTTGGGATGGAGTCTTGCTGTGTCACCCAGGATGGAGTGCAGTCTAGGCTCACTGCTACCTCTGCCTCACAGGTTCCAGTGATTTTCCTGTCTTAGCCTCCCAAGTAGCTGGGATTACAGACTAATTTTTGTATTTTTAGTAGAGACAGGGTTTCACCATGTTGGCCTAGCTGGTCTCGAACTCCTGACCTCGGCCCACCTCGGCCTCCCAAAGTGCTGGGATTACAGGTTTGAGCCACTGCGCCCGGCCTCATTGGCATGACTCTGAGCTCCACCTCCTGAACCACAGGAGACTTTAATTCTCCCATTCATTTCCGCCCCAGGAGTTACACGACCCTCAGGTTTGCAGGCATAGCCCACAGCTGGGGCAGTCCTAGTTGCTCGGCTGAAAAGCCTGGCCTGCCCTGAAGGGTCCGTCGCCCCCTCCTCTTCCTCCTGCCGTCACCCTCTGCTCTGTGCCACTTCCCACTGGGTGCCCAGGATATCTGGGGCATTCCAGTGCACTTCTTGCGGGGGTGTCGCAGGGTTTAGTAGGATAATCCCATTGTGAAGGGCAGTTTGGCATCCTCAACCCTGGCCATTCCCAGTTAACCTGAGGTCAGACAACCTGCGTATTTCCAAACACCCCAGGTCTGCCACACTGCCCACACCGTGAGTTCACCCTCAGCATGTTGGTGCCCCTTCCACGTCACAACCTCAGGGTAGGGCCTTGGAGATGCCCCCAACTGGTCCTTGACTGGCAGCAGAGACTGTCGCTGTCTCCCAATACCCATTCTCACCAAGGACTGGGCCATGTTCCCAAGCTTGAACCACCAGTCCCAGCTTTGCAGCTGCAGATGAGACAGTGTGGCCAGGTTCTGGCAGACGGACCGTGGTTTCAGCCCGAGTGTCCTCACTGTGTCCCTTCTGCTGGTGACAGGAGGGAGAATACAGATGCGATTGTGTGCTGAGGGTGTCGCCACCCTGGCAGAAGGGCCTGGGGGTTTTGACCTGCCCTGCTGCCCCCTGCCCTGGTCTACCTGCGCCAGGTTTTGGGCGAGGGAAAGCCGCCCTCCCTCATTGGACCCTGCTGCATTCAGGTTTTCCCACAGCAGCTGGGCTCTGTGGACACCTGGCCCACCTTTCACCCCAGTTTGCTCCAAGCCTGTACCCAGGCTTTTCCTTTGTCTTGCCCCAGGCGGGATTCACAGCAGATGACTGACAGGGGGTACACACAGGATGGGGGTACACACAGGATGGGGTACACACGACAGTTGCCCCAAGTCTCATGACCCAAACCATCTAAGGAAGTGTGTCCTCTCCCGCTCCTGGGTGGCAGCACAAGGACATGCGCTCCAGGTCGTGGGACGTGGACATGTACAAAGGCCACCGATGGGGTTTCTCTAGAGGGCTGGTTGACCAGCACTCCCTGCCCCTGCCCCGTCTGTGGTCCACGAGCAGCTGGAGACCATCTAGTGTGCAAATGTGACCACCAGGAGCATCTTCAGTGCATCCTTCTGGCCTTCCTGGTCTGGGCCTGGCCCTCAGCAGCTGCACTTCTGCCCCCCTGCACCCTGCAGAGACATCAGATCTGACAATAATCTGTTTTGCAATTATACCTACAACTGTGTTACTTGCTGTTTCAAGACTGAACAGACATCACCTTTAAGCATTTTTTAAAGTCTGATTTTTCGTGACGCTCTCGGGAAGAACGTCTGCACTGCTGCTGTGGCATTGCGAGGTGGTCATTTTCCCTCCTCCCGATACAGGTGGGAGACGGCTGCGACACAGCCCCCCATCGGGCCTCTCTGCTGCCGTGAAGCTGCGCCTCCGTTTGCCGGGTGGCCTTTGCGTGGCTGACTCATTGGCTTCTTTCAGGATGAGTCACCTGAGGGGGGCACTTCCCAGCCACCGAGTGAGCGGCTGGAAGCCCGGGGTTAAGTGTTATTGATTTCGGAGCAGCAGCGTCATCGGGTTTCAAGCTAGTTCCCTCTGAATTAATTTTTGTTGATCGGTGTTTGAAGTCTGGGTGGGAATAATTGGCCTGGGAGAGACTCCTTACATCCCTGCCGGGTAATGAAGCTGGAGGCAGGCATGTGCCCCCTCTCAAGAGACAGGCTTGGTGTTGAAGTCTTTTTTGGTTACTAGGAGACCACTTGGAGTCTCTGACTGTAGCCAGCGGGAGACAGGTCCGCGGATGGGCAGGTGGACACAGTATTTCTGGGTCCCAGCTGTGCATGTGAGGCCCAGGGCTCCTGCTGACCTCTGCTCTGCCTGGGAGACACCGGCCTCCTTGGACTCCCAGTGAGTCCAGAGCCTCTGGGTTTGTGCTGGGAGCTGGAGGGGAGAGGCTGTGGCCAGAGCTGCATGAAATTCCTCTCCTCACACACCATGGACCTCCTTGACCTGCAAGCATCCAGTGTCCTCCGGAGAATGCACCACAGAGAAGCCAGCTCATTGTGGCTTCTTGTTTTTGTTTTCCTTAATTTTCATTCTTTGCTGCTTTTAGGGTCAGCATTGGTTTTCACTGATGTTCGACGATGTCAGGGGCAGGTTTTGTTTCCTTCCTATGTAAAATGAGGGTTTCTTCATTAGGGACTTGGGGACCACCTCCCAGGAGCCAGCCTTTCCCTGGGCTTGGGAGTACCAGACTCCCTGGCCACTCGGGAAATAGCCCATGGCAGAGTCAGGGGTCCATATGACAGGTGATGTTTCTGCGACTGTAACACAGCCCACCTCCCGAGGCTGATGGGAGAATCAGAGGAGCTCACGTACAGGAGAGTCCTCTGTCGCCTGGAGGGCTGTGTGGCTCCTCATCATTGCCCTTGTCATTGAAGCCCTCACCACTACCCCTGTGGGGGAGATGTGCATTTGCAGGAGAACCTTGCAGAGCATCAGATGCATGGAGTGTATCAGGATCTCAGAAGATGCCAAAGAAACACAGACAAGGTGTCCATTGGCCCGTCTGTGCCCCCTTCTCCACTATTTGCAAAGATTAAATGACAGGCAACCATCTTTGAAACATGCATTGAATGGGCTGTTTAGGAACTGAACATTTTCTAATTGAAAAGACTCATCTCTCTACAGAAGAGGTGTATTACTCTGTGTTCACGCTGCTGATACATACATAGCTGAGACTGGGTAATTTATAAGGAAAAAGAGGTTTAATGAACTCACAGTTCTACATGACTGGGGAGGCCTCACAATCATGGCAGAAGGTGAAAGTCACTTCTTACATAGCAGGGGCAAGAGACAGAATGAGAGCCAAGCGAAAGGGGTTTCCCCTGATAAAACCATCAGGTCTGGTGAGACTTATTCACTGCATTGAGAACGGTGTGGGGAACAATGCCCCCATGATTCAATCATCTCCCACTAGGGCCCTCCCGCAACACATGGGAATTATGGGAGTGACAATTCAAGATGAGATTTGGGTGGGGACACAGCCAAACCAGGTCAAGGGTCTTGCTGGCTCGGATGCGACTCTGTCTGCTCCCTGAGTTTTAAATCAGACGTCCTGTGGTTTCTGCACAGCCGAGGGTCTTCATGCAGCAGCCCAGGCTGCCTCCTGGGCAGGGCCAGGGTCAGGGCAGTGGGAGGGCATCTGAGCACTGGAGATGCCTGCGTAACCCATGCAGGCCATGGGAAGTTCCCCGTGTGGCACCTTGTTTGGGCACCTGAAGGCCCAAGCCACAAACCCCTGCTGGGCTTGGGGGCCCTCCGCTCAATGCTTGAAGAAAGGGGCTTTGGGAAGCCCCCTGCCACCCAGGCCGCTTGTGCCCACAAATCCTGATTGTTCTGATAACTGCTCCCTGGAACTTCAGTCCACAGTAAATATCTACCTTGTATGTCTATTTTATTGCTTTTAAGATCCAATTTCAAAGCCAGTGCCATACTAACCTTACGCTTTTTGATTTCCTTGTCTGTTGCCTCACCTGGCCAGGAAGGGAGACTCCAACTGAAGACGCCTGCCCTGGCCCCCGGTTCTGGGCCCAGACCCCTACCGGGTACCGGAAGTGTGGAAACCCAGGGTTCTTCTGCCCGAGGGGGACTAGCGACATCTAGTGGCAACATCACCCAACTACAGCCACTTGTTTCCTGGGTCCCAGAACCTGAGGGTCACTCAATAATTTACCAGGTGCCACATATGTTGATTACAGCACTATTCACAATAGCAAAGACATGGAATCAACCCAAATGTCCATCAATGATAGACTGGATAAAGAAACTGTGGTACATATACACCATGAAATACTATACAGCCATAAAAAGGAATGAGATCATGTCTTTTGCAGGGACATGGATGGAGCTGGAAGCCATCATCCTCAGCGAACTAACACAGGAACAGAAAACCAAACACCACATGTTCTCACTCACAAATGGGAGCTGAACAATGAGCACACATGGACACAGGGAGGGGAACAACACACACAGGGGCCTGTTGGGGGGCTGGGGAAAGGGACAGCATCAGGATAAATAGCTAATGCATGCCGGGGTTCATACCTAGGTGATGGATTGACAGGTGCAGCAAACAACCATGGCACACGTTTACCTGTGTAACAAACCTGCACATGTATCCCAGAACTTAAAATAAAGTAATAATAATAATAATTCAACAGATGCTGTGCTGGGGCTTTGAGCCTGGGCAGATATTGGTCCTCACAATCTTATTTTTACGCATTCCTTATAAGCTAGAGATTTACAAATGTTTCAGAAAGGAGCTTGGAGATTTTTCAGTCCAACCCCTTATCATGCCTGACTCCAGGCTGTGGAGTCCACACTGGGTGCCTTCCAGTCTCCGTGGACTCCTTCAGTGGCAGCAGACTCACCTGAAGAGCTCGTTCCCATCTCACAGAGCGGTGTCGAGGCTGGGGAGGGTCTTGGACCATTTACACTCTCACTGCACAGATGGAAGACTGAAGTGTCAATGGGAGTGGAGATTTGGCCATACTCAGTGGATTTGTGGCTAAGCCATGCTGAACCTGAGTTCTCCTTGATGTTGGCCTATAGTTCTTTCCTCCAGCAAAATATAGTAAAGTATTAGAACCTTCCTTTTCTTCTTCCTTTCCTCTCTCCCTCCATCTCTCCCTCTCTTTTTTCTCTCTCCCTCCACCCCTCCCTCCCTTCTTTTCTCCCTCCATCCCTTTCTTCTTCCTTCTCTCCCTCTCTCTCTTCTTCCCTCTTCTCCTTCCCTCTCTCTCTTCTTCTCTCTTCCCTTTCTCCTTACATCTTTCTTCCCTTTTTCAACAACTACCTCCTCTCTTCCCATTTTATGAACCCCTACAGACACTGCATAGAGTAAATGTGAACCATTGCAGGGACCTGGGACCTGGCATTCCTGCGGGGAACCAGTCAATGCATAAATAATCAGAGGGCTCCTCCCCCACTGCCCCATCCACCAAAAAAAAAAAAAAAAAAAAAAAAAAAGGCAGGAGGCCACGAGGAAGGTGATGGCATCATCACATTCATGGTTAAAAGGGGCAGAACTCAACACGAACTGGTTTGAACAAACAAAGAGAATGGCTGGTAGCCTGGGGAACCCAGGATGGTGGGCTGGGGCACCCAAACTCTGACATTAGGGCCATTTTTGTCTGTCTGTGGCTCAGCCTCTCTCTCCCAGTTGGCACTTTCTTTCCCACTCAAGATGCTGCTTGTGAGTAGTGAGGGAGGACTGGGCACCACCCTGGTGGGCACAGCCACAGACACAGCAGGTGGGCCATGCCTCCAGGTACACCAGAAGAAAGTGAACTCACCTCTCCTAAACCTGCATATCAGATCCCGGGGACATCAGTAGGGCCGGTGGGCCTTCTAGGTCTACCTGGAACCTCGACTGTGGCAGGCCTTCAAGATGCATCCAGGCCACTGCCAGCACTGCAGCCAGGGGGTATGGGCAGCCCTGCCAGAGAACCATGGGGGCATGAGGTGGGAAAGCCGTCTGCTGGCAGAGAGGATGCTGGACAGATGCAAAGACTACTCCCATCTTGGGGCTTCAGAAAGAACTTCTAAGGCAGTCAGATCCAAGAGCTGAATAAAGTTGTCTCTGTCAAGAGAAAAGGGTGCAAGGTGGAAAACAGTGATCCAGCGACGGGGACAGCACACGTCACAGCGAGGAGAATAGTGGTCCAGCGATGGGAACGGCACACGTCACAGCGAGGAGAATAGTGATCCAGCGATGGGAACGGCACACATCACAGCGAGGAGGGCCGAGGGCACATTCCGCCACGTGCAGGAGTCTGGTGGGCCGGGAACTCACCCAGAGCTGTGTGTGGGGATGTGGGAGAGACAGGCTGGATGGGGCAACAGGAGCTTGACTGCGGCCTTTCTAGTCTGTATTATGCATTTGGGACTTTATTCATGGGGTGACTTGGGGTGTGGACAGGCTTTAAGCACAAGCAGGATCTGTTTTGACTTTGATCTCGTAAAGATCATTGTGGTCACCATGTGAGTGAAGGGACGCCGCAGTAGGTAGGAGAGTTAAGAGGCTGTTGGGACAATCAGAATAGAAATGACTGTCGTGGCACCGAGGTGTTGGCTGGAATTCAAGTCAAATAATACGGTCGTGATTACTCTGAACCCATTTCAGGGACAGAGAACTCAGGATGCAGGTGGCTCAGGCCTTCCAGAGGTACTTCATCTCTTTCGGCCGCAATTTCCTTATATGAATTGAGAGCATTAGCATTGATCATTTCAAATATTCTTTTTTTCTAAGATTTTTAAATTTCATGCTCTATATTCAACAATAAGAAAAGGCCCTTGCTCTTCTACCCAGAAAGCAAGTGTTAACCGAAATGAATGTGTGGTTCTGTTCCTTTTGTTGCTCAGGCCTCTTCTGGCCTTTCTGGAGAAGATACTAAAATAACATTTCAACATTAGTTTCACATCGATTCCTTTGTATTAAAATATCCGTAATATAATCAGTGTAGAACTCTGCACATCTCAAAGCAACTCTTCATGCAGAAACATCCAAACAGGTTTAATCCCTCATCCCTGGACCTCCTCACACACGGGGTTGACGATGCCCTCAGACCCTGCTCCCCCGTCAAGACCCCAATTACTCCGTAGCTGAAGCCGTTTGCCCAGAGCCAGGTGGTTCCTGCAGTTAGAGTCAATATTTGCCCAGCACTGGAATATGCATTCGTGACCTGCACCCACTGTTTAAGAGGCAAATGGCAAGCGATGAATTTTGAATGGGTGAGGAGGGAGAGAGCCTGATCTGCATTTACTTACGAGCTTTGGAAGTGCAAGATGTATACTCTGAGTTTTAACTTCTTAGATTAAATGTTGTCTTTTTAAATCAAAAGTAAGCAAATCCTATGTAATATGCCTGCCATATATTTATTACAACGTTCTTCAGAAGCAATTTCCATACTGATATGCTGTTGCCGGGATTATTATTAAAGAGGTAAGAAAAATGGAGAGCCGGAGATCAAGATTAGATTTTTTCAGAGATGGAATGACAAAATGAATGGGGCATTAGGAGAACATTACCAAAGCAATAGAGTTTAAACCATTAAACAGATAGATGTCAATTGAAAGATGCCGGATAGTTTGTTTTTTAATGCTCCTGTCATCAAAATCATAAGGCTGGGGTTTTACAGGCTGTAGTTTTAAAACATCTGTATGGGGCGCTTTTTATGTGCTGTAAGGAAATGAATCAGTTTGGAAGCAATGCACATTTTAAGACATTGTTTATTCTTACTTTCCAATTTGAAAAAAACTACAGCAAAATTACGGGATAAGGCAATAAACAGAAATGAACCTTCCACCTTAAATGAGCACATTGAAACATTTGCATCCAACTTTTCCATTTATTTGTGGAAGTGAACCGTGACAGGCCGACTGAATCCTCCGCAGTCCTCCCCGGAGTTACCGCGATCCACCACCGAACGCAGGCCCTGCGGAGTCCACGTTCCCCCGCTTTCGTCAGGCGCTCGCTAGAGGTGGGGATACGTGTCTGCCGGGGATACGTATGATTCACTTAGTCACCTGCGTACTGGAACACGGATAGTATGTTCTGGACTCGGCTTTTTCCGGAACTCTGGGAAGCATAGAGAACGCAGGAAAGAACCCGGATGAACGCCGCCGTTCCCGCGCTGGGGAACATGAGTTTCCTGGGGAACCATGTAACAGGTATAACACAAACCGGGTGGCTCGGTGAAACCCCGTCTCTACTAAAAATACCAAAAATTAGCCGGGCGTGGTGGCGGGCGCCTGTAGTTCCAGCTACTCGGAGAGGATGAGGCAGGAGAATGGCGTGAACCCGGGAGGCGGAGCTTGCAGTGAGCCGAGATTGCGCCACTGCACTCCAGCCTGGGCGACAGAGCGAGACTCCGTCTCAAAAAAAAAAAAAAAAAAAAACCAGAAATTTTTTGTTTCACAGTTCTAGGAGTCAGAAGTTCAAAATCAGGGTGTCGCAGGGACGAGCTCCCTCTAGGGCAGGATCCTCCCTGCCCCGGACGGCTTCTGTGACTCCGGGGGTCCCTCGGCTGTGGCCGCATCGGTCCGGTCTCTACCTCACCTTCACGTGGCCTCCTCCTCTGGGTGGAACTGACCCAAACTTCCTCTACCTTTCCCCTTTGTGGAGATGCATAATTGTGCTTGGGGTTCATCTGGAGAAACCAGAATAAGCTCTGTTCTGGAGCTTATTTTCATCTCTTGCCACCTAAGGAGATCCGTGTATTCACTCTTGTGCTATGTAGGAACCCTTCCCGCCATGTTTTCGGCCTGCAGAGCCTCCTCACTGGAGCGTGGCTGTGTCTCTCCCCCGAGCATTCTCAGGGACAGGCTGAATCAGGTGTCGTCACTGGGGTGGTGAGCCTGGCTCACGTAACATGTTTATTCCACATTCCCATCTCACCAAGCCTCTGGATAGCTTCCTCTGTGGTACACACGGGAGGTCTTGAATCTCAACATTTGTCACAGGTGTTTGAGCCAGAGCGACTCCATCTTGAATAGGGGCTGGGTAAAATGACGCTGAAGCCTGCAGGGCTGCATTCCCAGGAAGTTGGGCACTCTTAGTCACAGGATGAGATGAGAGGTTGGCACAAGATGCAGGTCACAAAGACCTTGCTGATAAGACAGCATGTGGTAAAGAAGCCGGCTAAAGACCACCAAAACCAAGATGGCGAGGATAGTGATCTCTGGTCATCCTCACTGCTCATCATACGATAGTTAGAATGCATCGGCTGCTAAAAGACACTCTCAGCAGCAGCACCACAGTTTACGAATGCCATGGCAACGTCAGGAAGTTACCCTATATGGTCTAAAAAGGGGAGGAACCTCAGTTCTGGGAACTGCCCACCGCTTTCCTGGAACACTCATGAATAATCCACCTCTTGTTTAGCATATAATCAAGAAACAACTGTAAGTGTAATCAGATGAGCAGCCCGCGTTGCTGCTCTGCCTCTGGAGTAGCCATTCTTTTATTCCTTTACTTCCTTAATAAACTTGCTTTCACTGTACTCTATGGATTTGCCCTGAATTCTTTCTTGCACAAGGTCCAGGAACCTTCTCTTTGGGTCTGGACTGGGACCTGTTTCTGGTAAAACATTCACTGTAGATGGCCTTTGGGTACAAGTTATAGTTAACCAGCTAAGCACACTGCTAGAGCCACGCTGGAATGGCACCATGAGTTCAGAATTCTGCTTGGAGCCCTTATATCCATTCACCTGCCCTTTCTTGTGTGATATTCTTCCTACCCAGGTACAACACTCCCAGGGCCCCCTTCCAGGCATCTTATGTAGGTCTCTGTCAATATAAGCTGGGGAAGCCCTGTGAGCCCTTGGTGCGTGCAGCGTGGGCTGTGGGCCACACTTTGTGCTCTCTCCCTCCTGCCTGCAGCTCCAAATCCTGTTCCCGTCAACTATGAGTTCCCTGGGCCTGTTCGTGCGTGCATCTGGTTACAGATGCAGGAAGGATGGGAGGAGCCGGGCATGGGTCTGAAGGAGCACCAGCCTCCCCTGCAAGTGGAGATCACAGGAGAGGTCATGGTGGAGGAGGGGTGGTTAATTTGGGGTGTGAACCTGATTGGGCTAGGCCATGCCCGAGGGCTGGTGAAGCATTGTTTCTGGGTGAGTCTGCAAGGGGCTTTTTGGAAGATACCAGCATCTGAACCAGTGCAGTGAGTACAGAAGATCTGCCATCAGCAGTGAGGGTGGCATCAACCAATCTGCCGAGGGCCTGAAAAGAACAAAAGAGACCAGCGCCCTCTACCCTTGACACTGGAGCTCCTGGCTACTGGGACTTTGGACTCTGTGACCTGTGCTGGCAGCCTTCCCAGGTGCTTGGGCCTTTGGCCTCAGGCTGGGAGTTTACACCGTCAGCTTCTCTGGTTTCGGGACTTCAGACTCAACCTGAATTACACCACCAAGTGGAGATTCCTGGTTCCTCAGCCTGCAGACAGCATATCAGGGGGCTTCTCGGCCTCCATAACATTTGCATAAGAGATCACCTCATATATAGCTATGCATTCTCTGTTGGTTCTGTTTTGCTTGAGAGCTTAATGCCGGGTTCTTGCAGCAAGGGGAGAGGAACCCTGCGGATGGGAAGAAGGGATCCAGCTACTGTCAGAGGGGTTTGGGCAGAGTTTGAGGGACTGAGAATCACGGCCCCATTGGATCCTGCCTACACGTTCCCATGCCAAGTCTTCGGGTTTGGATTCTTGTGTTATGAGTCAGACATTTATTTCCGTCCACCCCTCCTGGTTTCATACCTGGTGCTGGAACAGGACATGTAAAGCCATGGTCTCATTTTGCTCCTCCAGGTTCTCTAGCTCATGTGGAAGCATCCAGGCCTCCCCACAGTTCTTATATTCCATGCCCACAAAATGCTCTTCGACAGAGCACGGTGGACCCACAGCAGAGTACAGAGGTGGCCCTGAGCACTGTGGGTCAGGGCAGCCACCAGGAACACAAGCTGGACGCACCTGGAGAACAACGGGGAGCGACATCTTCCAAATTGTGATTTTAAAAAATCGACTCCCTAAGTATTGCTGCTGAGTGGCAAGACACTTTTCTTGATAAGTCTGTGACAACCGATTTAAAAAATAGACCCTAGGAAGAGTTTGCTATCAGGTTCTTGAAAACTAGCTCACTCCCAAATTTACCTTTTTCTTTTGTGTTTTCCTCCATTTTACCTTGAGCCTCTCGTGGCAACTCAGCCCCACAAACTTTCTGACATTAACAAAAGCCTTGCAAATATCCTGCCTTTCTCCAGAAAGGAAGCCCATGACTCTTGTAATAAATGGTGAAGGTAACGTGAAGGGTACTTTCCAGGTAAAAACTACTCCCCGCAGAGTGTTTCACCAAGGGACTCTATCTGATTACTCTCCACCCGGTTCTGTGTGAACTTTTCTAGTACACAGCCCTTGTCTTTCTTGGCTGTGAGCAGCAGGGCTTAGGCAGCTGACGTTGCCATCCTAATTATTCCAAGGCTGGAGGAGCACCAGCCTCCCCTGCAAGTTGGGATCACAGGAGAGGTCATGGCGGAGGAGGGGTGGTTAATTTGGGGTGTGAACCTGACTGGGCTAGGTCATGCCTGAGGGCTGGTGAAGCATCGTTTCTGGGTGTGTCTGCAAGGGCCTTTTTGGAAGATATCAGCATTTGAACCAGTGCACTGAGTACAGAAGATCTGCCATCAGTGCTGTAGCTTGGAGCAGTGGGCGTGGGAGATCCCTGAACTCCGCGAGAACCTTGAAAGGTGACTCTCAGATCTTAAAGTGAGCTTTTCGATGAATAAAAGCCCAATCAAGCCTCAATGGGATTGCACATGACGGGCGTGTGTCCCTGGGAATGCAGCTTCCTTCTGGAAGCCCTGCTTGGTGCTGGGTGGGGGCTTCTTCTCCTCCACAGGCTCCGAGTCCATCACCCCCTCCGTTTGAGCTTGGTCAGTAAAGTTATCATGTAATTATCATCAACTTGTCTTTAATTATTAATTGTCACCTCTGGGGCTGTCTGAGGACCGAGAGTTGTATTTCATCTGAAAGTGGAACCCAGGCTTGACAGATAGGTGGGAGCATGGAAAAAATAATCAGTGCCACCATGAATAATTGAGCTTTAATAATTTTTGCTGCATTTAGAAATCATTTCCCACACTTGTTACATGACCAACTGCCTGGAGCTGAAAAGTTGATCAGATTCATCTCGTACTTGGTGAAACTCCAAAGCCTGACTGAACTCAAGGTGCAGATTTTCTGGAAGGAAGCTCATGGTGAGAAGCATCTGGGGACCCCGCCCTGCCGTGGTATTGTTGGACGCAGGGCACCTACACTGAGGAAACTCTTCTCACGTTAACACGGAGAGCAAGCTGGAGACAGAACTGCTTCTTTTTGAATGACTTTATTATTATTCATTTTGACTATAAAGACAGTTTATTTATTGCAAACAAATTCAAACAGTACAAAAAGATGTCCTAGGAAGAGTAATGACTCCCTTCTCTCCTGTTGTGGCCGCCTACAGAAACAGAATGGAACACACCCAGAACCCCGCTTGGAGGTTGGACGGATCAGGCCACACAGCTAGGAGGGCATGGGGAGGCGTATTACCAACAAGAAGAGCCTTTGTGGGGAAAGCAGAGCGAACCCCAACCTGTTCCAGAAACAGCTCGAGAGGGCCATGAAAGTGGAGTGGTGTGAGGGTTTTCCTCGTGGTTGAGGGGCTCGGGCGAAGGTTCACACATGTGGGCAGGGTCTCGCTTGGTTTTCGTCTCCCACTGGTGCTCAAGAAGGGAGCAGCCTGGCTTTCTGAAATATTACTTTTATTAAATGAAATATTACTTTTATTAAATGAATCATTCTGAAGTGTTTCATTTCTGGATTCTATGTTTTATGTTGTTCTACATGATGATTTCTCTCCTGTTTTGCATAGTTTTATTGATTGTGCTTTATAATATATTTCAGTGTTCAATAAGGCAGCTCCTCTGAATTCCTCTTTATTTAAAACTTTTCTGACTATTTAAAAATGTTTATGTTTCTGGAAGATCTTTAGAGTCCTGTGTCCTATGTCATGTTATTCAAGCTGTTTTCCTACCAGCAAACATCAAAGATTCTAATTGTTATTTTAATTGGGAATATATAAAAAATATAGATCATATCTTTTTAAGCTGGGTCTTTTTAGCTAAGAGTTGTCATTTATTCAAATATTCTCTTATACCTTTACATAATGCTTTAATTTGAAAAATATATTGTCCTGTATTTCCTTACGCTTTTTTAGAGATAGTTTATCTATTTTTTGTGAACCGAATTGCTTCTTCCTTTGTATTTCCAAATGCTTGCTCTTTTGATATAGGACAATTATTGGTTTTGTATTTTAAATGACATCAGCCATTCAATGAACTTAGTTTGCTTTTGCATTTTTGGTATAAGATGTTTTCTTGGTCTAGGACTCTGTAACCCGCAGGAGCGTTGACTCTCTCGTCCCTCTGGACTTGCTGCGTTCTTGCTCTGTATGCAGGCCAGGCGTTCGGCTGTTCTCAGACTGTGTCCTCATCTCTAACGTGGGAATGGCCTCCACTTAAAGGATGACTTGAGGGGTTCGAGGGGACAAAGGCTGAGTGCAGTGGTGAGATGGTGCTCAGAAGTGCGGGGCCTTGCCTGGGAGCTGGGTGTCCACCTGGCTGGACCACTGCATCTTCTCCATCTAGTGTTTGCTGCTTTCTGGGAAGGGGTTTGGGCCGTGTGCCCAGCAGCTTAGGAAGGGCAGGAGCACTGAGAGGCAGTGAAGGTGGAATCTGTTGGCTCTGGGCACCCACCTGGGCGCCTTTCTGTCCCGACTGCAGGGTTGCATCCAAGGCCTCGCCTCTGTGGCTGTCAATTCACTGATGGGGAACCCAGGCCTGGTGTTGATCCCCAAAACATCCCCCAGAGCTGGGTCACATGACCAGGCGTTTTAGATGAGCCCTGAGTTATTTAACAATTTTATCTTTAAAACACAGGGTGACATTAGAGCTGGACTTCCGTCTTTCTCCTGATGCTGGGATAGTGATGGCTCTGCCAAGCTTGCTCTCCTGGTCTCTGGGCTCTGCCTTACAGGTCAGCTCTTCACCGAGGGAGGATACTCAGTTTAAGGAGCACCTGCTCTGCAGAACTCCTCTTGCTCCTCATCACCCATCCCATCCATTGGTGCCACCTGCACGGCACATTGGGCACCATCTCTCTCCCCTCTCTGTGCTCCCCCGGGGTCCAGGGACCTCAACACCTGCAGGACCCCTGCGGCAGCCTCGGGGCACAGCGGCCAGGCCAGACTGTTTACTCAGCGCGTGGACCCCCTGCCATGCACCTTGCAAACCCTCAGGCAGATATCTCTTACAATTAGGAAGAGCCCACACACTCCCTCCACCTGCCAGCCCTCCCACCTGCCCTGCGCGCCTCTGGGCCTGGTCAAGCACCTGGCACGTCCCAGCCCACTCTCCCGTCACCCACGCCTGCCCCAGACTCCGTCCCCGACATATCATCAGAGGGGCCTTCCTTGTCTCTCACCGGCCTCCTCTCCCACTGGTCATGTCTTCTTCATCTGCCTGCTGCCGTTTGGGGCCCTGAGCCCCACCAGGGCGCCTCTGCCCTGCACCCAGGTCCAGGAATCCCGTGAGCCGCACTCAGCGTCTGGCACTGACAGCGTAGCCTGGAGATCCCACAGCAGTCGTTCCTGCCTGCTCTCCGGTTCCCTGGTTTGTATTTTTTTTTTTTTTTTTTTTTTGAGACGGAGTCTCGCTCTGTCGCCCAGGCTGGAGTGCAGTGGCGCGATCTCGGCTCACTGCAAGCTCCGCCTCCCGGGTTCCCGCCATTCTCCTGCCTCAGCCTCTCCGAGTAGCTGGGACCACAGGCGCCCGCCACCACGCCCGGCTAACTTTTTGTATTTTTAGTAGAGACGGGGTTTCACCGTGGTCTCGATCTCCTGACCTCGTGATCCGCCCGCCTCGGCCTCCCAAAGTGCTGGGATTACAAGCGTGAGCCACCGCGCCCGGCCTGTATTTTTGTATTATCTCTAATTACTGCTTTCACAGAAGTTCTAGACACTTTTTTACAAGTGGCCTCAGTCCCGGTCCACACACGTTTCTGCTGGGCTGAGTTCACGTCTGCTTTTCATGCTCCTGCTTTCAGCGTGAAACTCACAGATGGCGAGACCGGAGTTTAAACTCTTGGTCATTTATAAAGCACACAACGTCTTGAGGAGACATCCACGCTGGCCGGAGGATCCCATTCGGATTAGGGGTCAAGAGCCAGGCCGGAGGCAAGGCGTCTGCGCTTGAGCGCAGGACAGAGGCAGAAGCCCCTGGAGCTGGGAAGCAGGAGTCCCACACAGGCCAGCCAGCCCTGAGCAGGTGGGGCGCTTCCTGCTATCCCAGGCCTGCGGGGGCGGCCGCTGCCTCGCCGCTTTGTTTTCCCGAATCACCACAGGTAAAGACTATTTTCCTGATGAATTAACAATTGAGTGGGCTTAAGTGCCTACTATTTTTGTGAAGATGTAAAGGAGCGTTAAGTGCGTCTTTCGTCTTTCTGTTTTCTTTTTCCAACTTACAAATAGAGATACTGCTACTCCCGTTCTGCCCCTAATTAAATGTACCTAGAAAACTTATAATTTCATAATTCATACTCTCTGTATAATGGCTTCTCCTTGGTCTATAGTTTTTTCATGAAAGTGTGCTAAATAGTATTATAATACCATAAAAAAACATAAATGCCAGTAAAGATGGGAATGTAAGAATACATTTTGGACGTGTACTCCGAGGGTGGTTGATGTGAATGGTGACAGCTACTGTGTTAGGTAACTAGAGCACCCTAATGGCGCTGGTTCCGGGTTCTTCTTCCTCAATGCAAGCCCACCAAAGGAAAAACCAATCAGAGAGAGGTGTTCTTCCCGCCTCACTCTAAGCCCCACCCCAACCAATCACAAACATCCACGCAACCCTCCTGGGCATAAAAGAAGCAACCCCCCCACTGCTCTCTCTCTCTCTCTGTCTCCTGCCCAGCCCAGCCTGCTGCCTCCAATAAAGATCTCTTGGCCGAGCCAGTGTGCAGTGGTCATAAGTCTGAGCGTCACTCTTTCAGTGAGGGGCTTGTTTTTCCTGAACGTGTGCCCACGTGTGTATGCACGTGTGTGAGTGTGCATGTGCCCACATGTGTATGCACGTGTGTGAGTGTGCATGTGCCCACGTGTGTATGCACGTGTGTGAATGTGCATGTGCCCACGTGTGCGACACCAGCTGAGATCTGGAGCTGGAGGAGCCTGATCTGAGGGCGGAGCCAGTGGGCTCAGAGCTGAGAGTGCACTGGAAGCCCCTAGAAGCTGAGCCGGGGTCCTGGACCCCACCCCTGGACCTCCGAGTCAGAAGGGCCTGAGTTCGGCCCTGGAAAGTGCATTTCAGCAAGTTTCAAAGAGACTGAAGCTTCTGGCTGGGGCCCACTTAGCAGATCACGGCTCCATGTTCAGTGTGTATTTCTCATCTGTAAAATTGGAGATACCCACTCCCTACTTTGAACACGATGTGCCCAGCCCCCTCACCTATTCTTTTTTTTTTTTTTTTTGAGACGGAGTCTCGCCCTGTCACCCAGGCTGGAGTGCAGTGGCGCGATCTCGGCTCACTGCAAGCTCCGCCTCCCGGGTTCACGCCATTCTCCTGCCTCAGCCTCTCCGAGTAGCTGGGACTACAGGCGCCCGCCACCACGTCCGGCTAATTTTTTGTATTTTTAGTAGAGACGGGGTTTCACCGTGGTCTCGATCTCCTGACCTCGTGATCCGCCCGCCTCGGCCTCCCAAAGTGCTGGGATTACAAGCGTGAGCCACCGCGCCCGGCCCCCTCACCTATTCTTGTTGGATCCAGGAACACTGTGAGCCTGTGAGCAGATGGACGAAGGCGGGGAGCACACATATGCAAACACCGGTACTCACACACTTGCTCACACACCCGCTCACCCATTCACACCCACCCACACTCACACCTACATCCACTCACACTAACACCCGCTACATTCACACCCACTCACACTAACACCCATTAACATCCACACTCAAACTCACACCCACTCACACCCACACCCGCTCACATCCACACCCACTCACACACCCGTTCACATCCACACTCGCTGACACATACCCACTTACACCTGCTCACACTCACACGCACTTGCATCCACACTCGCTGACACTCACACCTCCTCACACTCCCACTCACACCCACACTCACACCTACACCCACTCACACTAACACCCACTCACATTCACACCATTAACATCCACACTCATACCCACTCACATTCACACCCGCTGACATCCACACCCACTCACACACCTTTTCACATCCACACTTGCTCCACCTCACACCCACTCACACTTGCTCACACACACCCGCTGATACCCAGACTCACACTGACTCACACATACCCACTCACACCCACACACCCACTCACACTCACACCTGCTTACACTTATACCCAGTCACATCCTCACTCACCCACTTACACTCACACCTTCTCAGTGTTATATGATAGGCACACTCACACTCACACATGTGTGCACACACATGGATCTCTGGCAGAAGCCGGAAGGACACAACGGTCACTTGGACTTGGGGCATGAGGAGAGAAACTAAGCTGCCAAAGAGGACGTGATTTAGAACATGGGCCAACAGGGCCACGGTGCCCTGAATAACCTCACATGACCCAACATTGAGACTGTTATCTATGCAGCCAGCTGAGGGGCTCTGGGCTATGTGGGGTCCGGCAGAGGGGACGTGCCCAGAGCATGAATCTGCCAGATTGGGACACAGCAGCTGCCTCAAGTTCCCCAGGTGCCTGGGAGAAGCCGCCTTTTGCAGGGAGCTGTGGGCCTGAGGGGTGCTGGCGTGGAGGCCAAGTCTGGCTCCTCATCTGATAGGCTGGATTTGCCCTGGTAGGAGACTGCAGAGGCTGGACCACAGGGAAGTAGGAACACAGTCCCTGACAGCTGCAGGCAGCTGCTGGGCATCATTGGATGACAGACATGGAAAGCTCACGGCATGGGTGCCTGTTGCGGTGCCCAGCACTCCACCTGCGTCCAGTCCCTGCTCCTCCAGGAGGACTCCTCAGAGACGGTTAACCCACCCCGTCGAGGGAGAAAGGTGGGGTTCCAGAGGCTGAGTGGCTTTGCCCGAGAACACTGATTCTGCTCACACATGCTGGGAGCTGCTGACTGTGGTGGGAGTGTGGGGGCCAGTGGAGAGGAGACCCCAGCAAGCAGCCCCTGAGGACAGGCTCGTCTTCAGCTCTCCACCACTGCCCCGGCTCCCAGGGGCCCCTTTCCACACAGCAGCTGCTCAGTAAACATCGCCCACATCCACTTCGGAGGTGCCTCCGGACCCTGACAGCCCTGGATGGAGACAGAGTAAAAGAGATCCAGCAAGCATCTTTCCTGGGCCGTGTCCAGGGCCCAGGGGGCGGCCACGGTCATCCTGCACGAGGTTGCCCAGACTGTCCAGTCTGTGGACCTGGGGGAGGGAGGAGCTCCCTCTGTTGATATGAAGACAAAGCAGGCTCTAGAAACCCTGTGTGTGGAGAAGGCCTGTTGCAATCCGTGTGGGAGTGCGTGTGTGGACAGAGCTCATTCCCACAGCACACGGACCCGCAGGTGGCCCCAGGGCCTGGTCTCCAGGATCCCTCTCCTCCTCGAGCATAAGCCACTTGCCTCCAGCCAGAAGAGGCAGCCCCTGGGATAGGATGTCTGTCTTGTGATTGTGTTTTGTTCCAAAGACTCGGTCTCAGCAGCCTGGAGACACCCACGGGCCTCTCAAAGTGGGCAGCTGTGTCAGGTGGCCTTGCATGACAAGGAGCTGCAGGCGGCTACGGGGCCCAAGGACAGCCCCAGCTGGTTCTGCCCCACTCAGGCCTCCAGATGGGAACTCAGCCCAGCTGATGCTTCGCCTGCAGCCTGGTGTGACCCAGGGCAGAGGACCCACAAGGCAAAGGACCCACGAGAACACAGGAGAATAGACGCAGGTTGTTTTAAGTTGCCGGGTTGAGATAATTTGTTTTGTAGCCAAAGAATAAAAATAAAAATGAATGCAATCACGGATGCCTCGCGTTCACAATTAGATATTTCTTTAATGAGCAAAAGGGGGACTCTTATTATTTGCCAAGGATAAATGACAGCAGCATAGTCAGCATTTCATGTTTTCATGTTTTTGAGTCATTTAGAGTCTCAAGTGAATGAACTTTATCCAACGCTATCCTGAGAGCCGCTTGCAGTGGAGAGGGGATTCCTGCTGATGGGGAGGGTGTGGGGAGGCGAAGACCCTCAGGGGCTGTGTGTGCTGCCTCCACTGGAGCCAGGCAGATATCGGAAGGGACTGGCCCATGTGATCCCGGCACACACAGTCTACCCCTCCTTCCAGGAGAAAAGGAGGGGGATTAATTTAATTATTTAATGACACTGTGTTCATTAAAAGGCTGCCAGGCGTGCTTTAAAACTAGGACGTTTGGAGCATGTCCTTGATGGCGGAAGGAGCGGGTGTGAGCGTGATGGCTGCTGCTGGGCTCTATGCCGGGAGGAGCTGGGCAACGTTGATGTCCCCCTTGGAGAAATGACCGTGAAAACTGCTCCACACCAGATTTGCTCAGGGAAATGGTGCTATTTTTAAATCCGTGCACAAAAGGAAGAGGCTTCACAGACAGCGCTGCCCTGGGAAGGGAGGTGCCCAGGTGGGTAGGGACAGGAAACCAAGTCCTGCCTGAGAGATTCAGAGAAGCCATTGATTCACTTTGTAAAGATCATGTTCGGCTGGGTGCGGTGGCTCACGCCTGTAATCCCAGCACTTTGGGAGGCCGAGGCAGGTGGATCATAAGGTCAGGAGATCGAGACCATCCTGGCTAACATGGTGAAACCCTGTCTCTACTAAAAATACAAAAAAAATTAGCCGGGCGTGGTGGCGGGTGCCTGTAATTCCAGCTACTTTGGAGGCTGAGGCAGGAGAATACTGTGAACCCGGGAGGCGGAGCTTGCAGTGAGCCGAGATCGCGCCACTGCACTCCAGCCTGGGTGACAGAGCAAGGCTCTGTCTCAAAAAAAAAAAAAAAAAGATCATGTTCAAAGACAGAAGTCCTGGTGCCTGTCCCTCCGAGGCCTCCCCTGACGGGACAGTGTGGTGGACAAGGAGCAGGCAGGAGCAGCCCCAGGACTCCATGCATCTTAGAGCAAATGAGTCAGCCACATTGGAGCCTGTTGGGGGTGACAAGCTTGTGAATATTCTTGGGCAGGGACAGTGATGGTTTTTCCAGGAAGATGAAGCAACAAAATTAATAAGTAACAAACCTGAACTATATTTCCTTTTAGCTGAAGAGGAGAGAGGGAAGGAGGTGCCATGTGTGAGGACAGCACTTTGGTCGTCGCCAGTGGATCCCCAAACCCTGGCGCTGTGCCTCCCGAGACGCAGAGCATTCTCACAGACATGAGGGTGGTCGAGCACGTCCACACGCCATCTGTTCTTTATGGATGTGCCCTGGCTCTTTCCCTTCATTCAGAGCAATGAGAGATTGAAAGAATGTTCGTGTCACACTGTGGATGGCTTCTCTGATGAAGGAACATCCCTGGCAGGATCCGCTGGCACCCGGGCAGGGGGCCGGGTGTTCCCGCCTGGGCCTGTGGCTTGGGCTCTTCATGCAAAACAGATGGGGGTCACAAATTGGAATTAGGATCGGGGTGGCCCACGCCCAGGGCCGGCTTTTATCAGGCCCTCCACCTACTCCTTACAATTATGCTTTCATTAGCTTCTGAGTCCAAAGGTCCTACCAAATGCCTTCCGCCCCTTCTCCCTGTCCTCCCGCACACCCACCCTTTTCTCCCGAAGAGACTGAGGAGATTGGTCCCACTGGCTGTTGTGCTCATCGTCATGTGAACGGGAGGTCATCACACGTCACCATGTTGCTTCAAACACAATTTTCCAGCCCTGCCCATCACTGTCCCGCTGGGGCAAGGGAAATGGGAGCTGTCGGCTCCACTTACGCTTACCTCCCACACTTTCTCCTGGACAGTAGACAATTTATGTTTTCTCTTTGCGGGGAATAATAATAATGATAATAAAGCCCAACAACTCTGTTGGAAATATGTAAAAGCAACTTAGCAGGTCATGCAATAGAGGAGGAAAAATAGCTCCTTGCTGAGTTCTTCATAGTTCCCCATCACAGAAAACAAACTCTAAAATGTGCACAGTTTGAGCGCAGGCAGCCCTTGGTGGGCCAGTGCCGCCTGGGGAAGCCGAGGACCCTGGCCAGGACCCTCGCCTGGGCGAGGGCCTCGCCTTGCTCCTTTTCTTCCCGCCCTCAGCGAATAGCATCCATCCCTCTGCCGCAGCCACTCGCGCTGTGTGACTCTATCATATAACGATTTGTCTTGGGGTCTTGTCTGAAATAATTTGAACTGCCAAATCCCGAAATGAATAGGTTTTGTTAACACAAAAGGCTAAGGAACTGGTTGGAAATTTTAAAGAGCTCCGGCCCCCAAGTCTTGGGGGATCACATTGTCTGGCTGGCGGGCACTCTGTCAGCAGCGCTGCCTCGGTGGGTGCGGGATGATGGATGGGCCGCTGCCAAGGAGAGGAGGGCGCGGCCGGGCTGGGAATTGGCTAAGTACTCTCGGGCGCCTGACCTCATCGTGGCGCAGCGAGTCGGCCTCCTTGATTTATAAACTGGGGTGGTGATTAATGATCTTTTAAGTGGACGAGGCAGGCCAAAGCCTCGCCACCTGGGCCACTCAGAAATGACGACCACTTGTAGCCGGGGAATAACAGACTTGCAGGGCAGCATCCAGACCGCCTCTCAGCAGCCCCGGTGCCCACCCCGACGCCCACCCATTTTCCACGAGGGTCCCACAGAGGCTCCTGGTGGACATCTGCACGGCCATAGAGCAGGGGCGTGTGCGGGGAGGCGACTCCTCCCTTCCCAAGCCAGGGCGGCTTGGGGAATGCGGTTGGAGCTAAGGACAGGGCCGAGAGCACCTCCCGCTCCTCCTCGGGGCTCCTCCCGCCTCCCTGCAGGCTCTCCATGGCCACGCCAGGCTGGGCAATGTGCCAGACTTTGCTCTGTCTGCAACCCCCTTGGCTGCCCGGAGGACCCTGGTCCGTGTCCAAGGAGCGCCTGGCTGAGTTCCCTGCACAGGACCCCCTGGCCACAGTGCTGGTGGGCCTCAGCTTATTTCTCCTGCACTGGAAATGAAGATGCAAACCTGGGGCGTTGAAAGCCACAGCAGGGACTGGACACAGCCTGTGGGCCCAGGCCCATCCCCTCCAGGCCTTCCTCCCAGGGTTCTCTCCTCCCTGGGACACCCCGAGGAGACGAGAGAGAGAGAGGCTGAGCTCCCTCGGTGAGTGGGAACCCAGGGGCAGCCATGCCTGGGGATGCTCTACCCGCGGGTTACAGCGTTCGTCAAGGTAATGATTATAATTGGATCCGGCGTTGCTGTGACTCATAAATAAACGACGGGCACTGTGGCTGCTGGTGAGCAGGGAACAGATCAATAGCAGAAAACCAACCTCTGCTACGAAAAGAGCTTTCACGTCTCCCCAGAGGGAGACTCCAAAATCATTTCAATCTGTTCTGAACTCCAGGGAAAGCTTCAGTGTGCTGAAAGGAGGGAGAAGAGGGAGAGGAATCCCAGACAGGCCTAATGAACTGAGCCCTTGGCTCTGAGATACGGAGCATCTTCCTCAAACGTTGTTTGCAAGGAAGGGAGGTGTGGCTAATGGATTATCCTGCAGCTCGGGGTATCTGTGCATAATTAGCATCACCTCCTTTTAAGCATGACTGCGGCTGCTGCCTTTTGCAAAGTGCAAACGTGAAACTTTATGAAGGAAGAGGTTTGGAGGTGGGTTAAAACTTCATCGCAGAATTCTACACTAGGGAGACATACTGGCGGAGACCTCAGGGAAGATGTTACACATGTGAATATATTTGGGTACCAAGGATGAAGACGGAGAGCCACGGTTGGAGTGTCTGTTCCTATGTAGGATGAGGCTCCTTTCTCCCCAGCAGAGATGCATTTTTGTTTTCTGCTGCTGGTTTTAAAAGCCAACAGAACAGACTATGGCTTCAGAATTGGGCTCAATTTGTGGCTCAAAAGGCCTGTGATCATCTTGCTTTACTTCAGTTACAAAGGATGTGACAGCAGCCACCCAGGTTCACGCAGGGCGAGTGGAGACTTTCCACAGCAGTGGCCGTCTCTGATAATGGGGGTATTTCTTCTTTCTCTTCAATGACAACATGAAACACCTTTTCTCTATATTTTCTTTGTCTTCTTCCAATTTTTCATTCAATGAGTGTATTCATTGTATAAAGGAAAACTTGGTTTAAACAGGGAATTATATATTGTTCTTTTAGATGCAAGGAGAGGGATTCGAAGGCAAAAACAATGTGTGGCTGCTTCCAAAGTAGCTTCAGTTTTCAAAAGAACTCGAGGCCTCACCTACCCACCTACCCAGCTGCTCCTAAAGCAAGCTCATGCCAAAGTCTTCCTTCACCTTCTCTCCGCTTCCGGAAACAATGGGAACAGGATGAAATTTGGAACCTAAATGATGTGATCAGGTTCTTCTTTGCCTCACCCTTCCTGTGTAAAATTCAAGCAAGTCTTCCTGGGATACCAACAGGAATAACAGGCTGCACGTGGTGGCTCACGCTTGCAATCCCAGCACTTTGGGAGGCCGAGGCGGGAGGGTTGCCTGAGCCCAGGAGCTTGAGACCAGCCTGGGTCACAGAGAGAGATCGTGTGTCTACAAAAATTTTAAAAAAGCTACTGAGGAGGCTGAGGCAGGAGGATCGTCTGAGCCCAAGTGGCTGAGATTGCGGTGAGTTGTGAGCGCGCCACTGCACTCCAGCCTGAGCAACTGAGACTCTATCTCAAAACAACAACAAAGAAACCAAAAAACAAACAAAAAACAACACTTCTTGAGCTCCAGGAACACCCCAATACTATTCTAAGCCCTATTGCACGTAACACTATGAATCCTCACGGCAACCCCACGAGAGAGGCACTATTCTCATAGAAGAGGAAATTGAAGCACAGAGAGGGCACGCAACTTGCCCAGAGTTGCACAGCTCTCAAGAGGCGAAGCCAGGATTCAGAGCTGGGTGGTCTGACTCCATCCCTGGACTACTGCAGGTCTGCTGCAGGAGTTACTGTAAGAATTGGTAAAGAGAACACGTGAAAGTGCCAAACACAGGGGTGCCCGACCAGCACAGGGGTGCCTGCCCAGCACAGGTGTCGCCTCTCCCCTTTTCATCTGCCTGGGCAGGTTATGCAGCCCAGCCAGCCTCAGGTGTGTCAGCCAACAGGTGAGCCAGAGGCGGCCGGGCAAGACCTTTGCCGTGACAACACTTTTCTCATGGAAACCTAATACTCTGCCGTGGTGGATTTACTTATTCAAATTTCATTTCTGCATGAACCGTGGCCCATCAAACACTGGATGTACCATTGCTTCTTATGAACAAATGGCCTGGCCCTCAGTCGTTTCTGTACTTGGTGAAGCCACCACACTCTACCATGAGCCATGGGCTAAACTACGAGTCAGTTTGTGCTGCTGGCTCAACCTGCCTTTCTAATGAAAAATTAAATTAAAAAAGCAAAAATCAAAAACCTAAGCCAATGACAAACAAACACAAATCCCAAAAACTCACCCTGGATTTACAAACGGCGCATGGGACGAATCTGTGTTTTCTTCATTGTTCATCAATCATTCACACCTGAACCTCTCTGTCTATTTCCACCTATCACATTGTAGCCTCATTTGCTATTCTAATGGGAAAAGGAAGCCGGCTAGCCCACATTGGGAGAACAAAGGCTGTATTTATAACGCAAGCGGCATAGAACATAAAATGGTTCAGGGTAATTGACTTTCTGGGTGGGATTATTTTTGGACAGAAAGCAACATTTATTTAGATTCCACATCTGCAGCCGACAGTGTGTGTTTGCAGAAACTGCTGAAGCATCATTGGCAAGTTTATTTTGCTACGGGTTGTTTCGTCTTCAACCAGTTGTAGTATTGATTTCCCTCAGTGGATTAATTATCAGAGGCAGTTCCAGGCTTCCCTGAGATGGACAGAAGGAAAAATGATGTTTTCATTTCAATGAAGCCTGTTGGCAATTGTGCTGGGGTTTCTCTGGAGCCCTGGAGTTGACGAATCGGGGGCCATGGCAGAGCAGGACTGTGCCTGAAATTATTCATCTTATCTGTGGTCGTGAAGTCTTGGCAGCCTGTGGACGCTTTTAAAGGGGCTTCACAGGGCTCTCTGCTACTATTTGTAGAAGGAGTATTCAGCCCTAGGGGGAAAGGAAGAGAAATTACTGAGCCGCACAGACATGGAAGTCTAGGTTATTTATAGCCAGCCGACGTTCTGACATGAGGAAGATTTAGATGGCCTGCTGGGGCCCAGGGCTCCCACAGACACAAGGGTCAGCCTCTTCTCCAAAGAGCCTTGTTTAAAAGTCACCTAGGATCACCAAGACCACGCAAAGTTCTTTGAGAATCACTGCCATAGACCTCAAGAAGCCAGGTGATAAGGATGAACAAAATCCTTAAAAGTAAATCCTGTCTTGGCACTCATTCCTGTGAATTTTAGAAGTTGTGGAGTCACAATAACACTTTATTTTTGAATATCCACATTAACTTTTCCATACGTCAAGGTGTTTCTAAAAAAATCTCTTTTTATCCATAGAGCACCTTTGGATGGTAGATGGGGCAGGGTTACGGAGTTCCGTGCTGTTTCTACCACAAACATCTGCTGGGGTTGGGGGAGAAGGCTGTGTTTCAGGCAAGCCACAGAGTGTTTTTCCAGAGCTTCGTGAAATCTCTGTTTCCTTGTTCTATAGAGAAATTAAATAGAACCTTCAGAGGTTTCTTTTCTTCTACTATCATTTTAATTTTTTTAGTCTAAGTATAGTAACTGTAAAAATGTCATCATGTTGTCAAATAGAAGTCAGATAAGAGGTGAAAATACAAAACGTAATTTGTGTGTGTGCGTCTTTCTACATAGGTGTCATCGTAAGTTCCTACTCATATGTTCTCTATTTTTTTTTCAGATATGTGATCACAAAAAGGTAGCACTTTTTACAATGCTTTCTAAACTTTTCCCGTTAGGAAAAGTCTTGATCTTTTCTCCCCTAATTTCCCTGAGCCTCATTTTCACAGCGCGGAGTGCCCCGAATGGTGTGGTTTTGTTTCTTCTTTGGGCTATTTTCTTGGATGGTGTACTTAGCGCTTCCGATTTTTTACTTCGAATATCCTGAAATGAATATTTCTGGAGTTGCGCTTTGAGCTTGTTCCTGGCGGGCTCAAAGGAGTGGTCCCTGCTCGAGGCTGCAGTCGGAGCCTGGACGGTCCGAGAGGCCGGCCCTGGGGCTGCCCTGCTCCTGGCGGCCCTCCCAGGACCTGGATTCTCTGTCTGGTGGGTGAGGGGGTGTTCCCTTCCCCACTCTGATCTAGTCCCCGCTTTTGGAATCATGTGTGGTGTGGACGGATACTTTTTCTAATATTAATGCTTATTAGCATTTTTGTTTAAATTGTGAACTGACCTTTTTAATATATATATTTGCTTTTTTATATGCTCGCTTTTTACTTTTAGCCAAACCTGCCAAATTGATTTTTGGAGATTTTCCACATTTGGGGCCATGTTTAAAAATATCTCCCCCACCCAAAGTTCACATAAATCTCCACAGATATATTTTCTGAAATTTTATGCCCTTTTTTGCTTTTCCTTAAAACTTTAAATTATCTGGAAAGAGCTTTGACACCCCATGAACGATGGATGGTCCAGAACCTGGCGCCCCGTGCTGCGCGGCTCCCCTGGCTCCCAGAGCTGCGCTCTGCGTCCAGCCTGAGCTGCCCTCCCGGCTGCAGACTGACCGATGATGGGGCCCCACTGTCTGGGTGGGTGTGGGGCGGAGGGCCACATCTCGGAGGGGCTGAATGCAGGATGCGGGGTGAGGGGTGCTGTGCTGAGAATGCACTGATGGAATGATTGTGACTTTAGAGCAGCTCAGGTTCCCACAGCCCCTCCCTTACAGCCCCCAAAACATGCTGCATCCCAGCATGTTAATCTGTGTAGGTCATTTCATCAGATTCAAAAGCAACTTTTATGCTGCTTACAGCTCTTAATGATTTTATATTTTTATAATTAGGATGTTGCTAATGTTTGTTACTTTCTCAATTTATTATTATTATAAGTGGCTTACATTTCTAGATTAATTTGGAAAAAAAGGGCCTTAGGATGGACTCTGTTTGCTCCCGGGCCTTCTCTTATCCCCAGGGTGGCTGATGCCATCATGGGTGGCCTGTCCCTGGCTCAGTCGTAGAATCCCACAGAGCAGGGTCTTCGCATCAGACCTCTAGAATTCAGGCTAGAAATCTGAATTTCAGACAGGAACTTGTCCCCCAGGCACCTGCGGCACAGGTGTTGGAGAGAAAACCCTTGGAGAGAAGAGGTCCCAGCTTTGTTTTTATTTCACTCAGTGCTCACCGCTTCTGGCTTCACAGACGGCAGCACAGAGCCCACGGGTCCCGAGGGAGCTGCCTGTCCTCGCGGGCTGCTGCCTGGCTCGCAGCACCTTGCCAGTCCACAAAGGAACGGTGAGGACGGCGCTGGCCTGGGCAGCACCCCTGGCAACTACGCCGATGGTGGGACTGGGGAAAGCCATCCTCCCTCCACACTGCCTGGAGCTGACCGGCAGCGAGTGGGAGGACGAGGCTCTGGTGGCTGCAGCAGGTACGGCCCCAAGGGATGGCCCCAAGCCAGGATTTAGGGCGGGGGTTCTCAAACTGGTGCACGTGGAGATCTGCTGGAGGCAGAATCCCCAGGGCTGGAGGGGCTGGGATTTGCATTTCCAGCGGGCTCCCAGGTGACGCTGATGCTGCTGGCCTGGAGACGACTGCCCCGACAGGGGAACCGTCGGACCCAGGGAATTCGTCTCTCTCTCCAGGCTTCTCTCTCTCATCATATTTAAGAAATTACTCCATTAATTTTTCTTGACATTCCCTTATGTATTTTATAAATGGTGCAGCAGGTAGTAGAAATCTCTTTTAAAATTCCTTCAGGAAGAATACTTTTGTCTGTTAATCAATTTTCTTAATTACTTAAATGGATAATTACCAGTTACTTTCTTCTTGCCTGTTTTTCTTGTAAGGTAAAGCAATACTGAAGTAACTTGTGATTTGAGGCATTTACAGAGATCCTGAGAAACAGGAAGAAAACAATAAATTTTACAGGTTCTAAATGCTAAGCAGTGTGGAAATCTCTCCATCTTTCTTCTTTGTTCCTTGGAACACACAGATGAGGCAGGCATGGAATTAAAGGCATATGGAATTCAGTGCTCTGACTTGTATCAGAGACAGGGCTAGTTCTGCCTGAGCAAGTCGAGGTGGTGTACAGAGAAACCTGGACCTTTGAACACACGTTGAGTATTGCAGATGGAATTCTGGATTAAAAAGTGAGTCAAACATCAATGGCCAACTTATCATTTGATCACTTGTTGATTTATTTGTCAGTGCCTGACATATTTCCTAATCATAATTACTATGATCTGTAATGTACACATGATTTAAAGGTAAATTTATTTCAAATAACTGAATTTGAATGTGAATAAAGTACAGCTTTTAAGCAAATGATTTAAATAATCTGCTGTACAGAAAGCCCATTAGCTATGTAGTTACATTTAACAAGCAGCTGATAGAAAGACGGGGGTTGAAGAATGTATAAAATTTTCCAAGTGGCTCCAAGCATGCTGAAGGCAAGAATCTAATTTTCCTCTTTGAACTCTGGGGTGTGATCTTAGCGACTCTAGGCCCTGGTAAGAAGGAGGCAGCCCAGCTCGGGGCCCCCAAAGCCCTCTTTCTCATCTTTTTTTGCCCGGTGGAAGGCAGTCTCTGTGCAGATGTGAACATCTCAGTGGTGCTGAGGTTCTAGCAGCCCCAGCTCCAGAGGCAGCCCAGGTGACCACGCTCTGTCCACTGCCCAGTAGTGACCTCAGGGAGTGGCATTACATCCTTGGGGAGAGGAAGTCCTCCAAGGCATCCACACTCTCCCAGAGTCCTCATCCCATCCCACAGCCTCCAGCCCTATAGGAGCCCAGGCTCAGACTCCCAGGATCCATCGTGGAGCGGCTGTCCCCCTCGCCCCACCCTCCTGCCCCCCTGCTCAGCCCATCTGCAGTTCCTGAAGGGTGGCAGCAGGTGTTCCTTTATTTCTTATTTTTTCTTCTTTTGAGACAGAGTCTCACTCTCTCACTGAGGCTGGAGTGCAGTGCGTGATCTTGGCTCACTGCAACCTCCGCCTCCTGGGTTCAAATGATTCTCCTGCCTCAGCCTCCTGAGTAGCTGGGATTGCAGGCATCTGCCACCTCACCCGGCAAGTTTTTGTATTTTTATAGAGATGGGGTTTCACCATGTTGGCCAGGCTGGTCTCGAACTCCTGACCTCAAGTGATTCACCTGCCTCGGCCTCCCAAAGTGCTGGGATTACAGGCTTGAGCCACCATGCCTGGTCTGTTCCTTTATTTCTTAAGGCCTAGGGATATTTTCAGAATCCCAAGTTCCTTCTTAAAATATAAGGGCTCATGGAGAGAGAAGTATCCCCAAGGTCACGTGACAATGGCAAGGTGGGTGGTGGCCATACAGAGGTGAAGGAGGAGCAGGGGTCAGGCCTGAGGGGTAGCCAGCAGCCCAGAAGAGGTGGCAGGCTGGGCGTGACCGTTGGGGAAGGCTGCCCTGCTGCAGGGATCACGCAGGACGTCTCAGATCCCCGATCCGCCTGCCTGCCCTGCCTCCCTTGCTGCCGCCTAGAAGCCAGCCCTTTGAAGGCCTTCGGATGAAGGAGGCGACTTGCCCTGGTGCTGAGGGAGCCCTGGGAAACCCCATGGAGCCCTGTGCTGCTCCACGTCTCGCTGGGTCTCCTGGGCTGCCTGGCCCTGCGTGGTGCTCGCTGGGTGCAAGCCCCTCTGACCTCCCACTGGGGCACTGTGTCCTGGGTGGCAACCTCCGGTCCTCTGCCTCTTTCTCAGCTACAGTCCAGCTCAGCCTTCAGGCCTTCCTGTGCCACCAGGCCCTGCGCCTGGGCCTGGGTCTGGGTGAGGAGTCCCGCTGGATAGTCCCAACACCCAGCGTCCCCTCCCAGCGTGGGTGGCGCCTGGACATGGCCGTGCTTTCTGCTACCGTGAGCCATATGGGTGCTGGGGGCCCAGCTCCTTGGTGGCCGTGCTTTTGGGTGCTGCGGGCCCAGCTCCTTGGGGTATTAGCTCCGGACACTGATGGACAGGGGCCTGCACCGCTCCAGGGACCCAGGGCGGCGTCCCCTGCTGTGCCAATCACTCCCGCTGACCAGCGTACCTGGCCTGGCTGGGAGGGTTTGGGCTCCACAGGAAGGGGCCGTGGGGTGGACTCGCAGACAAGCCCCATGGCAGAAAGGCGCCAGCACCTCCAAACAGCAGAGGATATTTCCCAGGGGTCCTGGACGTCTGCAAACCTGGCCAGTTCATGCCCAAGCCTTGGCACACCGCCATGGAGGTGCAGAGCCAAAGATGTGGGAGGGGCCCCCTCAGGGCCTCCCAGCCCCTGCGGCAAGACCCACAGCCTCCCCTGGAGGGGACAGGTGACAGTGTAGAACCAGGGCCCCAGATCGGCATTGCAATGTGTCGGTGTGGAGAAATGGAAATGCTTGCAGTGAACCAATGTGTTCCTCTGGAGTCGGGGTTGGTGGGCTTGACTTCTGTCCCTGCGTGTCTCTGCCCCGTGGGCTTGACTTCTGTCCTTGTGTGTCTCTGCCCCGTGAGAACTTAGATCCTCACCAAGGAGAGGGAGGATTCAGAGCCACTGTTCTCCACGAGATGATTGCTTTAAAGGCCATGGGTTCTTTGCTCCTCTTGGTTTCTGTGCCTTGCAGGGTCCCTGACTCAGACCCTGGGCTGAGAACCAGGCTTCACTTGACCAGCAGGATGCCAGCAAACCTGACTGTGCCAGGTGTGTGCATAATTATTCTCCTGTACAGAACAGGAAAAGAGTTAGGGAAACATTGCACAGAAGCTTACAGCGCAATGAAACCACATCCAAGCAAGCAAGTGACCAGCACGTGGGAAAATCACACCCGCACAAGGAGCCGTCGTCACCGCCAGGGCTGGAGGAATTTTGGAAATCATGAAGTGGCAAAGCCAAGGCCAGGATCACAGGTCTCTCCCCCTGTCTCTGCGGAGAAGCCTATTTACAGAAGGCTCCCGGGCCCCCACTCCACGGCTCTGGGTTTGCAGTTGACTGGGAGGCTCAGAAAATGCAGAGGACGCTGACTTGAGGTTTTAATTTACAAACTCAACCCAAACAGAGATGGTGGCGTTTCCTGCAAGCTTCATGACAATGAGGGGTGAGCGCAGCTTGGAGGGAAGCTGGTGGCGGCCGCGGGCTGGTGACTCTTCCACAGGAGGCCGGGCTGCCATCACTAGGCGACGCTGCTCTGTTCTGATTTTATGAACCACCTTCTCACACTTTCCTTACATAATGATATTTTAATAATCACCTGTGAAGCCAGTGTTTTGTTGTCAATTACAGGATACAAATCACCTGTCTACGGGGCGGTTTGAGGCTCGGTGGTGACGTGCCCCGGAATGTGCCCTGGAACTAGACTTTGCCTGCACTTTGTTTCTGCTCCTGGGACCTCATGAGGCTGCGCAGCCACAGAGACACATCGGGAAATAGTTTACAGCCCCCCTTCCAGGAGCGGCTGCGCGTCTCTTGTAAACAGGCCTGTCCGTGGTCATCACTCACGATACATCTTCTGTTTCCTTTGAAGACCAAGTTCAGTTCTCAGCACCCGGGAGGAAGCGTGAACACACCGGCCAGCAGACGCCTCGGGGGCGAGAGGGCGGCGCCCACCTCCCGGCGTGGACTCCACGGGGCCCCGCCACCCCCTTCACAGCAGCATTGTCCAGGAAGAGAGGGGAGAGAGCGTCTCCCTCGGCCTTCTCCGTGAAGTCTGGGACCTGGAGACTGTCCCCTGGGCCAAATGAAAGAAAACGGGGTTTTTGGGAGCTCGAGTTCCCTCAACAAGTCAGATTTTCTGTTTTCAGATTCCATTCTGCTCTGCAGGCTGCAGGCCTGGGCACGCGTCCTCTCACGAGATACGGGGCTGCTCTCCCCTCGAGCTTCCCCCTGGAAAAATAACAGCAGGCTGCCACCCCGAGCTCTCAGGGTGAACAGAGGACCAAACAGGCTTTAAAAAACACTCCAGGAATGTAAGCGTGCTTCCGGAATCCACTGCAGGAGGCCCATCTAGATGGTCAGAGCCGGGGCCGATTCCACTCGGTTTCTGTTGAAGTCGTGTACAGGATGGAGAGCAGGTGAGATGTGGTCATTTCAGTCATTCACAAGAGGCCCTTTCATAGTCCCCTCCATCCAAAGGGTCGGTTTGGGCTATATTGAGAAATTAAGGGAAAAATTATGACAGTATTGATACATAAAGCTCCTGTTTTATGTTTATTAGTTTATTTAACCCTCACAGTGTCTCCATGAGGCAAGCAGGGTCATTGTCCCTTTCTACAGTTGGGGACCCAGAGAGGTGGTGCGGATTTCCAGAGGTGGCACTGCTGCAGAAGGCGGTCTGAGAGAGTGCTGCTTCTCCCCTCTGTGGACAGAGCTGGCCTCCCATCTTCATGGTCTTTCTGGCCTGGCTTACAAAACACTGCACCTGGGTTCTGCCCTCGTCCAGTGTCTGTCTCTGTCTGTGAAGGCTCCCTGTCTCTGTACCCTCTGTGTGCTCTGCGGCTGCCAGAAAAAATGACCACAAACAGGCTTAAAGTGGCAGAAGCGTACTTTCCTCTGGGGCTGGAGACCGGAAGTCTGGAATCCAGAAGGCAGCAGGCCCACAGTCCCTGCCAAGTCTTAGGGGTGGCTTCTTCCTGCCTGTGCTGGCGTCTGGGGCTCCAGGCACCGCTGAGGTGTGGTCACATTGCTCCAGCCTCTCCCTCTATCTTCACGAGGCCATCTGTCCTCTGTCTCTCTCTGCTCCTCTGCCTCTTGTAAGGATACTTGTCATTGGATTTAGGGCCCGCATAATCCAGGATGGCCTCCTCATCTCAAAATCGTAACTTATTCTGCAAAGACCTTTTATCCAAGCACGGCCACACCCACACGTTCCTGGAGTTTGGATGCGGGAATGTCTTCTGGGGTCACCATCCAGCCCACGACAGACCTCCGTAGCACCTGCAGACACAGGCTGCCCCTGCGTGCTTGCTGGTTGTGTACATCTCCGGCATCTTCTACATGCCCAGGGTCTGCTGGGTGCAGCAAACACAGGAAAGAAGGTGGGCTCTGCCTTGACCTGGTGTCCACCACCCCAGGGCCTGGCACCGCAGGGGGTATTGCCTGCCCACCACGTTGCTGGCCTCTAGCCCGTATGTCTCCCTGATTGCAGCTCTGAGGGGCTTCCAGGAGGGAGGGTCCTGACCCTGGGAAGAAGAGGCCTCCTCTTCCCCAGCAGGACCTCGTGCATGGGACCAGGCTGTGGCTTCCAGAGGATCTGTCTTGGAGCGTCAGGCACATGGAGACATCATGGAGGGAACTGAAATCCAGAGGACACTGCAGTCCCAAGGCGGGCAGGGTGCCCACTGGGGCCCAGTTGGAGGGGGATGGGCCAGGTGGAGTGAAGGTCATGGTGGCCAGGGGTGAAGGGGGTACAGAGGAGGACAGAGGGATGGCCTGTGTGGAGCAGCCCTGCCCACCTGCTGACGGTGCTGCAGGGTGGCCCCTCCTGCAGATGCTGCTGCCACAGTGAAGCCACCAGCAAGCACGTTGACCAGCTGCACCCTGCGCAGGGCCTCCTCCCTGGAGACCTAAGTGACAAGTGCCTCCTAGTATTTTGCTTCTTCTGGTCGAAGTTGAATTTCTCCTTTTAGCTGGGCTTCTAGAATTCTCAGGGGTGTCGCTAGGATGTTACCTGCCTTCTGCCTTGCAAACAAGACCTGTTTTTGCTCAAGGTGGCCTGTGCCCAGCCCGAGCCAATGTACCCTGGTTGGACGAGGCCATTCCCAGGCTTCTCAGCCTCCCTCTCAGCAGGCAGTGGACAGTTTGAGCTGGACTCTGACATCCAAGACAAGTTTGCTGCAGGGTCCTAAGGAGAGACGAAGGGAACAGGTGAGCTGGGAAAGCCCTTCCTCCTCCCATCCTCATACGGATGTGGTGTCTGGAGCTGCAGCAGCTGTCTGGTGAGCATGAGACAAAAAGCACAAAGATAAAAGTCAACACAGGAGAAGGGTGGATGGTAAATTTGTGAGAGCTGGTGTGTGGTGCCCATCCATGGACTTCACGCTACCTGAAGAAATAGTGGCTTAATAATCGGTTTCCTGTGACTTGTGGATGAATAAATTCCTGACCAGTACAGAAAAGATTTGTGCTCAATTACATTTACTTCTTAAAAAAAGCTTTTGTTATATTTACTTCGCCCTTTTGCCTTTTCTCTTTATTATTTAGCTGCTTTATTTTTGCAAAAACTGCTTTTTCTTCCATTTTATGATCACTCTGCTTTAGTTAATGCAGTTAATCCTTTCAGCGACACATGTAAATAAACTTGATATTTATAAGTGTATATACATTTAGGTGCATATACATTGATGCTACATATGACATGCTATAAATGTATGCTATAAATTTATAAACTTAGGGTAGAGTTAAAATTTGAAATGGTAACATTGAGCATTTTTTCCAAGTTGTCGTGGAGATGATGGAGCTGGGACTTCAGAGCAATCCAGGGCACAGAAGCAGGAAGTGGAAGAGGCTCTGGTCAGGTGGCTGGGTGAGGAGGGGCCAGGGAGCTGGGAGGACTCAAGGCGGAACCAGGAGTAAGGCCCTTGGCATTTTTAACCCAGTGTCAGGGATTTCTCTTTGGGGAGCAGGCGGGGAGGGTGTTGCCGCTCCTGAGGCGTTACAGTCAGCTTCCCCTTGCTCCTCAAATGCTGCCTGGAAATGCGGGCTCCTTAAACCTTGGGAGTCACAAGGTCCCCCGACCGAGTGCCCTGTCAATACTTAGGAGTGTCCAGGGCCCCACCTGAGCTCCGAGGGACACCTCCCGTGTGCCCTTCGCCTCTTCCTTACACGGAATCTGCTACTCTTCAAACACCAGGGCAAACAGCCTGACCCTGGGACCTGATTGTTTGTTTGTTGTTTGTCTTCGATAACTTGTCTCGTGAGGGCTGTGTTTGTGTTTCTTCTTTGCAAACAGAGGGCGAGTCGGCGCTGGGGGTGAGTGAATTGGGTCTTGGTGGGTTCAGTGTAAACGAGCCTGAGATTCAGTTCTCTTGCTTTAGTGCTGACTTGGGAGCAGAGTTGAAGTCAGAGCCCTGTCCTTCTGAAGAAAGGCTTCTGGAACTAAGCAGTGGACGGGGGAGTCGTCTTGGCGCTGGGAACGTCAGTGCCCTGGGTGGGCCCGTGGGGAGGCTGCCAGGGGAGGGGAAGCCCACGGACCCTCTGTTTCTCTGCCAGTTTCCCTCCTTGTTGCGGCCCCTGCTGTTCTTCACGGATCTATAAGGATGCGAAGACTTTTAAAGTGCTCCCTGCAAATGTGCAAATGTCACAGTTTACTGCAATTAAGGCCGTGCATGACTGGAACAGCATCTCTCTTCCCGGTAGACAAATGGCAGTCATCAAGGATGTTTCTGACTCTAGAGAGCACGGTCAGCATTTCCTGTTCCACGCCCCGCTCCCTCCCCTTCGCTGTCCTCTGAGGGGGGCACATCGTGCTTTCCGACCAAGGACTGTCTCTGTTCAACTTGGAGCTCCTTAATTGTTGGTGTCATCAGCTAAAGTCATAAAAACAGTCCAAGCCAGCATTAACAGAATTCAGTTTCGCCAATGCATAAAAACGGAGAGTCGCTCCAGTCTGCGTGGGGAAATGCTGTCCCTAAAATAAGGTGGAAATTCCTGCTATGACTTCATATCGTGTCTTAACCACAGGACACTGTTCACGTTTGACACATACTCCTCAAGATTGGCCAGAGTGAAACGGTTTCCGGGATTAAGAGAGGAGTTAGGAAAATATCGAAAGGAACGGGATTTCTTCCACCCAGGATGGCCGTCCGCCTTCACATTTGCCCTCTTGTTTGAACAAGAGGGAAGTTATTTTATAGGAATGGATGGAAAAGTGGAAAAAAATATTGTAAACTTTTTTCTGTCTCTGAGAATTGGGGAACTATTAAAAACTCCTGGTGTGGGCTGGTCTGGAGGTCGTGGGTTCTCTCAGCTGGCTGCTATCTGTTAGCTACAGATCCAACTCCTTGTTCTACTCCCCACCCTCCTCACTACTGCACTTGGCTGGTCTATAAAACAACCAACGCACCAAACAAAACTCTAGTTTCCACATCGTCTTTTTGCTTGAGTTTGGGACATTCAGGAAAGCTGACAGGTGGAGGTTGAACCTCTCACTCACACGGGCTGGGTGGACTTTGTGGCAGGCCCCCATGTCCCCTCTCCCCTTTGCCCTGGCAGTTCCCTGGGGGGCCCACATCTGTCCAGGGTTAGGGTTAGGGTTAGGGGTTAGGGTTAGAGGTTAAGGGTTAGGGGTTAGGGTTAGGGGTTAGGGTTAGAGGTTAAGGGTTAGGGGCTAAGGGTTAGGGGTTAGGTTTAGGGGAACACAGGACCAACTCAACTCCAGGACACCAGGAACAATCCCCCAACTCTTCACAACCCATGAATCACTGCCTCCTATTCCAGTACTGAATTTCTTACCCACTTTGTTCCCCAAATCACCTTGATGAGCTGGTTAGAGCAGGAGGACCGCTGGGTGATGGTTTGACGGAAGGCAAGAAAAAAGCCTCGTCTCTACCCTTTACTTAGGGTGAAACCATCAGGGAGTGTGATGAGAAAGGATGAGGGGGTGTGGAGAGGGGGCGGTAGAAGCTGGCGGAGGGGTTACTCCGGCTTGCAGCAGAGCCCACAACAGGCTGTCACTATGGGGGACATCTAGGGCAGGGCCAGCCCCTCTTATGGGTTGGTGAGGGTCAAGGAGGTGTGAGCCTCTAGCCTGGGGCAGAGGAAGGAAAGTCCAGAGGCCATCAGGGGCCTTAGCTTGGCTTATGCAGGGAGGGACACCTGGGCTAGATGGGCACCCCAACAGAGCCTGAAGCTAAGGGCAAGGCTGGTCATCTCTGGACACCACTTACCGTGGTCCCACCTGGGGCTTGAGGCTGAAGGGCTGGCCCTGGTGCACCCCTAGAGGATGGAGGTGGGGTAGGGGCACCAGCAGGCAGTGAGAGCAGGCGGCCCCGGGACCTGGGGGCTTCCAGGGACAGCCCTGGTGAGCTGACCCGCACCCCTCTGTGGTTTGCAGCTCGCGTTTCCATGCTGGAAGGTGCTGGAAGGATGCCAACCTGAGATGCAAGGCAGGCCCCGCAGAGCCACTGGGGAGAAATGGGCACAGGGTTCGTCTTGCCCACCCTGGGTCACGGGATGGGTTCCAGCCCCATTTCAGCAACCCGGGTGCTTGTTTTGAATCAGCCTCCTGGACTTTCATGAAATCAACGGGCAGCTTCTGTCTCCAGCAGCCAGCAGAGGCCCCGACAAGGAGGGAGGTCCACCTACAACGGTCCCTTCCTTCAGGGCAGCCTCAGGGTCAGGGATAGGGTGTGGCTTCGGTGATACAACCGCAATGTGAACGTTTGAGATTTTAGTACTTACGGACTGGGGGCCACACAGCACTCCTGGAGGCCACACACTCAGGGGTCAGGAAGCACGGGCAGGGAGAGAGCAGGCTCCCGGCAGCCCACTGTGTAGATGGGGGACTAGGGTGGGAGGTACCTTAAGCTCACAGGCAAACGGCCCATTTTAAGGAATCACCCATTTTAGGGAAAACGAGGAGCCCAGTGTGCGCAGCGAGACAGACGTCTGTGAGTTTTTACCTCTGGCCGCCACTTTGAGCCATTTGGGTGTGGCATCAAACTGCACATGTGCAAGGGTGACCGAGCCCTGGCTCTGGCACGAGAAAGCTAAACCCATTCATGGTAGATGCGGAGGCGACATAAACCTGTGGGCATCCACTATAGTTCCTCCAAATAGTCCTGAGCCAGCCCCAGGGTTCCAGCCACAGAGACAGCGTGGCAGCAGCTCTCAGCAGCCCGTGTGGGTGTAAAGCTGCAGCATGACCGAAACTCACATGCATTCCCATGCTCTGAGGGGGTCTGCCCCCGTGGGACCCAAGAAGAGGGGGACGGCAGCGCACAGAGGAGCTACAGCAGCCGCCTCGACCCGACCCTGCGCCCAGCAGCATCAGCATCTGGAGCGAGAAGAGCCGCGCTTCTTCCTGGAGACGTTCACCAAAGAGACGCCTCTCCAGAGAGAAAGTTGGTGCCATGGGCCGCTGGGAGCTCTGTTTATTGTATAGACGGTGGAACTGAAGAGCAGAGATTTGAGGCTTATCCATAGTGAGGGGCTTGTTTAGACCCAGTTACTGAAATTAAGGTAGGTATTTGGTCTCTACATTAATTCCTATGTGTTGTAATTAATCATCTGCTTTAATGAATGATGAGTTACGATGTGATTTCCTAAAATGAGACATTTTCCTTTCAGCATAAACCCTGGGAAGGCTGGCCTCCCAGATCTCGAGGTTGGGGGGGTGTGGGCAGGGTGAGGGGCAATCTTGGGCTTAGTGTTGAGTACTGGAGTCTGGCACCAGACACTTGGGCACAAAACCAAGTGGGTGGTCGGTGATGTGGCCTGGAGCAGGCGACTCACCCATCTGTGACCAGACTTCCCACCTGCGTCACGGGACCATGCACCAACTGTGTCATGTGGTCTCGGAAAGATTAAATATACTGATCTTCATAAGTGTGTGCAACTTACAGGGGTGCACACACCATACGCTATGTAAGTCTTCACCAGGAAGGCATCTGACCCCACACAAAGGTCAGAGTCACTCATGTTATGCCATTAAACATCCAGCATGACCAAAGAACAGTGGGTCTGAACATCAGAGAATTCCCTATTAAAATGCAGCTTCCACACCCTCACCAGGGAAGGAAAACTCCCAGGCTGCTGTCAATTATGACTCCACTTTGTAACAAAGATGAGTTGCTTGGGTGCCTGAGGAAACGCTAGATTCCCAGTGGCCTTGTGGTGGTTGGGCACGAGGTGTCCAGAAAAGGAATTCAACAGGAGAGGAACAGAAAGAGGGGCCCTGCACTGCCCCTGCCATCCTCATGGGCTTCATTTCCAGTCAGGTTAGCAGGTCCCGCCCTTGCTCCCTCCCCACACCCCAGAAAAGAAAGCACCGGCTCCGCTGCAGTGGACACAGCCCTGCCCACAGGCTGCCCCTCTCTGCGTGTGACTTGGCCACTGTCTTCCAGCTCCTGGACCCTCTGAGCCTCAGCCTTCCTGGCTTGAGGCAGACGTGCACCTGGCAAGGCTGAGACTCCACTGGGAGGACGCCGGCCTGGTGCCAGCCCCAGAGGCTGGGGTCTGCAGGACACCCCTGGACACCCAGGTCCTTCTCCTCTAGCTGGCCAGGTGAATCTGAATGGTGTTTATAGGCCTAAGGACTCATGTGCTTTGTTTGAACTTCAGATTCTATTTTTCATCTTTACTGAACTATCCTATGCATCCAGTAAATGGCACATATTTATATTTAAATCATAATCTCATGAGTTTTGATGTGGTGAAATCATCACCACATCAGTAGTGAACTTATCTGTCACCTCCAAGTTCCTTTCCTAATCTCTCCCTCCTCCCCACCCCACCCCTCCGGCTCCCAGGCAATCACTGCCTGCTTTCTGTCGGAATAGATTAGTCTGCAATTTCTAGCATTTTATAAAAATGGAAATCTACGGAACATGCTCTTTGCTTCCGGCTTTTTTGTTTTAACTCAGCGTAATTCTTTTGACGTTTTCCCCATGTTGTCACATGTTTCAATAGCTGGTAACTTTTTATTGCTGAGTAATATTTGATTGTATGAATATTCCATAACTTATTCTCTGTTCACTTGTTGGTGGACATTTGGGTTATTTCTATTATTTAGCTATTATGAATATTCATGTTCAAGTTTTTGTGTATTTATGTTTTCATTTTGGGCATGCATTTATCTAAATATAATGGCTGCATTATCTATGGGTCTCAGAGGGTCCAGGAGCTGGAAGACAGTGGCCAAGTCACACAGAGAGAGGGGCAGCCTGTGGGCAGGGCTGTGTCCACTGCAGTGGAGCCAGTGCTTTCTGGGGTATGGGGAGGGAGACAAGGGTGAGACCTGCTAACCTGGCTGAAAATGAAGCCCATGAGGATGGCAGGGGCAGCGTAGAGCCCCTCTTTCCATTCCTCTACAGGTGAATTCTTTTTCTAGACACCTCGTGGCCAACCACCACAAGGGCCACTGGGGGATCCAGTGTTTCCTCAGGCACCCAAGCAAGTCATCTTTGTTACAAAACAATGTCATAAGTGACAGGAGCCTAGGAGTTTGCCTTTCTTGGGGGAGGCTGGAAGTTGCATTTTAATAGGGAATTTTCTGATGTTTAGACCCACTGTTCTTCGGTCATGCTGGATCTTTAATGGCGGTAACTCTTTAAAAAAGCTTCCAAATTGTCTTCTACAGTGGTTGTGCCATTTCCCTTTCCTACTGGATGATTGAGAGTTTCAGTTGCTCTGCATCTTTGACACATCTTGGTGAGGTTGGTCTTTAAATTTAGTCATTCTCATGGCAATGCGATGGTGTCTTGCTGTGGTGTCATCTCCAGTTCCCCTAGTGACTCATGTTGCGTTTCTGTCCATGTGCTTATGTGATGGCCATATACCTGCTTTAATGAAGTATCTGTTTTTATATTTTACCCACTTTCTGAATGTTTCTTCTTACTCTTAACCTATAAGAGTTGATTGTATATTCTAGATATAGATCCTTTGTCAAATACATGTTTTGCAAATATTTTTCTCCCAATTTGTGGCTTGAAGTTTGATTTTTATAAGTTTTGAAGAGCAATTGTTTTTAATCTTGGTAAGTTCAATTTATTGATTTTTCTTGTATCCTTTTTTTGTGAAAGCATTGAAGAAATATTTGTGAAACATAAATACTAAGAATTTTTTCAGTGTTAAAGTTTTAAATCTTTACCTTTTCAATGTCAAGGTCATTTTGTATGTGGTGTGAGGTAGGAATCAAGGTGGTTGACCATGTGTTCCATCATGATTTGGTAAAAATCTTATCCTTTTAAAAAATATCATTTGACCTCACACATGCAAGCCTGTTTCAGATTGTCTGTTCTTTTAAAAATTTATATACTTGGATTTTTTTGTGCAATTATAAAACTGTCTAAATTACTATAACTTTATCATAAGTCCTGAAACCACACTGTAGGTGTTCCAACTGTTTTTGTTTGTTTTGCCCATTTAAAATCCTTTTCATTTCCATTTAATTTCAGAATTAGATTTTTAAATCTTACAAAAAAATAACGTTTGGGATTGAGATCAATGTGGAAAAAACTGATATTTTAACAAAATGGAATCTCCTGATCTATGAACATGGGTGTATCTCTCCAGCTATTTCAGTCTTCCTCAATATCTCTATTTCCAGACATTTTTTTTCTGTTATTGGTTTCTAATTTAATTATATTATGGTCAGAGAATATATTCTATATAATTTGAATTCTACCAAATTTGTTAAAGAATTCCGATATGGTCTAGAATAGAGTGTATCTTGGTAAGTGTTTTGTTTTCCCTCAAAATGCATGATTATTTCCTTGCTTGAAAATAATGTGTTATCTCCAGTGCTCTACATGCATAACTTAGGTCGATTAAGTTTGCAGGGCAATTGCAGCGATCCCTAACCTCTGTCTGTTCCTGATCCTTTTTCTCTGTTTCAATGCCATGGAGTTTATGTAGATGGAAGCAGATGCTGTAGTGTGCTGCAGACTTTTTCTAACCTTTAAATCTTAGAATTCTCTGCAGTAAAATAGGAATGATAATCACCTCTACCTCATAGGGATTTCAGGAGAAAATCCTTCCTGTAGGAGTCCAAACCACATGGGATGTGGGGCTTCCGGTGTGGGGGTCTCCAGGGGAGGGGAGAGAGGTGAAGAACAGAACCACCCATGGCTGCCCAGGCGGCACTTTTGCTGGACTGTGGAGCCTCTCAGACCCCGCCTCCATCATTTGGAACTTTCCTACCACACAACTGTGGATAAAACATGGAGTCATTTCTCATGGCTGAGCAACTGTGGCCCAAAATCCCGGCTGTCCATCTGCACCTCTGCCACGGCAGCATGAGACCCCCTCCTGGTGATTTTACTCTGGGAAACGTACGTTGGCAGCTACTTCCTAGCACTCCCTGTTTTAGAATTTTGCCACTGTTTCCCTGGTGGTTAAAATGAAATGAGTCAGGGCTTCATTTCAAATATATTTGCTTTTCAAAAACCCGGAGGTGCCCAACTCACTCTATGCAAAAGAAAATGGATAATGAAGCACTTTAATTCATGTGAATATTATGAAATTTTAACTGGGGTTGATGGGCTCCAGTTAAGAATCAATCACTGTCTCTTAATTCACTGATGAACCTGAGAGCCTGTGAAATAAAGCCTCAGCACAGGCACTCACATAGGAGAAGCCAGTTGGAGGGGAAGGTCTTTGATTTATGAGATGCCAGACAGGATCGGTCTGATATAGCATCCCGGGGCTCTATGAGCCTGTGATTTTTTGTGTAATGAAGGTTATTCCTGAACTCATAACATTTCATATTCCGATCTGTACTCAATCATCATCCTACACTATGAGGCTTGGATTGATAAGCATATTAATTATACAAAGAATCCTTCCACGAATGGGTGATGACGGGTTATGGGTGAACCGCCTTCGGGGGAAGAATCCCCGTGAGCCCCTTCAGGAAGGAACAGGTTCCTCGGCAGCTTCCTGAAGATTAGAGACTGGGCCGGGTGCAGTGGCTCACACCTGTAATTCCAGCACTTTGGGAGGCCGAGGCAGGCGGATTGCCTGAGCTCAGGAGTTCGCAACCAGCCTGGGCAACACAGTGAAACCCCGCCTCTACTAAAATACAAAAAAATTAGCCAGGCGTAGTGGCACGTGCCTGTAGTCCCAGCTACTCATGAGGCTGAGGCAGGAGAATTGCTTGAACCCGGGAGGCGGAGGTTGCAGTGAGCTGAGATTGCGCCACTACACTCCAGCCTGGGTGACAGAGCGACACTCTGTCTCAAAAAAAAAAAAAAATGATTAGAGATTGGGGGTGGGTGGTTCAATCTGGGACCTCAGTAGTCCATAGTTCTGGATAAAATCAGATTTACATCAACACTGAAATCTCCATGCATCTTGGCCGTGGCTCAGGAAGGATTCCAGCCCTTCCCAAGTGTCCTCCGTGTGCTTGGAGGTGCTAAGGAGGCACTTCCTGCTGCAGCCACCAGCTCTTTCCAGCGCTGCTGCCGTGTGAGGCCCGGGTTACCCCGAGCGGTTTGGGGATAGCCCTCCACCTGGCCTCTGCCCTGCTGAGCTGGGCCTGTCCTGTCCAGCACCTGTCCTCTGAGCCGCCTTGATTCTGCAAAATCCAAGCACCATCTCTTAGTGGGTACCTGGGCTGGGGGTCCTTGCTCAGGATTCCTGGTCCCAAGCAGTCTCAGGGCTATGGGCGTTGGCCCTGTCTGCTGCAGGTTTGCACTGACAGGACAGGAGGTGGGGCAGGTGCCCGTCCCGGCTACTCCTTGGCACAGGCCCTGCCGCCTGCCTGTGTGTTCAGGCCATTCCAGGACTTGCCTTCTCTTACCCCCGCTGCCTGTGCTGCCCAAGCTGTTGAAAAGTTCAAGGGTTTTCTAAGAACTGCAAACATTTCTAATCCTATCACATGTTATTCAGCTCATAGTTTAGACCATCAAACTCTTTTCCACATGAATTACTGCTGCTCTAGGTCACTGCCATCATGAGACCCTGAGGGTGGCTCTTTAAATCTCAGCCGCACCCACATTTATCCTTGCTAGACTTCACTTGGGTGGCTTTCAGCATCATTTGTGTGTCCTCTACGTCTGGTTCCATCGGCGGTGGGCATTTGGGCAGGATATAGCAGGGGTGCTCTGCGGGAGACTGATTAGACAGATGAACCGCCTGCAGCAAGGATGGTCCCCTCAGCAGCAGAGCCAGATGCAGCTCCACCTGACCCCACGCCGTCTTACCTGCAAGAAGCCACATTCTTCGAAGAGTGTGGTGGACCCCTGGCCATGGCATTTCCCTATCTGCAAACTTGCAAACCTATTGGAGCAGGAAACGAGATGAGAAGGCCACGGCCTGATGGCTTGAAGCGTGTCCATGGCTGTGGTTGCGTGTTCCCCACCTCAGATCCAGAGTCACGCCAAAGACATGTTGAATGAGGCTTGGAACCTTGACAAGTGTCCTCCATGGCCATTTGTAGACAAACTCAGATACCGACAGATACGAACATTTCTAAAAATTTCTCCTAAAAGAGAGAAATTATTCTGGAATGTCATTCTGGAATGTCATGCACGATAGTATCTCACCTGTGCCTGGTATTCTATGATTCACGTGGCAATTTCACAAACACCATCTCTCTTCTTTCCTAACATTTGGAAGTACATGGTTCAGGTGACAGATTTTAGAATGAGACCTCGCAGCGTCGTAAGTGCAGTTAAAGTGTCCAGCGGATGCTGGTCAGGACTCCTGATGCAGAGCCCCTCCTGGCAGTGCTGAGGAAGGAACCTCCAGCTACAAGCCAGTGCCACGTCCCGCTCCTGGGGATACCGCTTGATCTGGGGTAGCACAGCCGGACCCAGGTATGTGCCAACCTTGAAGAGTCAATGATGACCTAAAACTGCAGCTTCTTTCTTAGGTCCCTGGACACCGTATCGGAAGCTCCCTGAGATCTGGGATGACTTTTGGCACTGCCAGGCTGCGGATGGAAGAGAGCACCATTTGAGGTTGCAGCCCATTCCCTCATCTTCTGGATTCCAATGTCGCTCTTGCCCCACCCCTTGCAGCTGTTTCTGTGTTCCCCTCTCACTGTGGGAAAAGGCCAGGCTCTCCCACGGCTGCAGACAGGCCCTGTCAATTAAGGATCACTTTCAATTTCCCTGTTTATAATCCTGTGGCTACTAAACATCAATAATTCCTGCCCTCTTTCCTTGTCACTAGAAGATTGATGGTGCACGTCATCTCTCATATGAAGACATTTAAATGAAAATCACACTTCTGTCTGCATCCCATTTTCCTGCTGAGCGGGGGAAGCAACCCTATTAAATCAAATTATATGTGACTTTTAAAACTTCCCTTTACAGCGTTCAATTGAAAATCTGAATCCTATCATAATACATTGCCTTTTTATGAGTAAATTGACTTTACTTGGTCCCTTGGGGGTTTCCAGCCTCCCTTTCCATATTAGGAGGCAGAAGGACCTGCTGCCAGGCCACAAGGCACAGCACATATGAGAGGGGCCTGCCAGAGGGGACCCTCATGCTCTGGGCACCACCGTGGTTGGATTTGAGAGTCAACATCTGGCCCCAGCTCACCATGGCTGCACTTCTCAACTCCAGCCTAGAGGAGGCTCCCAGGGCACCTACTGAACCTGTGGAGTAAGGGACTGTCTGATGCTATTTACCTCCTCTGTGACGGGCACTCCCTGTGTGGCTTACAACATTGAACTCTTGCGGCAATGTCGGGAGTGGGACATGTCCTCATTGTACAGTTGAAGAATCAATCAGGAGTGGGGAGTTTGCAGAAGCTTTGCACCCAGAACTATCTAGTTCTTGTGCCTGCTGTTTACTCTCCAGGCCATGGATGGCACGTCACACTCCCACTGCAGCAGGAAGAGGGACAGAGTAGGCCGCCGTGGCCATGCATCTACAACATCTGTCTGTCTGTCCATCTGTCTGCAGAGCTGTGTCCATGCATCTGGGTGAGCAAGGAGCCCTGGGCAGGTCTCTGCACCAGCCTTTGAGAATCAGCAGATGTCGTTGTTGCGATAGGAGGTGCTGGTGGGAAGACTTGAAACTCAAGTTGGCCAAGTCAGTATTTAAAAACGATTAAGAAGAAATGAACAGAACAAATCCTATTAATAACAAATGCACATCTTACAACTAGATTTTAAATAAAACGTGGCAGGAACCCTGGATTGGAAGAGGTCCATTCCAGCAAAGAAGTTCTATTGACTACAAATCCAACACAAGCCAGTGCCATGATTGGTCAAAACAGCATCAAAGTCATCATAACAGGGTGTAATCTTGAGATCAAGAAAAGAGAACACGTGCTCCTTGATGACTTGAAATAAATTTGCTGTTCACTAAATGCATCTCTGCATTGTTTTTCTTAAGGAAAAAGAAAAGTGGTCATTTTATTCTGTTGTATGGAAAATATTTTCAGTCATTTTTCAGGGTCACAAATTAAAAAACTCTACTGATGTGGCAAAAGTTGTTGGAGAGGAGACGGTTGAGTCACCCTGTCATCCTCCATGTGTAGGACCATCCCTGTCCAAGCTTCTGCTCAGCACCCTTCCAACATGTGGCCTGGGTTCTTGGTGCTGGTGCTCTCCCAACAGGGCTGGGAGTGAGACACTCTCTTGGTTGGGGCTCTGCATGGATGGTTCATACACCACCTCTAACAGGCTTGTCTTAGAAGGGCCTGCCACGCTCTCTTGAAATCCCACACCTGACTTCGAGAAGATGTGTCTCCACACCTGACAACACCATCTCACTGTTATTTCTCATCTGTGCCTGTGAGATCTGGAAGAGGAAGCTGACATTTAGAGTCAGGTGGCTCCAAGCCTGCACTGAATTCCTCACTGAGTAGCAGAGTGGCTGGTAAGAACCACAGAAACTCCACAAGGGGCCCCTGCATCCTGTCTGGGAAGGGAGGATAGAGCTTGCATTGTGGAGTGGTGGGAGGATAAACTGACTGGGTTAAAGAAGCCATGGTACCTGGAACTTGATGTGTTTTTGAAAATGGATTTTGGCTCCTCATCACCCATGCTGAGACCACTCTCCTCTGGGTGTTTCCCTCGGCTCTCCTCCAGGCAGACCATTCTGGGTAACATTTCCCTTCTGGGTGCTTGGACCAGGAGCTTGAAAGCTGCATTTGTCCCTGTTGGGCCTGTCCTGTGCATCATTCTCACCCATTCTCTCCTTGCCCCTCTGCTAATTCTTAGGAATCCATTCCATATTCTTAAGCCTCCCGCCTTCCCATTTACACCTATTAAAATCCGTAAGCACTCTGTTGGGTTCCTTTCTTGTAAATTGCATATTTGACTTGAAATAATGAATGAGGACGTTTTGACATTTCTAATGAACATGAGTTAGTTTAGCATGTTTCTAAGCTGCTTCCAAAAAAATCTATTTGTATTCATCATTTGCCAGATAATCCACCTGTAATCACCCCATTGTCATGTGATCAACTCTATTTTATCATCAGCAAGATCAACACCCTCACATCATGAAAAAACCAATGCCATGAAACTCTTCCCAGCAGAACTGATCACGTGCGACTCTGACATGTGGTGTGGCAATCAGCAGGCAGTGATGAATATGCACACAGTGGCACGGGCAGGTGCAGAGACTGGCTTCGTCTTCTATTATTAACACCTTGGGGCTCATGCACCTACTATAATTTCATGCACCTGCTTTAAAGATATAACTTGTGTTCCTTCCTGCACGTTTTCTATTTGTGTTGATTGTGTTCAGTTTCACTGGCCTGCTTTCCTGATTCCATGTGAATCTCATCTCTGGCTTTTATTTCATGAGTTGACTACTGAGCCTGTCAAGGGTCAAGGCTGTGTTTGTGTGTGTCTATAGCAAACATTGGCAGAGCACAAGACAGGGCTGTGGTTCCTGTAAGGGGATGTGTTTTGCTGAAGAAAAGAAGTGGCCATCCAAAATCACAGGAATGTCGGCTCAGGGCATCAGCTCTGCTCATGCTAACGTAGGACTTGCTGAGATCAGGGTCAAGCACGGGAAGCAAATTGGGCACTGAAATGCCTTCCAGTCACTTGTGGATCCAGGGGAGGCTGCCTTCCTCTTTGATAAGCAGGACCGGGGTCAACAGCAGCTGCCACCCTGCCAGACAGGCGTCTGTGTGTTCTTGTCAGGGTGGGCACTCGGTGGGGTCTCCTAGACATGGCTCCAGTCTCAGAGGGCCAACGTGTGAAATCTGCCTCCAGACGTCTTCCCTCTGGGTTAAAGCCATGGGAAGGCACTTGTTTCATGGAGGAGGAGGATTCGTATCTCTGGCAGTCATCCTGCACATTCAAGATGCAAGAGTTTTCTGTGCAACACAAACAAAACAGAGGCAAATGCAGCTATTATCCCAGCATGTGTGCAAACGAGGGTAAATGTGACTTCTTCACGGTGCCTTTCAACGCTGAAAACCTCTGGAGCCAAAAAGCAAATGTAAAGAGCATCTAGAATTTTCTGTTGATAAACACATCTCCTTCCACTCGCTCACTCACACTTGTATTCCAATTCACTGTTAATTCACATGACGTTGGGGCCGAAGCCTTCGGTTTAAGTTAAATGGAATGATCTCTTCCATCTCGACCTGCCCGTGTCCACGGAGCAGAACTGCAAACCTGTCGTCTTTAGCGCCCACAGCTGAGTCCGTGGAGACCGCCCGGCTGCGCTTGTCTCTGCCTTCTGTCTTGCTATTCAGAGGCAGTTCTATTCTCTCCTCTGTTTATAGAGGTCAAACGTTTTAGTTCAAAAAGTGTGACTTTGGTACAAAGCCAAGCTGAACAATTTGGACTCTGGATTCCTGACCCTGCCATTCCATGGGAGCTGAGGCCCCTTTCAGCCGAGCTTCCACTGCGGCTTCTTCGACATGCTTCGCTAACCCTAATAGCTCCCTGTTACTGGTGACAATTTAGCATCTGAGCCAGGAGCTGGAAGAGAGGGGGAGAAAAGGGTGTAAATTATACGGAGTAGCGGGGAACAAAGGTTTTATTTCTCCTGAGCACAACCCTTTGATAGGAAAACGGGGGAGACAAATGTGTTGCTAATTTAATTAAGTGGTATGAGATTTCAGGGTCTACAGATGCCATTTAGAACGGGATTAATCAAGAGCAGGTGACGAAAATGAATAGTCACACACAATGTTAGCGTTTTCAACAATCCGACACAGTCGGATAGAATCAAGAGCTCTTCAAAATAGGACACAGTTTTGCTTGCTAATCCAAATCTACCTACTCTTTCTCCTCACAATACGCAGCTTGTTCTCACAAGGCAGGAATCTTTCCTATTTTCTTGCTATAAGCGAGGCACCCAAAGCAAAGAGATAAAGAAATTGGTTTATGTACTTGATGCTTTGTTTATTCTTCCCTCCCCACACTGTCTCCAAGAAAGAAGAGGTGTCATCAGGAGATCTTAGAGCACCTTTGGAGTGACCCTTAGTCCCTACTCCATGCTAAAAATTAGATGGGCCCCAGGTCAGCTCCATGGCTGAATATATGGATGCATCCACAAACAGCACCTGAGCACCTGCTGTGTAAGTAGCTCACCCTCACCCTGGCGGCTTGATGAGTCAGAAAGATACTGAGTGCCCCAGCAAACACAGCACGTGCCCAGAGGCCCCTTAATGGGGAGCATAAGAGGGCCTTGCACACAGTAGGAAATGACACCTGTTTAATAAACTGAGCTGAACGGAGGGATGGGATTGGATACTTGTGCCCAGAGGGGACCGTGCCCTGCTCTATCTGCCAAAGTCCAACTTCCCTTAATCCACTGTGCAAATCACACTTGAACAAGACATGGCTCCATGCTTTCAGGAAGAGGTAACTCTCTTAACTTCCATCATACTTAACTTGGAAGAAGTATTTGGCATATGGGTTATTCAGATACAAAGAAATCTCTCTCAAATGCTTGAGAGTACTTGAAAAATATTTTAGTCTCCTAAGAGTTCAAGCAGCATTCTGAAAATTTGACTTGTATCATTAATTCTTTTTCTCCATACACTTTAGAGATGGAGAAAAAGGTATAATTTTAGTTTTGGTTGCCCCTCATCTTTTCAGAAATTCTGAATTAGTAGAGACTAAGCTGGTGAATTCTTGCTAGTCAGGCAATTCTTAAAAAGTATTGTGAACGACTGAGATAAATTTTTAAATTTCTCCATGCCTGACTGTCGTTCTTTTTTTTTTTTATATATATACTTTAAGTTCTGGGTTACATGTGCAGAACGTGCAGTTTTGTTACATAGGTAAACACGTGCCATGGTGGTTTGCTGCACCCATCAACCCATCACCTACATTAGGTATTTCTCCTGATGTTACCCCTCCCCTTGTCCCCCACCCCCTGACAGGCCCTGGTATGTGATGTTTCCCTCCCTGAGACCATGTGTTCTCATTGTTCAACTCACACTTATGAGTGAGAATATGTGGTGTTTGGTTTTCTGAGCTTATGATAGTTTGCTGAGAATGATGGTTTCCAGCTTCATTCATGTCCCTGCAAAGGACATGAACTCATCCTATTTTTATGGCTGCATAGTATTCCATGGTGTGTATGTGCCATATTTTCTTAACCCAGTCTATCATTGATGTACATTTGTGTTGGTTCCAAGTCTTTGCTATTGTGAATAGTGCCGCAGTAAACATACGTGTGCATGTGTCTTTAGCGTAGCATGATTTGTAATTTCAATATGTGTATTTTCTTCATTTAGAGATCCTTCTCTACGGTTGAAAAACAAAACAAACAAAATCCTCCCTAAACTTTGGAGGCCTATAACAATCTGTAGTGGTTTTTCTGGGGAAACATTTGAAACTATTGAATGTTTATTTAAAATATCTGGGAAATACCTAGGGATTTCAGACACTTTACCCTTCTCCTTCAAGCCCGCAAATAATTGGAAGACGGATATATTGTTTCCTAAGTACTAAATGAAAAATGATATCTGGGAGATGATTGTTGTTAGAACAAGCTCACTCTTTCAGGGTTCACCTTTCTGGCAACGCACAAAGATATCACATAAAACTTGTTTCATGGTAGATTCATGTATCTAACCCTTCGAGGGCCCAAAGTTTCCTGGGCACTGGGAAGCTTGAAATCTCACACACATGCCCACCGTTGGAACACACAGTGGTGTGAGAGGCAGAATCTAATTTTATTTCCTTTTACGCTTGTGAAAACGATAGAAGCCTAACTCTTCCTCACTTAAAAAACACTCAAGCTCAATGGGCACCACCTCATTGTGCAGGCGTAGAAGAATGGCTTTTTTTTCTTGTATTCTGTGAGTGCAAAATTCCTCCCTGCCCTGGTCAGTCCTGCGTGGGGTGGCCATCCCAGCCGGGGGGCTCGGAATGGGCTCTGAGCGGGACGGCAGTGCAGTCATGGGTAACAGAGACTAGAGCTGAGAAATCTCGATCTGCTCTGCTGAACGGCTCCATCTCTTTCAAGTAGGCTCCGGCCAAACAACCCTGGTCCCCATGTGGATGCAATTCCGACTGGAAGCTGGAGAATCCCACACACTGGCAAGGGAGGCCAGGGCTGACCTTCCTGTCTTTGGAAAAGAACATAGATTGTGACAGAACAAGAGTAGAACTTGAATCATAATTGTATTTTTCTTTTGCGAAATTCATCACAGAGGTGGGCTGGGGAGGAGGGGGGATCTGGCACCAGCCGGGGCCTGTGATTCTCTGTCCAGCTTTGGCCCAATAGACCGTGTCTTGGGCAAATTCCTGGATGTCCCACGCCTCAGTTACCCCCTCATGAATGGACCATGACATCTCAAGCTGCTCCCCAGCCTGGGAACCTAGGACTTATGATGATGCCGGCTTTGCTTTTGAGAGCAACAGCAGCAGATGAGATGGGACTGGAACCTTGATGCCAATTTGGGCATTTGAACGAGACAGTCGGCCAGCAGAGTCTCCACCCCAGCTGCCATCAACTGGAGTGCAGTAGAGCTGGTAAAACACAGCCTGGCACCTGCGGAAAACACAGACTACAGATCTGAGCAAGTGGGGCGTGCCGTTTCCCAGCTCACGGAGCAGGACGGGGAGCATTTGGAAAGAATCAGACCAGTTTGGGTGCAATAGATCTTGTAGGTTCTCCGGGCATTGTGGAGACCAGAAATACCTGTTTCCGAAGGCCCAGCTCATTCTGTCAGTCTTGCATGGACTGTAGGGTCTGGGAGCTCTGAATGGGCACCGTTCACTCACTGGAGAGATGGAAGACCAGGGGGTGACATGGCCAGTCTCCCGTGCATGTCAGGAGTGCCAGCAAACAGCCCAGAAACCTGCCTGTCTGCTTCCTCCTGGCTGTCTTGGGTTTCAGCTGCCTGCCTGCCAGGAGACACCCATCAGCAAATGCACGGCTGCAGCAGCATTTCACGGGCCACTGGACGTCTGTGAAGGATGCATTTTAAGTTGCCTTTGGCAGTTTGGCTCCTGGTTTCCAGAACCTGCCTTTACATTTTCAAACTACCCCTAAAGTTTCTTAACTAGACTGTATATAAACTCACATGGAAAATTTTTTTAGGTGATATTTCAATTCATTTCAGATCTATTTTCTTGGAATTTTGGGGGGTTGGCAACACGAGGAAACAAAAGACCTGAGTTCAGATACCAGGTTGAGTCCCAGCCTGGCACAGTCCGGGTGGAATCGTGCTGCCTCCCAGGGCTCCACCTTCATCACGTGGGTGAGGGAAGTGCTCACAGGTGACCCTGGCAGGAGGCATGTCCGGGATCAAGCCCCTCCCAGGTGCCAGGAGGCACTGTTCTAGGACCATGCCTCCTAATTTTCTTTTTCCTAGAGAAATTGCCTTGCAGTACAGGAATCAGTGCATAGGGAAGGATCTGGAATGGAAGCTGAGGATTTTTGTCATAAATAGTGTCTTGACTCAAAAGCTGCCGGGTCTTTTGCAGATTTTTCTCCATAATTTAAGACTCATTCCTTGGCAGTGTTTTGTTCCTGTTATCTTGGCATCATTCTGGTTTTTCTCTGTTCATATGTTTGAGGTTATAATTAAAAACAAGTCTGGAAATTTTGCATTAATTTAAACCAATGTCTGCTAGCCTGTTTGTTCTGAAATAATCAGTTGTTTGATTTCAACTTAAGCAAAATGGCTAAGGCGGATGCTCTAAGGATATTCCCTGTGCATAAAAAACAGGACCTGCATAGCTGTTGGCATTTCTTTTTTCCACCATCAGGCGTTCAGCCTGACCCTGGTCCCTCGCTCCAGCTTTCTGGCCCATTCGGGAAGGGCCTCAGAGCGTGCAGGGTGGCCTGACTTCTCAGTGGGAAAGTGCATGGAGACAGTGACGTGCTAGGAGGGACGGCCCAGCTCGTAGGGTCCACGCCTGCTCTGGGTGGAGCTGGGGGTGCACCGTCCTAGTTCTTGAAGGGATCTTCCAGTGCACCTGCTCCGTAGCTTTCCTGCAGTGACTGCTGTTGGGGGGTGGCTTCTCCCACCTGCCAGGGTTCACCTGGATGGCTGCCGAGGGCAGCCAAGGTGAATATTTTAATATTCGTTTCATGATTTTATTTTATTTTCAAATGCCTTAAACTTGAAATGTTCACAGAATCTCAGTTTAATAGAGAGCAAAGTGAGGAGAATTGGTATGGAAGCGACTTTAAACTAAATGTAATGCGCTAAAACACATGACATGACATCAAAGTGTTTATCATCACTAGAAAAATGAAAACTTATGCACAATCCCTTTCAAAATTATTATACACTGACATTTTAATGTGGTTTTATATTAAAACATATCACAAGGCCAAATATAAAATATTTGAACTCATCTATAGTTTGGGATTATTGAAACATTTCCTTCCTTTCGTGGTCATGGAAAATTGAGAGTTGCCTAAACAGCCTCTAGAGCAGGAGGGGGGATGACCAGGAAGAAGGGTATGCTGTCAGAACCTGTAAAACAGAAGCCCGGGAAGGGGTGAGAGGCCATTAGCACCAAAGGGAGTAATTAATTATCAATGCATCCAGAGAGAGAATCTATTATAAGTAGCCCTATTAAAATATAAAGGGAAAATATAGGTCCTTAAAAAAAGACAGTATGTTCATGCTGGAAGGTGAAAATGAATAGGAACTTTTATTATTAAACTAATATACCATTTGATTAAAAAGTGAGCTATGTAAGCTTTAATAAGATAAGAATGATGAAGTCGGTAAAAATATTCTTGAATTAGCTGAGTGAGGATTCTTTCAAAATTGTTCAACAGGGAAAAGGCTAAGGGAAAATGTGTGGGCAATTGTGAAGCTCACAGGGGCCATCCCGGAGGCTGTGTGAGAGCAGGGGCCTTCTCCGAAAGCAGTGCCCTCAGGCACATTTGGAGGTGAGGTTGGGGAGAAGTAGAAAAAAAATCAGAACATGGCTGTGCCACCTTTCCTTAGTTCCCTTTCCAGATGATCATCCCCAGGTCATTATTCTTATTCCTGAAGGTTTCTTTCTTTCCCTCTCCCCACCTCCCAGCCTTCCTTCTGTTTCTTTCCCAGCCCTCTCTGGTCCTTTCTCTCTCCTTTTCTAGTGAAACACTTTATGTTGTTGCTTTATTTTTGCTGTTGGAGGAATTACTCCTGGGACAGTGTCTATGAATCAGAATTCTAGAGCATTAACTAATTTCTTACTATTGATGGTTTTGTTTTATTCAAACAATCTAATGGTCTTTCCTTGTAGCCATGTGATCAGATTCTGAAGGGCCCTTGGGTGAGCCGTCCGGGCAGGGCCACCCCAGCAGGCCCTGTGCTGCACCTGAGATTCCTCACCATTCTGGGGCTTTCTCAGAACCAAATGGTGAGAATGACAAAGCACAAAGATGAAAACACGATGCAGGTGAGCTCTGTTGAAGAAAGGTCCTTAGACACTAAAAACGACGCCATGAAAGCAATAACGAAGAAAGGGATACATGGATTCCTAGCTAAGAAGGAATGTACAAGCTCTTGGTGTTAAGGGACAGCAAGATTCCAGCATATAAGACAATTTTTTAAAAAAAGACACAGCAAGGAGGTCAGATTCTTTTTGGTAATTTTAAAAATAGTATTTTTTTAACTTTGAGATTTGTGTTGTCCTTAAGCCAAATGTGCCCATGACTCTTTTATTCACAAATTATTGAGAAATGTATTTATACCTTTCCTGGCTGCAGATCAGGACTTGAGGAGACTGACAGACACGCACAGCATCGGATGAGATCCAGGCAACCAAACGCGAGGCAATAGAAGGCAGGTCAGGTGGGCACAGTGGGAATCCTGAGCAAGGCGTGGCCCCTTACCAGGCGCGGCCCCTTACCAGGCGCCCAGGGCACATGGTCCTCGGGAAGTGGCCACTCACTCGGAGCAGCCCTGCGCGGCTGGTGGACAGTGGTCTCCACAAGAACGTGGCTGATGGACAGCGACCTCTGCAGGAATGTCTTCCCCTCCCTACAGGAGGCCCTCCTTGTCTTCCCATCCCTATAGGAGGCACTCCCAACACCTTCACTCAGAACCTACCCTGGGCCGCCACCAAGAGCCAGGGGCTGCAAATGCAAGAGTCAAGGAGCAGAAAGGACAGGCTCAGCCCTCCTGGAGCTTCCTGTCCAGGATGGAGACAGGTCACGAGTGTGCCAGGGAGTGGACACTCCCATGTGACTGCCACACGCCCAGAGGACAGGAAGCAGCGAGGGGAACCACGGATTCACGGAGAGCCACAGGAGAGGGAGGCTGGTGGGGGTAATCTGGCGATGTATGTCCCAGGAACTGGCAACCCTGTGGGCCTGGGTAGGAGGGAGGGAGGCTGTAGACTGTGATGCCAGGGAAGTGGGGGTGGGGCTGGGGCTTGGGTGGGACCCTGGCTTCTGACCCTAAGCCATCCGAGGCCCCTGGAGGTCTTGGGCCCCAAGGAAGGAGCCTTGACTTACTGGGAAGGGTTGAGAATGGGCTGTACGTGCCAGGCCCAGATGGAGCAGGGAGGCCGGGGGAGTAGGGTGCCTCATGCAAGTGTGGGAGGCACTGCCTGTCATGGCCTTGGCCACGGGGATGAGGAGAAATGGCTGGGTTGAGTGTCCTTTGACGTTTTGAGTAGAGGGTGCTGAGCTTAAATCGTAAACCTTGGAGCACTGCTCTGGTTTTGGGGCATGGAGGGGAGGTAAGACGCCATGCCGGGGCACAGAGGGGAGGTAAGACGCCATGCTGGGGCATCGAGGGGAGTTAATGAGTTCGCAGAGGCCGCGCTGGGCTTCACCAGCAGCTCATCAGAAGAGGCTGCCCTTCTTTGGGCTTGTTAGCACCCATGAAAGAAAGAAAAATAACATGACAATAAAAAGAGCAAAGCAAACCAAGTTAAAAATCAACATGCCTCCCAAAACTGTGCCCCTTTTCACCAAATGTAAACGTGAGACCAGCAGAGGAGCCCACGGTGCCGGCCCCGTCGTCTCTGCAGAGCCGAGCACCAGAGTCGGCTGGGTGTCCACAGCCATGACTGTTCCCCAACGAGAGAAGAACAGAGGCCTTGGAGGAGTCCTCAGAGTGATCCTGAGGAACCTCAGAAGTTGGGAAATTCCGCCACTGCCGTCCAGTTTTGCCCCTGTACACACTGCGGCCCCATTAATCCGTGTGGCGTCCCCAGATCAGCCACAGCCACCACAAGTATGTGGCGACTTGGCCGCGGGCACATTCATGCAGATGAAATGGGAATTTAACAACGTCTCAGGGCGAATGCCTGTTGTCCTTTTTTTTAAGTGTGTCACATGATCGCGCTGTGTGACATCGCAAATCTCCATCTCGGCTTTGTTGGCCTCTATGCATGAATAATTTTCCCAGTGCTTGTTTATAGTGCAGCCAGAAAAAGAGCGCATTACCGGCGCGCAATCTCTTGTTGTCCGCGATCAGCATTCTGTGGGTCTGAGCTGGCTTACAACGGTGTAAAGACCCCGGTGGCATGTGTTATAATATATGAGCCATTGTCCCCCTGAAGAACGCACGAAAGAAAGAGCATTGTTCTACCAGGGAGCAATTCAGCGGGTTTTTCCCAGAGACTCTTGGGTCAAGTTTTTATAGGCCTATTTGATTTTCAAATTCTTCCTTACGCTCTTTCCTCTCTGTACGCATAGTGTCCAAACTTGTCCACATTCACTTCCCATGTTCCGTGCATGGTAGATGGCCTTTAAAAAGAGTATCTCAAATAAGTCTTTATTCGTGTTTTGTTGGGTCTCACTCTGTGTTTTCATGAACTCCGGCCCCAGCCATGGCAACTGCAAGAAAAATGTTAACAATGATTGACAGGATTAGAAAAGCCTCCGTCCCTATCCGCATTTCAAACACTTTGGGAACAATGGTGTTTGGTGTGATTGAATTAATGAGATACCATGGGCTGTCAAAAGAGCACACAGACTTTACATAAACCTGATTATCTTTGCATGGCAGAAACGGAAAAAAAAATATAGGGGAGAGTGCAGTTTGGCTTTCACGCCTACCTCCAAAGGAGCTTGGAAGGCCGGGCCTGCTCCGTCAGAGGGGCCGCTCAGCTGGCCGGGCCTCCCTCCATCAGCATATATCAGCCATGGTATTTAACAAGTCTATTCAGGAAACCAGGCCCCAAACAGCCTTCTTTCACAACTCAGCACCTCTGTGGGTTTTGTTTTTTTTTTTTTTAATTTTCCCTGGGAGCCATTGTTCAAGAACACATTTCAACAATTAGACCTGAGCCTGCGTCCCCTGCCCCGTCCTCACCCTGCGAAGAGGCGGAGGCCTGGATCCCGACCATCATCACAGTGTTTAAAGGTCGGGCCTAGCCAGTGCAGACATTAAGCCCTGGAGGACACCAGCAGGAAACCTATTTATGGATGGGCATCCCCTCCGATGATCAGGAGTTCTGCGTGCTGCCTGAAGGCCTTGGCTGAAGCTTCGTGTTGTATCGGGGAAATGAAGATGAGCCTCTAAAAATGATTCAGTCTCTTACGGAGATTAGAGTGACCGTCTCCCTTCTGGAAACCTTCCATTGAGACGGCGCATGAACCGGGGCTTGCAAAGTTTCCTGTGAAAAGCCCCCAGAGCTGACAGCAGGTAAATAATCCCATCTCATCATTTACAGATATTGCTTAGGCACCCGGAAAGCACCAGCGACTCAGCGGGGGGAGACCCACAAGGCTCGTGAAGAGTGGCAGCTCCTGGATCTGCACGTCGCCGCCTGTGCTGGCACCGTCTTAGGAGAAAAGCTCACTCGAAGTCACAAATGAAGCAAGTGAGCAAAGGGATACAGGAGACTGTCTTCCAGCCCCAGCACAGTCCCTGAGCACCTTTGCTTCTGCAGCTGCCATTGTGGCTCACAACCACGGAGCGACGTCTGAAAGCAGCCACACCAGTTGCGAAGGCCACGCTGCTCCACTCTAGAGGAGTAAACACCATGCAAAGTAGAGTGAGGATGGACCAGGGAACAGGGCGGCATCTGCAAAACTAGGGCGGATCTCAGCTGTGCCCACCACATGCTGCTGGTCACCTTTCCTGCAGAGGCAAGAACCCAAGCCGGCTTTCCAGTCACAGAACAATTCCACAGACACTTCGCGGGCCAGCGCCTCTATTTCATCCTCAGTCCACCAATTAAACGTGACAGGTGCACACACGCAGGGGAGGAGGTGCAACTTGGGTCTCTGGACATGGCCCCTCCTTCCAGAGTGAACTTGGGGCTGCTAGAGCCTCAGTCCCTGCGGATGGGTGGCTGGAACCCCCGAGGCCCCAGCACAGCTCTGGAGAAGTGCATGTTCCAGGATTCACATCTGCACCCGTGTGTGAAGCTCCTCTCCCCACTCCCTTTCAGAGCCTAAGAACAGACTGGGGACTCTGAATTCATCCTTGGCATGACACCCGACAGAGCCTGCTCCCGGCCCAGCCAGCAGATGTCCCTGTTTCACACAGGGTCCTGGGTCCAGCCACCGTCCTCCCGGGCCGGCAGCATCCCAGGTCTGCTAACCCATCGGACGGGGCAAGCGGGAAGGCCGCTTCTGCTCTTTCTCACGCAGAGGGGAGGGTGGGCAGTGCTGCAGGATATTTCTAGAGGAGCCAATTGCTCCACTTAAAAACACGATTTAGAAAGTCCTCTGGTTTCAGGGAGATTGAGACTAAGACTTGAGCCCAAATTAAACTACAAATGCTTCTCCTGCCCCCAGGAGCCAGAAAATCTGGGATTCTCTCATTGAGTTCCTGATCAGGAAAGCTACAGAGCGCCAGCAGCGATGCTGCCAGTGGAAAGAGAAATGGAAATCTGTTGGGTATCGTATTTACATTTTTACCTGCTTGGTAAAGTTACATTCAACACCAATAAAAAGGAACTACACTCACAAAGAAACTAAGTCCATATAGGAACTACTATATCCACGTAGGAACTATACTCATATAGGAAATATATCCATATAGGAACTACTATGTCCATATGGAAATGATACCCATCTAAGAAATATATCCATACAGGAACAGTAACCATATAGTAGAGGAACTATATCCATACAGAAACGATACCCACACGGGAACAATATCCATATAGGAATGATACCCACGCAGGAGCTATATACATATAGGAACGATATCTGTACAGGAGCTATATACATATAGGAACGATATCTGTAAAGGAACTATATCCATATAGGAATGATACCCACACAGGAACTGTATTCATATAGGAATGATACCCATACAGGAACTATGTCCATATAGGAATGATATCCAAACAGAAGCTATATCCATATAGGAACAATATCCATACAGGAACTATATCCATACAGGAATGATACCCCTAGAGAAACTATATCCCCATACAGAAACGATAGTTTCTATACAAAATCTATATATATACAAAATCTATATCCATATAGGAACAATATCCATATGGGAACTATATTCATATAGGAATGATACCTGTACAGGAACCATATCAATATAGGAACAATACCCATAGAGGAACTATATCCATATAGGAATGATATTCATACAGGAACTATAGCCATATAGGAACGATACCCATACAGGAAGTATATCCCCATACAGGAACTATATCAATGTAGGAACAATATCCATACAGGAACGATATACATTTAGGAAGGATATCCACAGGAGAACTATATCCATATAGGGATAATACCCATACAGGAACCCTATCTATACAGGATGATACCCATACAAGAATTACATCTACACAGAACTATACCCTTAGAGAAACTATATCCCCACACAGGAATAATACCCACACAGAAATTATATCCATATAGGAATGATACCCATAAAGAACTACATCCATATAACAATGATATCCAGACAGTAATGATATCCATACAGGAACGATATCCATACAGGAACCATATCCATATAGGAATGATACCCATAAAGGAACTGTATCCATATACAAATGATACCCATGCAAAAATTGTATCCATCTAGGAACGATACCCATACAGGCACTATGTCCATATAGCAATGATAGCCATACAGAAACTATATCCATATAGGAATGACGCCCATACAGAAACTATATCCATATAGGAATGACGCCCATACAGAAACTATATCCATATAGGAATGACGCCCATACAGAAACTATATCCATATAGGAACAATAGCCATACAGAAACTATATCCATACAGGCACTATGTCCAATAGCAACGATACCCATACAGGAACTATGTCCATATAGGTATGATACCCATACAGAAACTATATCTATATAGGAATGATACCCATACGGAAACTATCCATATAGGAACGATACCCATACAGGAGCTGTATCCATATAGGAATGATACCTCTACAGGAATTGTATCTATACAGGAACTATACCCTTAGAGGAACTCTATTTATACAGGATGATACCCATACAGGAACTATATCCACATAGAAATGATACCGAGATAGGAACTATATCCATATAGGAATGATACCCATAGAGGAACTACATCCATACAGCAATGATACCCACAGAGGAACTATACCCATGTGGGAACGCAACCCATACAGGAACTGTATCCATACAGGATGATACCCATACAGGAATTATATCCATATAGGAACTATACCCCTAGAGGAACTCTATCCCTATACAAGAACAATGCTCATACAGGAACTATATCCATATAGGAACGATATCCATACGGGAACTATATTTATGTAGGAATGATATGCATACAAGAACTATATCCCTATAGGAATGAGACCCATACAGGAACTGTATCTATAGAGGAACAATACCCATACAAGAACTATATCCATATAGGACCGATACCAATACAGGAACTATATCTATACAGGAACTATATCCATACAGGAACTATAACCATACAGGAACTATAACCATAGAGGAACTATATCCACACAGGAACTATATCCACACAGGAACTATATCCACACAGGAACTATATCCACACAGGAACTATATCCATAGAGGAACTATATCCATAGAGGAACTATATCCATAGAGGAACTATATCCATGCAGGAACTATATCCATGCAGGAACTATATCCATACAGGAACTATATCCATACAGGAACTATATCCACACAGGAACTATACCCACGCAGGAACTGTATCCATACAGGAACTATACCCCGCACAGGAACTGTACCCATGCAGGAACTGTACCCATACAGGAACTGTATCCATACAGGAACTATAACCATACAGGAACTATATCCACACAGGAACTATATCCATACAGGAACTATACCCACACAGGAACTATATCCACACAGGAACTATACCCACCCAGGAACTGTACCCATGCAGGCACTGTATCCATACAGGAACTATATCCATACAGGAACTATAACCATACAGGAACTATATCCACACAGGAACTATATCCACACAGGAACTATATCCACACAGGAACTATACCCACACAGGAACTATACCCACGCAGGAACTATACCCACGCAGGAACTATATCCATGCAGGAACTATACCCACGCAGGAACTGTACCCATGCAGGAACTGTATCCATACAGGAACTATATCCATACAGGAACTATATCCATATGGGAACTATACCCACACAGGAACTGCACCCATGCAGGAACTGTATCCATACAGGAACCCTGTCACACAGGAAGGGAACTCTGTGTCATTAGTCAGTGGTATCTATTTGTTAGTCTTGTACTTTTATGTTTAAAAATGTTTAGTTTTTACTTTTGGAAAAAATGATTGTCTCATTATAAATAATCAAGCTTGTTACAGCAAATTTTAAAAAGTTATAGTATTTAAGTTCTATTTTAAAATTTCATAATTTAACAATTGTGAAATTGTTTTATGTAATAGGGTAAAATATACATTAGAATTTGCTTTTACACCTTTATTTTATTGTAATGAAAGCTCTCAGAAAATTGTCTTATTTTTAAGGTCATAAGATATTGCTGTTGTTCACCTTTTATAGATTTGTAAGTTGAAAGCTTGGCAAACAGGTTTTATTAGTCTATATTGTGATCTCTTTACGTTAAAGTCATTTTAGACACTTCTAGGCATTTGAGCTCCCAGAGACATGTCTGACTAGCGGTACAGCCTCAAAAACTTAATGTTGTTATTGACATAATGTGGTTTGAGAATTTGGAACAAAAAATGTCCTTGAGATAAGACCCTTCACTCCAGTATTATCAAATGAATCTGTTAGGGCTTTTATTACCGTAGCTAATGTTTGCCGAGTGATTTAAAGTGAGCACATTCCAATAAAATAATATTTGTTACGAAAGAACTGTTTTAAGAAAGAGATTGAGACAGCTCTTTTCTGTGGAGTTTTATGACACTGAGGCACAGATAATTTCCGGTGGGCACACAGGTTTCACGGAAAGAACTCTGGACTTAGGTCTCCTGAGACCCCATTGTCACTGCCAGTTCCCCACAGTGGAGTTGCAGTACTATTTACATGTGGCTGGTTCTTCCTGCTTCACACTACATTTCCTTGGGTTGCTTACACTTAAAAAATATTTTTGATGATTGTAAAGCCTTTAAACAGATATTTCAAAGCCTGCTGTCAGCACATTGAACTCCCTTGTTAGTTCAGGTAAGGCCCCCAGTGAGGAGGTGGATATCAGTCCTACATGGATATAGTTCCTGTATGGGTATTGTTACGGGTGCTCAATGTCTGTCTCTGGTCGTGAGAGAGAAAGCCTTCCTCAGGACTGGCTCTTGTCACACACCTGTCCAGGGCAGCCTCTGCCTCTTCATGCTGCCCCTTGTCCACCAGGTACCTAAAGAGGGTGCTCCAACCGCCCTTCTGGTCCTCTGGTTTCTGGTCAGGTCTAGCCAGTGAGGAGGTGGAGAGGCTGGAGGGTGGGCAGAGAGAGGCCAGGTGTGCCGCCCCGACGCTTCCTACAGGGGCGCCCCCCTGCTCTGCTGAGGACTCTTCCTCTGGTCCTCAAGCCTTGGATGGACGTGGATCCCTGCTAGGCCTGGCTTCCAGATGGGGCTTTTCCTATCTGAAGTGGTTTTCTGCCCTGCCCAAACTTGGCAGCAGGCTCCGTGTAGTAAGCCCCCAACTCACTTGTGGGATGCCACCCGTTTTCTGCCAGGGCACTGTTGTATGGTCCAGTAGTCCCACTGTGTCCTCATAGGCAGCTCTGCAGTTGTGGGGTCCCAAACCGTGGGGGGTGGGCTGCTCTGACACAGATTCCCCAGGGTAAGGGAGGGGGCTCCAGGATGGTGACGCCCCGTCTCAGCAGGTGTATGTTCTCACCTGCAGACTGCAGTGCAGGCCTTCCAGCCAGTCTCCTCCCTGGGGGCATTCCATAGCTCTTGTGTCTTACACGAAAACACCCGGGTGGCAGGTCCATACCCTGGAGCTGCCCGCCCCTCCCCAGGCTCAGGCTAGACTCTGCTGCAGACTTTGGGACCAGGAAGGGGAGGGGCCAGTCTCAATGCAAAGGCTGACCTAAGACAGCTGCCCCGGAAGGACCTGCAGCACCTCCTCAGGTGCTTCTAATGTGAGGCAAATGAGACCAGACAGGTGGGTTGGGGACTGGGAGCTGAGATGCATGAGTGAGGGAGGGGGTCTTTAAGGGCCCCCAGGTTGGGTGGCCACAGGCTCTGTGAGGACAGCTTTCTCACTGCCATGCTTTGAGATCAATATAGATTGAAAACAGTTTGCATGAGAACTCATTGGGACTTGGGATGGCAAGGGGTCTGTGTGGCTGAGTTAAAGGTCGAGACGTGAAATGCCAGCTTCACCCTCTCTCTCTTCAAAGAGATGGTGCTACACGATTCTTTTCCAAAGTGGCTGAATTCACTAGGAAGTGGGTTCCTCAGCACAGATGTTTTGCTGTGTTTGGTGTGGCAGGCTCAGGGTCTTTTGTGGACATAGTGTGGCTTTGAGACGCCAAGGACTGGATGAGGGCAGGGTCCCTGCAGAGCGACTCAGTGTCACAGTGAGGTGAGGCCCTGAGGCTCCCACAAGCTCACAGCACACAGGAAAAATGCTAGAAAAAGCATCAGGTGGTGTAGACATCAGACCCCAGAGGAGGTGGAGCTACCTACTCCTTGAAGATCAGTTCCCCGTTTCTTAGTTAATAATCATACACTGGAAAAATAAGAGAGAGATTAAGTAAAAAGGCGATCGATTGCAAGGTGAAGAAGTGGCCAGCAGCCCAGCCAGCCAGGTCTTCCTTCTTTACACACCAGTGTCATCTGCAACCACCCAGCACGCTGAGGCTTCGCAGACTCTGATGGGAAGACCCACCTCACCTCACTCACCTCAGAACGCCTCAGTGCGCGTGTCCTGGGTCGGCCTAGAGGCTGCACACCCGGAACAAGTGCAGCAAGACGCCACGTGCCCTCTCTCCTTCAGGAAAGAGGGTGACACTCATCGGTTCCCTCAGTTATGTGGGCTTTGTTTCCAGTTACCACAAAGAGTAGCTGCTGGTATAGAATGATGCATTTTAGGCAAACTATTTGAGGCGAACTTCAGATACAGTGGGACCACTTCATGTTGTTGTTAACAAAAATAATCATATCATCTGCTCCAAAGCACAGATGAAAAATCAACGGATGCTTTCAAAGGCCACTGACAGATTTTTGTTTTAGACTTTCACTAAGAAGTGTGTTCATTTTGATAACCCAAACCCTGCCCTGAGGTTGTCGTATTGAAGTCGTTCCAGCCACACGCGGATGCTGCGGCTCTGAAGGACCTTGGATTTGCAGCTAAACAGAAGAAGGAGTCTCCCTCAGCAGCTACTTTGACTCTTTCGACTCCGTTCTTTTGAAATTTCAGTTTTGGTTTTAAGTCTGATTTTTTCCCATGGGGAATAGAGGCTGGAAATGAATTTCTTTTCAACCTGGTTTTGGGAAGAACATTCTTTGAGCCACAGACAGTGTTCTCAGGTCACTGGAAATCATGAATAGATGTAATTATCACCAGCTGGACAAAGGCAGGAGAGTCTCAGTCAGCACAACACCGGGCAAGACATGCTGTCGCACACGGCAGAGTTTGCAGAGACTCAGATGTACCCAGGTCAGCTGCTGCTCACTTTCAGGTTGATGGGCGCTCATGGCAACATCGGCAACCTCACCAGGCTTTTTATCTGGGGAGCACAGGCTGCTGCTGATGCTCTCTGCTACCTGTGATCTATCCACCTCCAGGAAGGAATGCAGCTGCTGATGTCAGGCCCTCCTGTGAATCCCAGGAGGCCAAAGGGGAGGCAAGACGCCACCGGCTACCAGGTCTCCTCCCGACCTCATCAACGGGACGTCCAGATCAGGGCTCCCTTTCATGGTCGTGGGGGATCCTGAGGCTTTGTGGCTGGTGGCATAAATGTGTTCAGCTGTGGCCTCATGGTCTTCAGGCAGTTTTAAGTAAAGCCCGTGTTCAATTTCAAAGAGTCCGTTTTCTGCAATCAGCAAGCCTCTCCTCCTCAGTCTTTGTCTATGTAATAAAGCCAAAGTGACTCCGTGTTGGCAGAGGCGGGCAGGTGGGAAGCGGCAGGGAGGGGGTTAAGCAGCGCGGCGCTGCGGTTTCTCAATCAGCCCAGGGAAGCCTCGGGCCAGTTCTGCTCATAAGGCTCTGCACAAATATTTCTTTTTCTACCAGAGGAATTCTAATTCTGCACACAGACCAGGGCCACTCAGATTATTACACATTATTAAAAATTAATTTTAAAAATGGTCTGGTTCTTGAAATGTGCTGTAGAGGTGTGTGTGTCCACATCTGAAATTACAGCAGCAAAAAGATTGAAGGGGATCTGTATGTGGTATGGGCAAAACGGGCCCTAGAAAATCGCTCCTTGCATTGGACAATCGGTAGTTTTTGGTTATAGTCTCTTTGCCACAGCGACTTTAAATGACTGCCCTGACCTTAACATACAAGGATAGCAATGCCCACTTCTCTGCAGTTTTCCGGGAGTGTTAAAACGGCCAGGGGCCTGTTTGTGTCCTGGAAGTCCAGGCTGGATGTTCAATGCCCTCGCGTTTTGACTGGAGGACGAGGTTTGCAGGCATTTGTGTGGACACATCACTGCCTGCTCAGTTTCCACAGCCCCTTCGCTGCTGATTTTACGTTTTGCCGAGAGGACAGCTGTGGGTCCTGCTAATAAAATGTAGGGAACCCCGAGCCCTGAGACTTAGCACCGAGGGAAACAATAAGTTGAGATTGCTGGTTCTGTTCTTAGACTAAAAAAGGTCAGTGCAATAGATTCATCTAGTGAACATCCCTGTTATTCTGGGTGTGTGCATACGTGTGCCTGTACATGCATATGACATTCTCATCTGCTTATTTCAGGGAATGAATGACTTAGTCCCAGTTCAATTCAGTAAGAAATCAACTCCACGCTTGCTCTACCTAAACCATCCATGGATCCAAGGCTACCATCATTGGAGAGCCTCCTCCATCCAGGTGCTTCCCGTGTGATATTCCCTGAAACCCTGTGGCAACCCCCAGGGGCAGGGGAAGCTAACACCTCACTCAGTGCCACACAGGTGGGCAGGGGCCGGCTCTGCTTTCCCACCAGAGCAGTTTGAGCCTGAAGCCAGCTCCTGTGTGCGGTCCTGGTCCTTCCCTGCTGGGCCAAGATGCAGTTGCCTCTGTCCCCTTGGAAGGGTTCTTCAGTGTTTCCATGAGCAGGCGTGTGAGGTAGGCTAAAAACTGAGTTTTAAACAAACAACAAACAAATCCCATCGATAGGGTTACACAACACAAATTACACGCTCAAATTTCAGTGGGGAAAAATGGAGACATGGAAATTGACAATATTCTCATCATCATCAATGGCTTTGTTGACTTTGAGTAACATCACCTGTGCCACAATCGGCTGTCAGTCCTGCATCCTATAGCCAGCACTGTGGACAGTACATGTCCTCATCAGCCCAGTTGCCTCTGGTCAGCACATCTTACTTGGTGGTAGGGGTCAGTTTCTTCCTGGCCCAGAGTGCTCGGTCTGAAAAGACACACTCTTGACCTTCATGGAGGAGAAATTAGGACATAGAGAGGGGTGAGTGTGTTCAGGTGTCCTTCAGAGGATAGCACGTGTATCTCCTTCTGTAATTTCACAGGAAAATGGTGTGTCCAACAATACGTCTCCACAAGAAGGAGTAGGGCAATATTTCCTGGAACTTTTGTTTCTTCAGGGATCAGTCATAATCACACCCCTGTCCAGGACCTCCATGGTACTAAGCACTGGTGATTTTTCCAAGAACACATGGCCTCCCAACTAGAAATGTGCGGTCAACATGGAGGCCACGGCTGGCTTTGTAGCCCATGCAGACCAGATCCTGAGATCCACCTGAGGTCCTCAGCACCTGCTTGGCAAGGGGCCCAGCAGAGCCATTGCTGTTCAGACTTTGCCAGCTGCATTTGTCACCCTTGCCCTTTCTATGGGGTCTTTGTGCTGCTACTTTGTGCATTCATTTGCTAAGGCTGCCATATCAAAGTCTGGGCAGCTTAAACAACAGAAATCTATTGCTCACAGTGTGGAGGTGGGAATCTGAGGTCTAGGTACCAGCAAGGTTGATTCCTTCTGAGGAGCAGTGGGGAGACTCTGCTCCAGCCTCTCTCCTTGTCCTAGGGACAGCCGTTTTCTCTTTCAACCTTCACATGGTCTCTCCTACATGCATGTCTGCATTCTAATTCTCTGTTCTAATGTGGACACCAGTCATATTCAGTTAGGACCCACCTTAGTGACCTAATTTAAATTTAATCACTTCTTTAAAAACTTTATTTCCCAAAATAGTCGCATTCTGAGGTGCTAGGGGTTAGGCCTTCAACATATCAATTTTGAAGAGACAGATTTCGTCCCAGAATACCCCAAATAATACCCTTCATAAGGCAGCTGTTGCAGAGAAAGCTTAAATACGCAAGCCAGGCCCTGAGACTTGGTATCTCTCAAAGACTCAGTCAGAGAACACCAGGACATTTCCTTCCAAGTCCTCCTGGCTCTGATGGAACATCAGGTTTCTGAAACTGCTTTCTTTCCTTCTTCTGACTTATCATAGTCAAAGCAATAACAGTATATTTTCACTGCATTTTAATCTGAGGTTAAACATGAGTAATGAAAGGAAGGGAAGAAGGGACGAAGGAAGACTAGAAGAAGGAGAAAAGGAAAGACAAGACGGAAAGGAGGTAGGAAGGGAGGAAGGGAGGGAACGAAGGGCTATTGAATGCCCATTGGCTTCAGTGACATTCTAGGAGTTTTACTTCTGAGGACCTGTCATCTTTTTAATCCCAACAACAGCGTTGTAAATTAGGTTATACTTTCACTGGTTTATAGATGAGAAAGCTGTACTCCAGAGAATGAAGTTCAGAAGGGCAGGAGATGCGGTGCAAGGCACACTGGACCTGTCTCTAGAAAAAGGACAGTATTCCCTACTTCAGCGTCACTGGTTATCTATGAAGTGGCCTGGCCAAGTGTCTGTCCGTGGGAGGCTCTGACAAACTGCAGGTATAAGACAACTTAATATAAATTCCTCTTAGACAAATATCTGGATCCTAAAACATCTTTGTAAGCATCAGTTATTCACAAGGATCACTGCTGATGCTAGGCCAGCAGATGTAGACTGGGCTTTGAACAACACAGTGGCTGCCTTTCCACTGTTTCATCAACTCTTCCTCCAAGTCTTCAAGAGTCAGTTATGTGAAGGACTCTGTGGTCATGGCTGATTCCATGGATTTTTAAATCATACCTAATGATTAGTCAAGGTCTGAGAGTGGTGCTTGTGTTGTGCATGTGAAGTCTAGTTAGGAGGACACAAGGACTTCATATGAGAAGTGAGAGATGGAATAGCTCTTGTATGCAATTTTTCTGGCAAATTTGAGTTTAGGGTGTGTAATATTTATCCATTGATTGATTGATCTATTCATCTACCCATCCATCCATCCATCCATTTACCCATCCATTCACCCACTCATCTACCAACCCATCTATCTGTCCATCCATGCATCCACATATCCATCCACACATTCATCCACCCATCCATTCACTCACCCATCTACCCACACATCCACCCATCTCTGCATCCACCATCCATCCATCCACTCATCCATCCATATATCCATTCACCCACACATCTACCCATTCATCCATCCATCCACCATCCATCCATTTATCCACCCACCGATCCATTCAACATCCATCCATTCATCCATCTACCCACCCATCCATTCACCCATCCTTCCACCTATTCATCCCTCTATCCATACATTCATCCATTCACCATCTACCCATCCATTCATTCACACATCTATCCATCTGTCCACCCATCCATCCATCCATTCACCTATCTACCTATCCACCATCCATCCTTCCACCCATCCATCCACCCACCATCCATCCATCCATCCATCCATCCATCCATCCATCCATCCATTCACACATCCACCCACCCATCCATTCACCCACCCATCTACCCACTCATCCATTCATCTATTCACCCATCCATCCATCCACCCATCCATCTATCCACCCATCCATTAATCTACCCACCTATTCATCCATCTGTCATCCAATGAGTATTCATGGAGTACCTGCTCTCAACCACCCTGTTCCAGGACTGAGGATGCAATGATGAGCAAAACAAACACTTCATCTGTCTCGCCATGCCCTTTCCTCCAAGTTAGCAAAGTTTAAAAATGCTGGAAACCCAAGTGCTCCCTCCTCACCAGTGCCCCAGCTATGTTTCATGTTAAAATCTCACACACTAGGTATCAGCTGGAGGGGTAAGGTCAGGGTGTGGCTATACAGACAACCATGTGATAACTCACAACTCATGGAAAATTATCCTCCTTTTATTAGAAATTCTTCTTCTGAGGCATCATTAAATTATTTTCCTCTAATTTTCCAATTCTTACTAATTTTCTGGAGTATTTTATAGCTTTTGATCTGTAAGTTGATTTACTTATAACCTTTAATATATAAACAAACATTGGAATTATCTAATTTGTAAATTAAAATTTTAAGTTTTATCCCATTTGTAAGAGAAAATGTTTAAAATGTAAGACCAAATATATTTCCATGAGACAGAGCATTGGCAGGAAGGGGTGAAGGGTCCTTCTGCTGACCACCCTACAGGGATTTGGAAGGAAGAGGGTGAAGCGTCCTCCCACTGACTACCCGCGGGGATGCAGCCCAGCTGCTCAGTGCCAGCAGCTGTTGCTTGCGTTTGTGTCTGAATCTTGGGACCCTCTCATCGACGCTCCCTCAAGAACTCCTGTCCCAGGCTGTGGCACCCTTGAGAGCACGTCAGGGAAGGGGCAGTCATGGTCCCTGTGTGGTGACCAAGCCCTGGCTCCACAAGGGACTCGAGAAAAAGCCATTGGTCAACCACTTTGGCACTGCAGCAAACCTCAGGCTCCAAGTGTAGTTTCCATGTTACAAAACTGGTCCTGGAGGAACCTGGTTCCCTCCCACCTCTGTCATCCCCTTCACTGACCAAGTCCTTCCTGAGAGAGAAAGGCAGCCTCCAGGCCCAGAGGTTTCTTGATGTACTTCTAAGAAATGGATTCACAATGAGCAGTGATGACACATTCTTTTCGGGGGTGGCCAAAAGGTGCTGCAAGATCCCTCTTTGTCCTGAGGCCTAGTCCCAGGCATGGAGCTACTTGGGACATTGGGGGACTTGGTACCTGCCCCAGCTCACGTGTCTTCACCTCTGGGGCATCACAAACCCTCAACTCACCGCAGAAGCCCCAAGTCTGGCGGGACCCAGATGTGCTCGTGGCGCTCGTAGGTGAGGTAGCTCTGGGCTAAGATGTTGCTCTGTTTGCCCTTCTAAGGTGAATGCAGCATCTTAACCTACTCAGAGGCATGGTCTGTGTTCAGCACAATACACTGCTATGCACATAATGTGTGATGTGATGGTTAATTTTGCAATAAAAATGTGACTTGAATCCAGAACTGAATTAAGTCTTCTCCCGCAAACGTGACAGATCTGCCATGGTCCCAGCAGGGGAGCAGAAGCAGCTCAAGGGGCTTCAACGTAGGAAACTGGATGCAGGCAGCTGTGCGGCCAGAGTAGGGGACAGGGGTTCGGGGACCGGCAGCTATGTCAGCAAAATGAGCACTGAGAACTTCAACCTCATCACCCAGAGCTTCCTGGAAGCCATGGCCACCATTAGGACTTTGGGGAAGCTCCTGCCGCCACGACCTGGCCTCCCCCAGAGGGCTTTGCTTGGCTCCTGCCTCATGCAGCACCCTTCTCTCCTCCTGGGCTCCCCATTTCCTTCTGTGATGGAGAGGCAGCCTTGAGGGGCACTGAATTGGCATCAGAGACTCCTGATCACCAGGAGCCCTCCGTGAGACTTCAGGGAGGTCTTAGCATGTGGAAGCCGTGCTGGTCGCTGGTATGGGGACCCCAGCCCTCTGCTGCCAGCAATGCCCTCTCTGGGGCAAGAGACCTTTGAAGGTGCAGCCATTTGAGACGGTCACCTTTGGTGCCTAGAACTCTCCCGGAACTTCCTGGGCAGGCCCCTGGCCAGCTTCCCTCAATCACCCCCCATCACAGGCACTGTGGTTGACACACTGCTTTCTTCCAGACAGAAGCTGAATAGTTAAGGACCAGAAGAGCTTCCTGGTACATGTTAAATGTACCAGTCAAAAATGTTAAATTTGGCCAGGCAGGGTGGCTCACGCCTGTAATCTCAGCACTTTGGGAGGCTGAGGCGGGCGGATCACGAGGTCAGGAGATCGAGACCATCCTGGCTAACACTGTGAAGCCCCGTCTCTACTAAAAATACAAAAAATTAGCTGGGCGTGGTGGTGGGCGCCTGTAGGCGCTGAGGCAGGAGAATGGCATGAACCCGGGAGGTGGAGCTTGCAGAGAGCCGAGATCACGCCACTGCACTCCAACCTGGGCGACAGAGTGAGACTCCGTCTCAAAAAAAAAAAAAAAAAAAAGTTAAATTTATTAATCTTCAAACTGAGTTCCAGAGACAAGTGGGGATGGAGGTGGCTTTGCTGTCCTTGGCTACCCAGGCACTGGGGCTGGGAGGGAGGCTCTGCAGTCACCTGGCCGGACAATTGGTTCTCCCAGCAGGTGTGGTTTTTGCTGTCTGCACAGCTCAGCCCCGTGCACCAGAGCTTCAAATGCCAACCAGAGTGCTTTGGCTGGAGCGGCGGGACCTGCGATGGCTCCTTAGCACCTTCCTCCTTCAGAGCCACTCGCCTGTGCTGGAGGCTCCTGCAACTCCTACCCAGGCCCGGGGCACCCAGCACGCTGCAGGAGTGCACCCAGGACCTGTGTTCCTGTTGCAGAACTCGGCACGCCAGGGCTGGCGGCAGCTCCAGGGTTAATTATCCACAGTCCCTGGAAGAAAGCAAACAGTCCATCCGGGCCGCTGGTTTGTAAAATGAATTTTCAATGTGTAGCCCACAGACGGCCATTGGTTGTGGTCAATAAATAAAAACAGTCCTGACGTTTATTGTTGTAGGGAGTAATTATAATTCGCAGGCCTGGACTCTTTGTGCTGCTGAATGCCTCGTTTGTGGCGTGCATGGGCGGACCCATTAACTTCGGGGTGCTCTTTCCATGGGGGCACTACCACTCATTGAGGACTGATCAATATTTCATCTGCACAGCATCTTGACTGAGCATGTCTGGACCCATTGTGGGCCTGGTGATAATGACTCCTTTATTCAAGCCAGCTTGTAGGAACAAGAAGATAAAGAAAAGGGGAGAGAATTATAGCACATGCTAAGGAGAGGAGTGTAAAGGTTATAAGCAGAAAACAAGAGGAAGGCCACAGAATGGGTAGCAAATTGGAGAAGAAGGTGCAGCAGCTTCTGAAGTCATAAAAAAAGAAGTAATAAAGTAAAGTAATAAAGAAAGAAGTAATAAAGAAGAGGGGATATTTTCACAGATTTTTCCTTAACATGCACAAAATCTGTGAGTTTTAATGTCTTTTGAAACATGCTTTTGTAAAAGCTAACTTTATTAACCTTTGAGGGTTAACAGACAAGTATTTTTCTAATATTCTGAGTAATTTAAGGATTTGTCCTATAAATAAGATTTTTGACCCACATCTACCCCTTAGATGAAGCCCAAAGATGGGACTTCTGGACGGTCCCTGATTTCCTAATTCAAGCGTACTGCTTTCCCAATGATTTCCACAACCCCTCTCTGCGGCCCCAGGTTCAGCAGTTGCTGCAGAACTGGATGAAAAGGATTGAGGTCAGCACATTGTAGAGTGTTGACATTAAACATCTAAATCATGTGGCTGAACACACGCTTAGGGCCGCCTCAGTCTCGCAACAGCCATCTGGCCACTTCCAAGTAGTCATGCTTTCCAACACCCATGAGTCACGTGTGCCAGGCTGTGTCCTAACAACCGGAAGGGAAGAGTCATGCTGGGATGCCCACTTTACACGTTTGAAAAAGGAGGCTGGAGTCCGGGTGACTTGCCAAGGTCGGGACCCTGGTAGTGTTGGAGGCAGGGTCTGAATTGTTTGATTCTAGAACCCAGGTTTTAATAACACTGGCCATGCTGTCTTTAAGATCAGCACCTAATTCCAAAGGTTGTCTTTGTCCAGGCCTGTGATCATCTCGTGGTGCGGGGCCATCCTTCCTTCTAAATGAGCCCCTTCTGAGGGGTGGATGTTCAGAGGAGAGGTACAGAGATACTCACTTCCTTGGGGCTTGGGATCTCCGCTCCAGGGGCCCTAGAACCCCTCTACCGCACTGGAGTAGGGGCTCTGGGCCCTGCAGCCTAGAGATACCGGCCCCAGTGGAAGAGCCTGGTGTTTTGGTCTCGGATTATTTTGCTTTAGCTCATAATGAGTGCAGATGCCAAGATACAGCAAAGCCCCCAGAAGACGCTGGAGCTTCTTCCTCCATCTGAATTCTCCATGCAGCTGCGGATTCACGTTTCCAGACCAGTGCTTCTAATAGACACACTGCGAGTGCTCAAGGTGAATTGGAGAATTTAGTTCTCCACTGTCCACATCACACAACCCTGCATTTCCAAGCCCTCTATTTGGGCAGTGTTTATCTGTCCCTGCCTGGAGGAGAAGGCTTCCGCCATGGTGGGCGTGCTCCCACTGGGCTCAAGGCACAGCCCTTGTGGAGAGGGATTAGAAGGGAAACTGAGGAAGGAGAAGAGAGAACAAAGCTTCAGTGAGAAAACTAAATAATAACGAGGAGCAGGGACTGCAAGGTCGGTATGAAGCAGTGTCTGAGCGAGTCAGACCATGCTATGCCCGCTGCGGTGGGGGACACAAAGACTTGACAACCCTAGATTTTAAATTATCTACATCCGTAAAACAACTTAATGTTAACAGCCAATGCCACCAATACAAAGATGCCATTTTAACAAATGTGACAGATGAAAGGTTAATATGTTTAAAAGAAGTAGTTCTGACATATACATTTACAAACTCACAAAAAGCAATAAAAAATGACCAAAAAAATTAATAGGCAACTAACAAAAGAACAATATGCCAAAATATCTTTTTCATCTCCTTAGCAATGAAACAAATTGCAACTTAAATGCAAATATATAATGCAAATATAAATATAATTATATTATATATAATTATATATAATAATTTTGTTAAATCTGCTTGAAAAGAAAGTATCTTGTGCAGTGTTCCATATGTTTCTATTAATTAAATGTTTTAATTGTATTTTTCAACTCTTTTATATACTTGGTAAATATTTGGCTGTTGGTTCTATTAACTACTGCAAATGGAGTGATGGTTATCAAAACGTTCTAGTATGTGTGTGGATTCATACATGCTTCATAAAGTTTTGCTAGTTTTGGCATCACAGGTTTTGAGATCATGTTATTTGGTACACATTAATTACAACGGTTATAATTTCCTGATAAATTTACTTTTATCATTCTGAAATGACCTTTATATTTGGTAATGCTTGTTTCCATAGAGTTTGTGACGGATGTTACAGTTAAGATGGTTTTAATTTTATTTATTTATTTATTTATTGAGATGGAGTCTTGCTCTGTCACCCAGGCTGTGGTGCAGTGGCGTGATCTTAGCTCACTGCAACCTTCGCCTCCCAGGTTCAAGCGATTCTCCTGCCTCAGCCTCCCGAGTAGCTGGGATTACAGGAACCCACCACCACACCCAGCTAATTTTTTTTGTATTTTTAGTAGAGACGGGGTTTCACCATCTTGGCCAGGCTGGTCCTTAACTCCTGACCTCGTGATCCACCCGCCTTGGCCTCCCAAAGTGCTGTGACAGGCTTGAGCCACCGCACCTGGCCAAGCATGTTTGTAAAAAGGAGCTAAAGATTACCTTCCTTTATTATCTATGAGGAATTATACTTTCAGATTTTTGATTTCTTATTTTAAAACATTGTCATAGTATTTTGTTTGCTTGTTTTTAACCTTTTATAAGATTATTTGATCCATTTATATTTGATATGACTAGTCATTTTTGTTTAAATACACTATCATATTATGGCTGTTAATTGTACTACTTATTCTATATTATTTTGTCTTTTCTTATATTTTTGGAATATAGTGACTTTTTATTATTTTGGTTTTTCCTCTTTCTAGTCTCTTGTTATATATTTTTATTTCTATTCTTCTATGTTAAAAACTATACCAGCCATACTTTACATACCAAAGCCTAAAGTTAATCAACACTTTTATTTTCTTCCCAGATTATATAAAGATTTTAGAACATTTTAATTCCATTTACTTTCCTCGAAACTTACATAAAATTGTTATTGAGTATTTTGACTTTTTTTTATTTTTAAGCACAGGAGATATTATTTTATACAGCCTAAAATCTTTTAGATTTCCCACATATTTTATAACTTTCTTTGTACTTTATTCCTTCTTGAATCTCAGAATTCTAATTTGGGATTATTTTCATGCTGCCTGAAACAGATCTTCTAGAATTTCCTTTAGTGCAGACCTGTTTGTGGCTATTTTTTTCAATATTTCTTTTATTTTTTTCTCACCCTTGAAAGCATATTTTGGGTCTAGAACTCAAGGTTGGTGGTGGTTTTATTTAACATATTTAAGAGGTTATTCTCTGCCTTCTGGCTTCCATTGATGCTGCTGACAAAATCTAACCATGGCTGCTTTTAAGGCATTATTTGCCATCATTCCCACTCGGCTGATTTTAACTTTTGCACCATGGTTTGGGAAGAGATAGGTTTCTTTTTATTTACTTTTCTTAGGATTCACTGGGCTTCTTGAGTCTATGGTTTACATTAATTTTCATTAATTTTACAAAATTGTTTGGCCATTATCACTTTGAAAACTGTTTTGCCTTTGCTTTTCTTCTCTTGCGACTCTTTTTAAATACGTTTAGATTTTCTCTGCTTCCATCCTTTTGAAACTCCTTGTCTCATTCTGGTTAACCTTTCTTAATTTAACTACCCTCTCACTAATTCTCCTTAGCTATCTGCAGTTTGCTGTGAAGGTCTTTACTGAATGTGTTATTTAGGTTAATTTGTCATTTCTAAAAGGTCTATCTAGATATGTTTCAAATCTGCCTGGGCACTGTTTAAAATCTCCTCTTTTCACTCATATTTTAAATTCATTTTCTAGTTTAATTAGTTTGAAAAATATTTGGGAGGCTGAGGCTGGAGGATCACTTGATCCCAGGAGTTGGAGGCTGCAGTAAGCTACAATTGCACCACTGTACTCCATATGGGGTGAGAGTGAGACTCAGTCTCAAAAATAAAATAAAATAAAATAAAATAAAATAAAATAAAATAAAATTCTGTGCCAAATAATTTTATTTTCTGGAATCTTTCCCATCCTACTTGTTGTATGTTTCTTTTGTTAGATTTTGTTTGCTTGCTTGTTTATTTTTATCACAGATCCTTGATTCCTTTGCGTGACCAATAGCTTTTGACTGTGTGGCTCATCAGGAACTTAAATAATTATTTGAGGCCTAGAATGAAGGTGCATTCTTCCAGAAAATGTTTCCATTTGCTTCATTTTTTAAAAATCACTTTATACTACCTAGATTTGCCACCTTTATTTTAAGTTAGGAATCAGAAACTCATTTCCTCTTGATTACAGTAAGTGTCAAGGAGGTTATAGGGATATTGTAAATCCAACCAGAGTCCTCTTCTGCCCTTGCTAAAATGTCCATTAATTGAGCATATGTATGCTAAGCACTAGGCAAACACTATCTTATTTAATTTAGACCTGTGAAGTCAGTAATGTTCTCTAGACTATATGGGTAGTGGGATTTTATTTATTTAATTTTTAAATTTTATTTTTCCATAAGTTATTGGGGTACAGGTGGTATTTGGTTACATGGGTAAGTTCTTCAGTGGCGATTTGTGAGAGCCTGGTGCATCCATCACCCAAGCAGTATACACTGCATCATATTTGTTCTCTTTTATCCCTCACCCCCTCTCACTCTTCCCCACAAGTCCCCAAAGTCCATTGTATCATTCTTATGCCTTTGCATCCATTTGCTTCTGTCAGTGGCATTCAGTCACTACCAGTCTAGGATCATTTGTGTTTAATGTGGTTCTGAGCAAAAAGAACAAAGTTGGAGGAATCACATCACCTAACTTCAAAATATATTACAAGGTGATAGTAGCCAAAATGGCATGTTATTAATATAAAAATAGAAACATAGACCAATGGAACAGAATGAAGGACCCAGATATAAATTCACATATTTACAGCCGACTGATTTTTGGCAAAGGAGCCAAGAACATACATTAGAGAACACCTTCTTTAAAAAATGGTGCTGGAGTTCATATGCTAAAGAATGACACTGGACCCCTATCTCTTACCATATTAACTCAAGATGGGTGAAAGATTTAAATGTAAGACTCAGCACTATAAAATGACTAGAAGAAAACATTGATGGAAATACTTTGGGTATTGACCCAAGTGAACATTTTATGGCTAAGACCTCAAAAACACAGACAACTAAAACAAAAATAGACAAATAGGACTATATTAAACTAAAAAGCTTCTGAACAGCAAAGGAAACATTCAAGAGTGTGAAGAGACAACCTGTGAAATGAAGGAAAATTTTTGCAAAGTATTCATCCAACAAGGCACTAAAGTCCAGAATATAAAATGAGCTCAAACAACTCAACAATAAAAGAATCAAATAATACTATTAAAAAGTAGGCAAAGTACATGAATAGACAATCTTAAAAGAAGACATACAAATGACCAATATGAAAAATTGCTCAACATCACTAATCATCAGAGAAATGCAAATCAAAACCACAATGAGATATCAGTATACCCTAGTTAGAATGGGTATTATGAAAAAGACCAAAAATAACAGCTGTTGGTGAGGATGTGGAGAAAAGGAACTCTTGTACACTACTGGTGAAAATGTAAATTAGTACAGCCACTGTGGAATACAGGATTGAAATTTCTCAAAAAACAAAAAATAGAACTATCATACAATCTAGCAATACCACTACTGGGTATCTAGCCAAAGGAAAAGAAATCAGTATATGAAAGGGATACCTACACTTGCATGTTTATGGCAGCACTGTTCACAATAGCAAAGATAAGCAACAAACCTAAATGTCCACAGATCCCATGGACGAATGGATAAAGAAAATGTGAACCAACATTGCATCCTGGGGATGAAGCCTAGTTGATCATGGAAGATTAGTTTTTTGATGTGCTGCTGGATTCAGTTTGCAAGTATTTTGTTGAGGATTTTCTTCATCAATGTTCATCAAGGATATTGGCCTGAATTTTTTTTCTTTTTTGTTTTGTCTCTGCCAGGTTTTGGTATCAAGATGATGCTGGCCTCATAGAATGAGTTGGGGAGGAGTCCTTCCTCCTCAATTTTTTGGAATAGTTTCTATAGGAATGGTACCAGCTTTTCTTTGTACATCTGGTAGAATTCAGCTGTGAGTCCCTCAGGTCCTGGGATATTTTTTATTGGTAGGCTATTTATTACTGATTTAATTTTGGAGCACATTATTTGTCTGTTAAGGCAATCAATTTCTTCCTGGCTTAGTCTTGGGAGGATGTATGTGTCCAGGAATGTATCCATCTCTTCTAGGTTTTCTAGTTTGTGTGCACAGAAATGTTCGCAGTAGTTTCTGATGGTTGTTTTTATTTATATGGGGTCAGTAGTAATAGTCCCTTTGCCATTTCTAATTGCATTTATTTGTATCTTCTCTCTTTCTTCTTTATTAGTCTAGCTAGTGATCTATTTTATTATTTTTTTCAAAAAAGTTCCTGGATTCATTGATCTTTTGAATTGTTTTTTCATGTCTCAATTTTCTTCAGTTCAGCTCTGATTTTTGTTATTTCTCGTCTTCTGCTAGCTTTGGGGTTGATTTGTTCTTTCTTTTCTAATTCTTTCAGTTTTGAAGTTAGGTTGTTAATTTGAGATCTTTCTAACTTTTTAATGTAGGCATTTAGTGTTATGAATTTCCCTCTTCATATCTCAATTTTCTTCAGTTCAGCTCTCATTTTTGTTATTTCTTGTCTTCTGCTAGCTTTGGGGTTGATTTGTTCTTTCTTCTCTAATTCTTTCAGTCTTGAAGTTAGGTTGTTAATTTGAGATCTTTCTTTTTAACGTGGGCATTTAATGTTATGAATTTCCCTCTTTATACTGCCATAGCAGCATCCCAGAGACTGTGGTATGTTGTATCTTTGTTCTAACTATTTTCAAATAACTTCTTGATGTCTACCTTAATTTTATTATTTACCCCAAAGTCATTCAGAAGTATGTTGTTTAATTTCCACGTAGTTGCATAAATTTCAGCGACTTTCATAGTTTTGACTTCTATTTTTACTGTGCTATGGTCCGAGAGTATGTTTGGTATGATTTTGGTTCTTTAACATTTGTTGAGGATTGTTTTATGTCCAATTATGTGGTTGATTTTAGAGTATGTACCATGTGGCAATGAGAAGAATGTATATTCTGTTGTTTTGGGGTGGAAAGTTCTGTGAAGATCTATCAGATCTATTTGGTCCAATGTTGACTTCAGGTCCTGAATATGTATGCTAATTTTCTGCCTCAATGATCTGTCTTGTCAGTGGAGTGTTTAAGTCTCCCATTATTACTGTGTGGGAGTCTAAGTCTCTTTCTAGGTCTCTAAGAACTTGCTTTACGGATCTTGGTGCTCCTGTGTTGGGTGCATATATATTTATAATTGTTAAGCCTTCTTATTTAATTGAACACTTTACTATTATGTAATTCCCTTCTTCATCTGTTTGGATCTTTGTTCGTTGGCAGTCTGTTTTGTCTGAAATTAGGATTACAAGGTTGACTCACCTTATGCAAATCAATAAATGCGATTCATCACATAAACGGGACTAAAGACAAAAAACACATGATTATCTCAATAGACACAGAAAAGGCTTTTGATAAAATTCAACACCCCTTCATGTTAAAAATGCTCAATAAACTAGGTATTGAATGAACATACCTTAAAATAATAAGAGCCATCTGTGACAAACCCACAACCAACATTATACAGAATAGGCGAAAGCTGGAAGCATTCCCCTTGAAAACTGGCATGAGACAAGGATACCCTCTCTCACCACTTCTATTCAACATAGTATTGCAAGTGCTATCCAGAGCAATCAGGCAAGAGAAAGAAATGAAGGACATCCAAATAGGAAGAGAAGTCAAACTATCCCCTTTACAGATGACATGATTTTACATCTAGAAAATCCCATAGTATTGGGTGCAAAGCTCCTTCAGCTGATAAACAACTTCAGCAAAATTGCAGGATACAAAATCAATGTACAAAAATCACTAGCATTTCTAGACATCAACAACAAACCGAGAGCCAAATCAGGAAGGCATTCCATTCCCAATTGTCACAGAAAGAATGAAATAGGAAGGAATACAGCTAACCAGGGAGGTGAAAGATATCTATGATGAGAACTGCAAAACACTGCTCAAAGAAATCAGAGATGACAAACAAATGAAAAAACATTCCATGCTCATGAATAGGAAGAATCTATATATTAAAATGTCCATACTGCCCAAAGCAATTTACAGATTCGATGGTATTCCTATCAAACTATCAAGAACATTCTTCACAGAACTAGTAAAAACTATTTTAAAATTGATATGGAACCACAAAAGAGCCTGAATATCCAAGGCAATCCTAGGCAAAAGGAACAATGCTGGAGGCATCATGTTACCTGACTTTAAACTATACTACAAGGCTACAGCAAGCAAAACAGCATGGTATTGGTGCAAAAACAGGAATATAGACCAATAGAACAGAATAGAGAGCGTAACAATAAGGCACACATCTACAACCATCTGTGTCTGATCTTTGACAAAGTTGGCAAAAATAACCAATGGAGAAAAGACTCCCTATTCAATAAATGGTGCTGGGATAACTGAATACCCATAGCAAAAGACTGAAGTTGGACTGCTTCCTTACACCACACACACAAAGCAACCAAGATGGATTAAAGACTTAAACATATAACCCAAAACTATAAAAACCCTGGAAGACAACCTAGGCAATATTATCCTGGACACAGAAACAAAGATTTCATGACAAAGACATCAAAAGCAATCACAACAGATGCAAAAATTGACAAGTGGAATCTAATTAAAGAATTTCTGCACAGCAAAATAAACTATCAACAGAATAAACAGACAACCTACAGAATGGGAGAAAATGCTTTCAAACTATGTATCTGCTAAAGATCTAATATCCAGCATCTATACAAAATGTAAATAAATTTGCAAGAGAAAAGCAAACAACCCCATTAAAATGTGGGCAGAGGACATGAACAGACACTTCTCCAAAGAAGACATACATGCTGCCAACAAACATATGAAAAAAGCTCAATGTCACTGCTCATTAGAGAAATGCACATCAAAATCACAATGAGATACCATCTCACACCAGTAAGAATAGCTATTATTAAAAAGTCAAACAAACAAAAAACAGATGCCAGAGAGGCTGCAGAGAAAAGGGAGCACTTACACACTGTTGGTGAGAGTGTAAATTAGTTCAACCATTGTGGAAAGTAGTATGGCAATTTCTCAAAGAGTTAAAAGCACAACTACCATTGGACCTGGCAATCTCATTACTGGGTAGATACCGAGAAGAATATAAAACATTCTACCGTAAAGATACATGTATGTGAATGTTCATTGCAGCACTATTCACAATAGCAGAGACATGGAATTAACCTGAATGCTCATCAGTGACAGGTTGGAAAAAGAAAATGTGGTAAATGTACACCATGGAATACTATGCAGCCACGAAAAACAATGAGATCATGTGCTTGGCAGGGACATAGATGGAACTGGAGGCTATAATCCTTAGAAAACTAACACAGGAACAGAAAACGAAACACCACACTTTCTCACATGATCGAGGTCTTATACTTGATCTTATAAGTGGGAGCTAAATGATAAGAACTTACGAACACAAAGAAGGAAACAGCAGACACTGGGGTCTGCTTGAGAGCGGAGGGTGGGAGGAGGGTGAGGAGCAGAAAAGATAACTATTGGGTACTGGCCTTAATATCTGAGTGATGAAATAATATGTACAGCAAACCCCCCGACACATGTTTACACAAACCTTCATATGGATCTCTGAACCTAAAATAAAAGTTACGAAAAGGAAACGCGGTATATGTACATAATGGAATACTATTGGCCATAAAAAGGAATGAAATTATGTTCTTTGCAGCAACATAGATGGAACTGGACGTCATTATGTTAAGTGAAATAAACGAGGCAGAGAAAGACAAATACTGCATGTTCTCACTCGTGTGTGTGGGAGCTAAGCAACTTGACCTCACGGAGTTAGAAAGCAGCATGACAGACATCAGAGGTATCTGTATGAGGGGCGTGGCTACAAGCTTGAAGTTACATAGAAGACATCAGTTCTTTTTTTTTTTTTTTTTGACGGATTCTCACTCTGTTGCCCAGCTGGAGTGTAGTGGTGCGATATCAGCTCACTGCAACCTCTGCCTCCCGGATTCAAGTGATTCTCCTGCCTCAGCCTCCAGAGTAGCTGGGACTACAGACACACGCCACCACGCCCAGCTAATTTTTGTATTTCTAGTAGAGACAGGGTTTCACCATGTTGGCCAGGATGGTCTCGATCTCTTGACTTCGTGACCTGCCCACCTCAGCCTCCCAAAGTGCTGGGATTACAGGCGTCAGCCACTGTGGCCAGCCCAGACATCAGTTTTAATGTTTGATTGTGGACTACGGTGACTATAGTTACCAGCAATGCATTGTATATTTTAATGTAGCCAGAAGAGAGGACTGGAAATGTCCCCAACATAGGAACGATGAACACTCAAGGTGGGGGATACCCCGAACACCCCACCTTGATCATTACACATTCCGTGAGCTACTGTGCCCGGCTTCAACTGCTTCTGAGGAGCTAGGGATCAGAATATTAGAAGAACACTGCCCAGTCGCCTGGATGACAGATGGACATTTTAGACTATCAGAGGTCATGTGACTGTGAAATGAACACAAACTGTCTATTCCTTTGTCTACTGGAACGAAAATAAATAAATCAGGGACATTTTTATATAAATGCTGTTTACCATGCCAGGGGGGAACTAGAGTCAAAAACATGATCGGGAACAGGCACAGAACACACTGTGGGCGGGAGGGGACCAGGGCGTGTGGCTTCAGATGTCACCTCCAGCGCACTCTCAGGACCCCGTGGACAGGTGAGCAGGGCTTGGAGAACCAGTGTAGGCGCAGCTCTGGGCCTACAGTTCCATCACCTTAGCCCAGGTGAGCAGCCGATTTGCACGTCAAGATTTCCCTGCCCAGCTCTACCTGGGCCACGGACAGCACCTTAGTGCTGGGTAGAGGCTCTGCTGACCCCTGCAGTGGGCCATGTCATATTCCTGATATTTTAAACAGGGAGGGCGGGGGATCCCTGTCCCAGAAATCCAGGGGAGGTTAAAGATGTGGTTCTGGTTCTTAATGTGGTTTTCTTTCTTTTAGTTAGTGATTTAAAATAAGCCTGGTTAATGCTGATGTTTAAAGGTACAGGAGCCCCCAGTAGTCAAGCACAATTAAAAGCCATGCAAAAACATGGACTAAGGAATTCAAGGAAACAATTAGCTAACAGTTTAAGTCTTTTTCTGCTTAGTATGTACATGCTGCTGTTGTTTTCTTAATTGTTTCTTAGTAGAACGAAGTACAGTGAGATGTTTAATGCGCATATGGTGGGCACGCCACAGGGTAAGGAGCCAGATGTGTCCAGGGCCATGTGGGAATGAGTGGAAGGCTGGGATGGTGTCAGGGGCCAGGAGTGTGTGTATTCTGGGAGATGCCACTGCCCTAAAGTGAAGCAGAACTGCCTGATGTAACCTTTGTCCTCTATTGCCATGTGGAAGACGAGTCAGGTTTTTAGTTTTGTCTGGAGCAGGCGAACAAGCTGTCTGTGGCGGAATGATTTCAGAGGAACAATAATTAAAACAATCAGAATCATTTCCTATGTCTGTCATCCGCCCTCATCGCAGATGTCAAAAGCCACTGGCCCCAAGCGACCTGCTCTGCTTTCCCCCCCGTGGGCTCTCCAAGGTGCTGGCAGCCCTGGGAAGATACCGTCCTTGACTCTGCCCTGGGGAACGGCCCCTCACATCTCAGGAGACGGAGCCATCCCAGAAGGTGAGCTGCCCAGAGCCCGCAGGAATCAGCGCCAGTGTTGGACATTCATAGATGCTCAAGGAATTAACTGCCTCCATCTCACAGCTGTGTCCAATCATGATTCATGTGACACTTGTTGAAGACAGAGGCTAGAAAGAGGTCCGTGGGATATACCCCACGGGACAAACCTACACACGTACCCCTCAGTCTAAATAAAAGCTGAAATTTAGAAAAGTAAGGAGTAGACGCCAATTAAGGGGTGGCTTACAAGCCCTGGACCCAAATCTGAATGTAGGAAGAACAGAATTTGCTGAAAAGGCATAAGTTAGCACTTGGGATGGACCAGATGGCTAGAGAAGGAAGATGAGGCACAGGTAAGATCAAGACAGAAACCTGGTCAGCTTTAGGGCGCATGTGCTGTTCAGGCCCCCAAAACCCTGGGCACTCAGTGTAAGATGTAACCCAAGTGATTAGTGCCCAGGGGTCTGGGGTCCAAGCCTCACCTCCTCAAGACACAGCTTCGGGGCCACACCAGCAGACCCACCTGTCAGAAGTCACACCTGGCAGGCATTAACCAAGGCACCTGCACTCTCAGTCTGCTGTAATGTGAAGAGGGCCTGCCCCTCCCTGCATGCAGTCCCCTGAGTGGGACGGGGTTTAGACCACACCCCTGAGCAGGAATTCTGTCTTCTTTATAAAGCCCTGGAGGCTGGATTCATTTCCTTAAAGGTAGCGAGATTCAGACTGTGGCTTCCGGGCTGGCAGGAGAGATCTTGGGAGTCCTCACTCCCATCCCCAGCTTTTTCTTTGGGGAAAAAGCTGAGCGAACTGAAAATTGACAGTTCTTAGATCCCTCAGAGAAGTCAAGGCCCAGGACTGCCCCAATCGGAGCCACAGACAGGTGAGTGCAGAGTCACAGTGTTGCCATCGAGGCAGGACCCTCCACAGGAGCCAGCGTCCCAGTGCGAGGCTGGAAACTGGAGCCATCCTGGACCAGTTGCTGCAGGCTCAACATAGACGGATCTGAGGCTACACCCTCCAGGGTCCTGTCTTAGGGAAACCTCACACACTTCTGTGGATTTTACCTCAAGGGGCTTGGCCGGATCCTCACAATGAAGATCAGAGAAAAATCCCCTCCTGCTTCTGCCGGGAGAGGAGAAACGAACTATTTAGAAATAACCAGAGCCCTTAGTTCTTCTTGACAAGGCCTCTCTGCAAGGGAAACTCTTTTACGAGACTCGCCCACTGACTGGGAGAGAAATGCCCACCTCCAGCCCATGCTAGCGGTGCTGTCCCGCCCAGCGCGGAACCCAGAGAAACTGAGAAGCCGCAGCCCAGGAACACAGGCTCGCTAGGAGACCCAGAGCAACTGCAGGACCACAGAGCCCGCCCCACACCCCGTCACCCCATCCACGGGCTCCTGCCCACAGCAGGGCCCCACGGAGAGAACTGCAAGCCCAGACCTCACTCACGAGAGCTACTTTCTTCACGGCTTAACATCAAGTTCAGAATATCTGACTTCGGGCCAGGTGCGGTGGCTCACGCCTGTAATCCCAGTACTTTGGGAGCCTGAGACGGGCAGATCACGAGGTCAGGAGTTCGAGACCAGCCTGACCAACATGGCGAAACCCCATCTCTACTAAAAATACAAAAATCAGCCGTGTGTGGTGGTGCACGCCTGTAATCCCAGCTACTCAGGAGGCAGAGGCAGAAGAAACGCTTGAACCCAGGAGGCGGAGGTTCCAGTGAGCTGAGATCATGCCACTGCACTGCAGCCTGGGTGACAGAGTGGGGCTCCATCTAAAAAAAGAAAAAAAAGTAAAGAATGTCTGACTTCAGAGTTGGTTTGATTGGCTTTTAGCAAATAGTGTTGTTTAGCAATGTCATTGGACAACCCTCAGGCCTGTGTCCGTATTTCCAATTTTATGCATCCTTTCTCTCACTTTATCCCTTGAATTAGATCGAATGCAAATGACTTTGGCTTTTCTAGGGACGATTGTGAGCTGGCAGTATCAAAAGTATTGTCTACACGTGACCATGACCCATATCCTAGAAAAGGCTGTGTCCATTTTCTGTAAGTGACTAAAATAAGCTGTTTAAGGATTATTTACCTCTTTGCCAGAAGGGAAAACATAATAAAATATATTTGATTATTGACAGATTATTTTAGCGTTGCTTAAATTGCAGGTACATGTGCACAATTTAAGTGACTTAATGAATTGCCGTTTGAGAATCAATTTATGAAATGGAGCAAGCACTGAAGTGAAGCAGCATCGGGCCCTGCCCCAGCTCCCCAGGGACCTGCCAACGGTGCCTCACGCCCCGGCTTCAGCTGCCTTTGTTTTGTAAAAGGCGTTTTATTGTTGAAAAATAGCAAATAGAGGTTGACTTTCTGCGCTCCCCAGCCTAGAATCCAACTTGCAGAAGCCTACAGTGAGATTAATCGAGGGACACCATTAAATCTGGGCTCCAACAATTATTTCAATTATTGAAGTAAAGAAGTAGATTGACCCAGGCAAGCATGCCCTTGTGAGGGCAGCGCCTCTGGTGAGGGGCTCTTGGCCCGGCTCTGGCGGCACACATGTGGTAAGCGGTGCTTGGTGACGCTGTGGAGCTTGGGGTCGGTGGGGTGAATGAGTGAGGACCCAGCTTGCAGCCAGCACTCAGGGCTCTGATGCACCCGGCACCATCCACATTTGAGGCACCCTGATCCCTCCGGTCTAGTGTTTCCAGCTCTTGTCTTTGCGTCTGCACTTGGGTGCCTGCTATCATTGCAGATTTGGGAATTCCACCCCAGACCTATGGGATTCGGTGGATTTTCTAGGATTAGGTATTCTCAGTGATTCTTATGTTCATCAAAGTTAAAAAAAATAAAAAATAAAACTTGCTGAAGAAGCCCACACCCCCCAAGGCTCCCTCACACCAGAGAGGGCACCTTCATTTCAGACACAGCCCCTCCCACCTGCACCGCCCCAGGCTCCTGCCCTGGTGGAGTGCGCTGGGCACCGCAGGCCTCCCTTCTCTGCTTCCGTTCTCAGCTCCTGGATCTCCAGAGCCTCTCTGTGCTGAAGGAGGGGGTAAAATCTACCCAATGTAAACTTTCTGCATACAACTTGAAAAACCAGTAGAACAATGAGCAGTTGATCCACATGACTTTGGACACCCGGGTATTTGAAGACATCCAATGACTGGCTTCAGTTTTCCTGTCTGTCTCACACAAAAGGGTTGTCTCACGCGCACCGCCTTTACGCTATAATGTTCATCCACTCACATTTAATATAATTCACATAGATGGATTTGGGTTTACTATTTGACTGTTATTTAATACATTCTGTTTAGATTCACTGTTTTAATCTCTTGTGTTATGATAAATTAAATAGTTTTGGTATTTCATTTTCATTTTCATTCTAACTACATACACTTCTTTGCATTGTTATTTTAATGATAGCTGCAGGAGTTACAATGTGCATCTTATACATCTGAGAAGATGCTTTGCAGTTTTCTTAGAGTTAATATTGCACCACTTCAAGTGAAATATAGAAGTTCTACAACCATATAGTTCACCGATCTCACCCACTTATCTTTATAGTATAATTTTTATATAAATTATATCTATATAGATTATAAAATCCATAACCCTATTATAATTTTTTATTTAAAAAGGTGTGTATTTGAAATAAATTGAGAGAAAAAATAGTCTTGTAATTAACCACATATTTACTATTTCTGGTGCTTTTCATTCCCTGCTGGAGAAACTGAGTCTCCTTCTGGTATTATTTTTTCTTAACCTAAAGTGCTTCTTTAGCACTGTGTATAGTACAGTTCGATGGCAACAAATTCCCAGTGTGTTTTATCAGGGACTATATTTTGCCTTCATCCCTGAAACATGCTCTCTCTCAGTGTAGAATTCTGGGTTGACAGTGTTTGTTTTTGCTTTTGTTGAGCACTTTAAATGTATTGTTCCTTTGTTGGTGTGGCCTTTCAAATCACTATGCCTCCATATATAATGTACCACTTATGCTTTCAAGGTTTTCTCCTTAACTGGAGTTCTCAGAAGTCTGCCTGCAACAAGCCTATGTGTGTTTTTCTCTACATGAACCTTTCTTCATGCTCAATGATTATCTTGAATCTAAAGTTGATGTTTTCAATTTTTTTTCTCTCTGTTCTTCAGATTGATCATTTGTATTGATTTATCTTCAAGTTCACTGATTTTTATGCTGTATTGAATCTGCTATTAAAATCATCAACTGATTCTTTAAACTTCAAGTATTTTTTAGTTCTAGAATTTCCATTTCTATTTCTGTGCTAAGATTTTCCTATATTTTTATTCATTTGGGAGTATATCTTCATTTGTGTTGGTGACCATTGTTACAATATGTCTTCGCCTCTGCCAACTTCATGACAATTGTTACAACATGTCTTTAAATCCTTGCCTCTGCCAACTTCTGGGTCATACTGGGTCAGTAGCTGTCATTGTCCCATTTTCCTTTTTCTCCATTTGTTGACCCTGAATTCGATTATGTGCCCCACAGAGTACTGATTATTTTTGCTTTGTTTAGCAGGCAGTTAACTTGGCTAAACTCAACTTGGGTTTTTCTTGGTTGTGAAGACATGTCACATAATTTTTTTTGACTGTTTTTTTATGACCTTAAGAGTTTTGAAAATTATTGGCCAGGTATTTGTAGAATGTCCCTCAATTTATATATTTATGTTTTCCTCACAATTAGACTGAGATAATGACTTTTATTAAACTTCTAGATGAAAAGTGGAACCTCATTGCATCAAATTTTAAAAATTTGGATGAACTAAAGTTTACTCTGCCCTGTAAAGTTATATAGGCTTTACCAAAAGCTTAATTTTTTTTTTGTATTCAACATTACAGTATCATACAGGCCAGTTTTATTGTCCTAAAAATCTCCTATGCTTCACGTACTCAACATCATCACTGTATGCTCCACCCCAAACCCTCGCAAACATTGATCTTTTTGCTGTTTCTACAGTTCTGCCTTTTCCAGAATGTCATGTAGCTGGAATCACATAACAGGTAGCTTTTTCAGACTGACCTCTTTCACTTGATGATATGCATTTAAGTTTCATCCATGTGTTTTCATGGTTTGATAGTTCTTGTTGTTTTATTGCTGGAAAGTACTCCATTTTATACATAGACCAGAGTGTATTTTGCAACTGCTGAATCATTTGGTAAGACTCTGTGGGAAACCGTCAAACTGTCTTCTAAATGGCGATGTCATTTTGAGTTGCCGTTTGCTGTGCCATTTCCTGTTGTGCCACATCCTTGTCAGCATTTGGTATTGTCATTTTTTTCTTTTTCATTTTAACCATTCTAATAGGTATGTGATGCTACTCCACTTTGTTTTAATTTGCAACTCTCTGATGACAAATGAGATTGAGCATCTTTCTTTTTTTTTTTTTTTGAGACAGAGTCTCTCTCTCTCGTCCAGGCTGGAGTGCAGTGGTGCAACCTTGGCTCACTGCAACCTCTGCTGCCCAGGTCCAAGCAATTATTCTGCCTCAGCCTCCCGAGTAGCTGAGATTACAGGCGCTTGCCACCATGCCTGGCTAATTTTTGTAGTTTTAAGTAGAGACAGGGTTTCACTATCTTGGCCAGGCTGGTCTTGAACTCCTGACCCTGTGATCCGCCTGCCTCGGCCTCCCAAAGTGCTGGGATTACAAGTGTGAGCCACCGCACCAAGCCAGATTTGTTTATATTTAATCACATGGTGGAAGTTTTTCTCTAGTCATAATTTGGTGAGAGTTTTATTATGAATTTGTCTTGGATTTTTTCAACTGCTTTTTATGCACCAATTGTTATAATGTATGATTTTTGTTATTTATCCTATTGATTGATTTTTCAAATGTTGAACCAGATGTGCATACCTAGAATAAATACTGTTGGGGTTTGATGTACAGTTCTTTGTATGCACTATTGGTTTTAATTGGCTAAGGCTTCATTTAGGACTTTTCCATCTATATTCATAAGAGATGTTGGGTTATAGTTTTTCTTTCTTGAAATATCTATCAAATTTTAGTATAAGGATCATCCTGGCTTCACAGAGTGAGGCAGAAAGTGTTCCTTTCTGCTCCTATATTTTGGAAAAAATTGTAGAGAATGGGTGTCATTTCTTCCTTAAATATTTGGAAGAAGGCACTGGTGAAATCAATTGGCTCTGAGAACTTTTGGAAGCTTATTAACTATTGTATTAGTCCGTTCTCATGCTGCTGATAAGGACATACCTGAGACTAGGTAATTTATAAATAAAAAGAAGTTTAATGGGCTCACAGCTCCACATGGCTGGGGAGGCCTCACAATCGTGGTGGAAGGCAAGGGAAGAGCAAAGGCTTGTCTTACATAGTGGAAGGCAAAGAGAAATAAGAACCAAGTGAAAGGAGTTTCCCCCTATAAAACCATCAGATCTCATGAGACTTATCCACTACCATGAGAACAGTATGGGGGCAACTGCCCCCATGATTCCACTATCTCCCACCAATTCCCTCCCACAACACGTGGGATTTATTGGAGCTATAACTCAAGATGAGAGTTGAGTGGGGACACAGCCAAACCATATTATTGATGCATTTACTTTAATAAGTATAGAATTATGAGGTTATCAATTTCTCTTTGTGTGAATTGTCATAGTTTTTTTCTTTCAAGAAAAGTCAGCTCCATCTAAATTACCAAATTTTAGGGCATTGAGTTGTTCATAGTATTTTTTTTATTATACTTTTAATGTCCAGGAATTAGTGGTAATAATCCCCTCTTATTTCTGGTCCTAGTAATTGGTCTTTTCTCTCTTTTTTTCTTGCTTATACTGGCTAGTGGTTTATCCATTTTGCTGATCTTTTAAAAGAATCAGTTTACGCTTTCCGTGATTTTCTGTTATTTTCCTGTTTTCTATTTTATTAATTTCTGCTCTAATTTCTATGTTTCTTTTCTTCTTCTTGCTTTAGGCGTACATTGTTCTTCTTTTCTGGTTTCCTGGAGTGAAAGCTTAAAATACTGATTTTTAGTTCTTTTGTGTTTTTTTCCAAATAGATTCATTTAATATTATAAATTTATCTCTAAGCACTGCTTTCCTGCATCTCGCAAATTCTGAAAGTGAAAGTTATACTTTCATTTTCATTTTATTCAAAATTTTTAAAAATTTATTTTGAGAATCCTGGGGCCTTGGCATTATTTAAGTGTCCATTGCATAATTCCTAAATATTTGGGTATTGTACGTTTATGTTTCTGTTACTGAGTTCCGGTTTAATTTTATCGTCATCTGAGAATATACTTTGTATATTTGTATAATTTCTTGTCTTTTAAATTTGTTAATGTGTGTTCTGTAGCCCAGGATGTTGTCTATATTGGTGAATGTTCCATCTGAGCTTGAGAAGGATGTGTGTTCTATGGTTGTTGGATGGAATATTCTATTAACATTAATTAGATAAAGTTAATGATCAGTGCTGTTCAGGTCAACTGTATCCTTATTGATTTCTGCTTTCTTGATCTACTGACAGGAGGTCACTGAAGTCTCCAACCATAGCAGTGAAATTGTCTATCTTTCCTTCAGTTCTTTCAGTGTTTGCCTCACATATTGTCATACTACATTGTTAAGATGTACATTCATTGACAGTTATCTTTTCTTCTTGGAAAATTGGCCCCCTTATCATTGTACAGTGTAGTTAATTTTATCCTTGATAATTGTCCTTGTTCAGAAGTCGACTTTGAAATTAATACTGCTACTCCAGCTTTCTTTTAGTTTGTGTGATGGTTAATACTAAGTGTCAACTTGATTGGATTGAAGGATGCAAAGTATTGATTCTGGGTGTATCTGTGAGGGTATTGCCAAAGAAGATTAACATTCGAGTCAGTGGGCTGGGAAAGGCAGATCCACCCTTAATTTGAGTGGGCACCATCTAATCAGCTGCTGGCATGGCTAGAATATAAAGCAGGCAGAAAAACATGAAAAGGCTAGACTGGCTTAGCCTCCCAGCCTACATCTTTATGCAATGCTGGGTGCTTCCTGCCCTCCAATATCAAACTCCAAATTCTTCAGCTTTGGGACTTCAACTGGCTTCCTCATGCCTCAGCTTGCAGACAGCCCATTGTGGGGCCTTGGGATCGTGTGAGATAATACTACTAAATAAACTGATATATGTGTGTGTGTGTGTGTATATCCATATATCTATATCTATATCTATCTATCTATCTATCTATATCTATCTATCTATATCTATCTATCTATATATAGATATCTATCTATCTATCTATATCTATCTATCTATATATAGATATCTATCTATCTATCTAGATATCTATCTATCTAGATAGATAGATAGATATATATCTTATTAGTTCTGTCCCTCTAGAGAAGGCTGGTAAGTACAGATTTTGGTACCAGGAGTGCAGTGGTTTGAGAACAGAATGTTAAGGATGGCATTCTTTTGTTGGTTTTGGGGTTTCTGGAGTTGCTGGCTTAATATGATTAAACCCAAAAATGCTAACTTCTAATAGTATGGAGAACACTGGTAGTCCTTGTCATGAACTGTTTAGAGAGTTATGCAAAATAAATGCATTTAACACTCCTGATTCACTGTTCATTAGACACAAGGAATTTAGTGACTTTACACATAATACCTTTGACCATATGTGGAGAACCAAGGAACATAATAAACCTGGTTGGTTGCTCCGATTTCACTAGAAAAGTGATGAAAGAAAATGATGAACTCAGGGATTCTATCTCCCAGCTTCAGAAGCAGATACTGAGCCTCAAATCTTCTAAGATTGCCCTGAGTCAGAGTCTAACCCTGCACTGCCTGAGGCAACAGTGATGACCTTCCCTGAGGCAGTGGCCAGGAAAGACCATGCTGATTCTCCTCAGGACCTACTCCCGCCACCCCTATTTGCTTCTAGACCTATAACTAGACTTTACTTCTGGCAAGCCCCTAGAGGTGAGGTTCAGAGTGTGACCCACAAGGAGGTGCACTACCCTCGAAAAGTACTGCTTGAGTTTTGTAATTTATATAAACAGAAATCAGGAGAGTGGGGATGGGAATGGATATCAAGGGTGTGGGATAATGGTGGAAGGAACATGGAGTTGGATCAGGTTGAATTTATTGATTTGGGTCCATTAAATAGGGACTCCGCATTTAATGTTGCAGCTCAGGCAGTTAAAAAAAGGTTCTAATAGTTTGTTTGCTTGGTTAGCTGAAATATGGATTAAAAGATTGCCCACTGTGAGTGAGCTGGAAATGCCTGATGTCCCTTGGTTTTATGTAGAGGAAGGGATCCGAAGGCTTAGGGAGATTGGGATGGTGGAGTGGATTAGTCACTTTAGACCTACTCTTCCCAGCTGGGAGGGCCCAGAAGATACACCCTTGACCAATGCTTTGCGAAATATATTTGTGAGGGCAGAACCTACACCTTTGAAGGGCCCTGTAATTGCTTTTCTGTGTATGTCAGATCTACCAGTGGGAACCACAGTCACTCAACTACAAAATTTAAATTCAATGGGAATAACTGGATCCCAAGGTGGCAGAGGTCAAGTGGCAGCACTCAACCGTCAAAGGCAAGGTGGGTGTAGCTACAGTAATGGATAGCAGGGGCAAAGCAGCAATCAGAATAGTCTGACTCATGTAGAGCTCTGGCATTGGCTAAGTAATCATGATGTTCCTAGAAGTGAAATTGATAGTTAAATTATACAAACAGAAAACTTCTAGGTCAAATGGACAAAAAATTAATTTGAATTAAAAAAAACAGAGAATCATGTCCCCTCAATCAATTCCAGACTTGAGCCAGTTTACAGACCTAGAACCCCTTGAATGAAGGGGATGCTCGGTACCCTTGAGGAAGGACCCCACTACATTACCGACAATTTATGCAGCGTATCTTTCTCCCATCCTTCCCCAAGGAGGCCTCTGGATTTTAACCAGGGTAACTGTGCACTGGGGAAAGGAAAATGATCAGATATTTTGGGGACTACTGGACACTGGCTCTGAACTGGTGTTGATTCCAGGGAACCCAAAACATCATTGTGGTCCTCCAGTTAAAGTAGGGGCTTATGGAGGTAGGTAATTAAGGGACTTTTAGCTCAGAGCCAACTTACACTGGGTCCAGTGGGTCCCTGGACTCACCCTGTGGTCATTTCCCCAGTGCCAGAATGCATAATTGGCATAGACATGCTTAGCAGCTGGCAGAACCCCCACGTCACCTCCCTGACTGTTAGGGTGAGAGCTATTATGGTGGGAAAGGTCAAATGGAAGTCATTAGAGCTGGCTCTACCTAGAAAAATAGTAAATCAAAAACAATATTCCATCCCTGGCGGGATTGTGGAGATTAGTGCCACCATCAAGGACTTGCAAGATGCAGGGGTGGTGATCCCCATCACGTTCCTGTTCAACTCTTCCATTTGGCCTGTGCAGGAGACAGATGGAACTTGGAGAATAACAGTGGATTATCATAAGCTTAACCAAGTGGTAATTCCAATTGTAGCTGCTTTACCAGATGTGGTTTTATTGCTTGAGCAAATTAACACATCTCCTGGTACCTGGTATGCAGCCATTGACTTGGCAAATGCCTTTTTCCCCATTCCTGTCCATAAGGCCCACCAGAAGCAATTTGCCTTCAGCTAGCAAGGCCAGCAATATATACAGGATATATATACAGGATATACATATAGGATATATATATAGAGGATATATATATAAAGGATATATATATATATAAGTGTTATAGGTATAGGATATATATATAGGATATAGGATATATAGGATATATATATAAAGGATATATATCTATATATAAAGGATATATATAAAGGATATATAGATATATATCCTATAAGTTCTGTTCCTCTAGAGAACGCTGACTAATACAACGATGAATCTATCTCCATATGTTTATTTTAATGTCTCTGTATCTTTATATTTAAGGTAGATTTTTATAGACAACACATATACTTGAGTCTTGTTTTCTTAATCCACTTAATGTACTCTGATAATCTTGCTCTTTTAATTGATATATTTAGACCATTCACATTTACAGTGATGATTTATCTAGTTAGATTAATATTAGCCATATTTGTAACTTTTTTTTAAAATTTGAAGACTTCTATTTCTGACTTTTCTGGTTTAAACTGACCATTTTATAAGAATCAATTTTATCCTTTCTCTTACCATATCAATTACACTTCTTTAAAATATAGTGGCTTCCATAGAATTTACAATATACATTTTAACTAATCTAAGTCCACCTACAAAGAACACTATTCTACTCCATGTGGAGTGCAGGTGCCTTCTAGCAGAGAATTCTTGATTATTCCCGCCCACCCCTTGTGATATTGCTGTCATTTCATTTACTCACATATTATAATCACCCAATACATTTTACCTTCATTCATTCCTTCCCTGACTCTTTTCTTTTATGGAGATTCACGTTTCTGATTTATATCATATTCCTTCTTGAAGAACTGCTTTGTTTCTTTAATGGCAGATTAGCAGGTGATACATTCTCTTAAGAATTTTTTTGGAGAGAGGTCTAAGACTATTTTTTCTTCATTTTTAAAGATTAATTTAATTGGTTATAGAATTCTTGGGTTTTTTCTTAACAATTTAAATATTTCACTCCACTCATATCTTGCTTGTATGATTTCTGATAAGATGTCATCTGCAGCTCTCATCCTTGTTCTTCTCTCTGGCTTTTTTCAAAATTCTCTTCCTCTTTGATGTTTTACAGTTTGAAAATACTATGCTTGTGTATAGTTTTTCTTTTTCTCCCTTCTCCTCCTCTTTCTTCTTCTCCTCTCTTCTTCGTCTTATATTTATTCTGCTTTGTGTTGTCTGAGCTTCTAGTATGTGTGGTTTTGAGTCTGTCATTAACATTAACATTTTTCTCCTTTGGTATTACATATATATATACACCTTTTGAAATTTTCCCATTCCCAGTAAAGAATGTTCTCTGTGTGTGTGTGTGTGTGTGTGTGTGTGTGTGTGTGTTTATTCTTTCTTCTCTTTGCATTTTAATTTAGGACATTGCTATTGACTTGTCTTCAAGTTCACTGATTCTCTCTTCAGCTGTGTTGGATCACTGGAGCATCAGTGATGCTCACTGATTAACATTCTTTGTTTCTATCACAGTGTTCTTTTTTGGTAGGATTTGTAGCAAATTCTTCAGACTCAGAATTTCCATCATTCTACTTACAGTCCCTGTTTGTTCTCCATGCTTTCTACCTTTCCCACTACAGCTCCTGACATAGTATTCACAATTATTTACATTCCCATCTGCTCATTCCCTCATCAGGGCCATGGCTGAGTCTTGTTCTGATGCTCAATTTGTCTTTTTAGACTAAGTTTTTGTATTTTTATTTTGTTTTGGTTTTTGCCTTTTGACATAGCTTGTCATTTTCTGAGGAAAATAGACCTCTGGTATGAGTATTTATGTGAATGTGGCTAGGAGTTCATCTTTACCTAAAGATTTTTCTAGCTATGGGTGCCAGGGACCTCATATTCTTCTCTAGTCTTTATTTTCTTGGCCTTGGGCTTCCCTAAGGACTCCTCAAGAGTCTGTGTCTTGCAGCTCCTCTATTTAAATTACCAAATTTCCCACATGCTTCCTTGAAGTCCCCACATCTACACCTCCCAATGAAAGCCCTGGGATGCTCAGCCTCTGCTTTTTCATCACCTGCATGTCTTAGTTCCCTGGAGGGAACACATGCTGGGATCATGGGGTTCATCAGAGGAGGACGGAAGAGGAGCATTCATTCAACAGCAATGGAGATAAGGTCGTCAAATAGTGACTTTCTTGGACATGAACCATTGTGGCTGGCCAATGCAATAAAGCTTCATATTTGAACATTATTTGTGCACTTAATGGACGTTTCTATGTGTTTTATGTCACTTAATAATCTAAGGGATGGGAAGTTCTAAGGTGGCCACGTCCTGCTCACTGATGTGCGCCTGGCCTAGCACCATGTCGAGCCCATAGAGAGGGGTCAAGAACTGTTAGCATCAAAACAATCTGTTTTATAAATGAGGAACTGGAGCTTCCTTACGTGAATGCTTCATGAGCCTAGAGCCTATCTATATAACTTTCTGTGCTAAAATGTGGATGCATCTCCAGAAGTAACCAAGGCAACATCTGCACCTCAAAATGGACAAGAAGACCCACTAACTCCCGTCACCCTACAGTTGCTCCTGATAACCACTGAGAATACACGTGGAGAATCATGGCGGAAGGGACATCTTTGAAGCTTTCCTGACTGAGACTTCAAGACCTGAATGAGCTTTCCTCACCTGTTTGAGAACAGGCAGTTCTGTGGACCTTAGCCCTGAGCCTACGAGAAGGGGTCTCACTCTGGAGCAAACCCAGGTAGCCTTCATCTCAAAATACTTGTGTACCACAGTTCACAGGAAAACATGGCAACGAGTGTCAAGGAGTGGGCAGAAAACATAGCTTGTATGCCTATACCACTGGCTCCAGCCCATGTGACTCCAATCACTGCAAATCCAGCCCACGTGACTCTAATCCCTGCAGATCCAGCCCATGTGACTCTAATCGCTGCAGATCCAGCTCACTTGACTCTAATCACTGCAGACACAGCCCTGTGTCTCTAATTGCTGCAGATCCAGCCCATGTGACTCCATTCGCTGGCCCCAAGAGAGGGAAGCCTGCGAGACCATGGGCCTGGGGAAGCTAGTCACACGGGTGTGCTGACTTGAGTAGAAGTAGCCCACTAACAAGGTGCTGCAGGCTGGCAGCTGAGCCGGAGGCTGACAGTGGGAGGTGGTGAGTCCCTCAGGCTGGTGGAATGGCAATGATAACTCAGGATCTGGCCAGGAAGTGGCTGCCCCCTGAGGCTGGGGCCTTTCCTGAAGGTTTCTGGAGCCCGTCCTCTCTGGTTGCCAGTCTCCAGTAGTGCCCCATTGGGCAGCAATGAAGAGCCCCACTGTGGCCATGACCCGGCCTAGTCCTCCCTGGAGCATTTGGGCCAGCTCATCTGAACGGGGCTCCCATCTCACCAGAACATTCTCATAAACAATACATTATCTCAATCCTGGGGGAACCATCACTGGACAAGTCCAGCTTGTCCTAAAGTAAGCAATTGTCAGAACCTGAGGCCTTAGAATTTCACACCTCCCCCCAGCCCCCACATGAGCTCCTTGCGCTCCACACACACACTGGTTCATACCGTCAGGAAATTATGGTGCCAGTTTGCACGGCTGCTGCATCACCTCGACGCCACTTGAGGCTTCTTGGTCTCCGTGGTTCTTTTCACAGGCACACCTGAAGGAGAGTTGCAGGGTATCAACACGTGCTGCACGTTTAAGTAAAATAGGATTCCTTTTTCTTAAATATTTAACAAACCCTTCAGGATATACGTGGAAGTAATTGAAGCATCTCAAGTAAGCGACCAGCCAAGTTTCCAAGATTTAATGTTATCTGAATTACCATTCTGAAAATAAAGTTTTCTTATCTGAAAAAAATTGCAATCAACAAATACTAGCAAAACAAAACAAAACACCCTTAACTGTCTGGGAACTGTATTTGAAATTGACATTCAGGAAAATATTGCCTATAAAAAGCAGCTGCCACTGTTGGGTAAAACTTACACTGGGGATGATGCAGAGAAAGTGAAGGTGACATCCAGGCGCGGGGCTTCACGAAGTTGGTCACAGAGGGAACCAGCACCAGGATGGAGCCAAACGCGGTGTGAAGTACTCCCTGCAGCCCCATCCCCTGAGGAGGCTGGCACCCAGACGGGCATCTGCCCTGAGCCTTTCCCCTGCCTCCCTTGCAGTCTCCTTTCCTCTCCCAACTGCCACCTCCGGTCACCCCGACACCTGCAAAGCCTCCCACTTTTATCTGTCTAAGGATGACATCGTGCAAATGCCCTTTCTCAGGCCAATCTTGCAGGCGTCACTGGGATCTTCCATGATGGGCCAGATGTGTCGCTACACATGGATGCGGCTCTTTCCTGGGGCGTCTGGGGCAGGTGGGGACAGCAGACATTAGAGCCAGTGACAGTTGGGACTTAAACCCACAGCAAAGCCCAGCGCGTCCTCCTGGGGCTGGGGAGTGAAGTTTAGATGTCCATGCATTGTTTTCTTCAAAACCTGAAATTACTGTGGATGAGCTTATAGTAGATATACCTCAGCAACATGTGCAATAATTAGTGAAAAATAAATGTGCACTTAAGTATTAATGAAATAAATATTTAGCAGGTTATTTGAGATCTTTGTTATATCCTGAAGTGTTTAAAAAATAATGAGAGGTTTATTAAATCTTTAAATGATGACTCCGTAAGAGTTCTTGCAATGTACCTTTCTTCCTAAGTTCAGAAAAGAGAGATTTGTTTTCCAAAGATTGGTGAGCCAACCCTCGGAACAGAAGCTGGAGACAGACGCCCTGGACAGAATGACAGGATCTATGAGAATCTGAAAAGCAAGGACTCAGTCACTGGCAACAGAAAGCAAGAGGGACACAGAACAGAGTTAGGGCCTTGCCACGTCACTGGGCTGTCCGGAGGACACAGATCTGAGCGTGGCTTCAGAAATGAGTCCTGCGATGCCACTACAGAGCTCGCCCAGGGGAGCTGCTGACTGCTACAAAGTGGAGCGTGGGGAGCTCAGGCTGCCAGGACAAACCTGCACAGGCAGGGGCAGGGGCTTACACAGCAATATCCGCTCTCATGGAGCCGCAGGCTGAGAAGTCCAGGAGGAAGGTGCAGCCGTGGCTCTGGCCAGGGCTCCTCCTGGCTGGTGGAGAGCTGCTTCCTCCTGTGTTTTTGTGCAGTGGAGAGAGGCTGAGGGGGCTCCCTGGGACCCACCCTCATGACACAGTCACCTCCCCAAGGCCCCACCTCCAAATGCCCTTCCCTGGGGCTCAGGAATTCATCCCAGACCTGCAGGGGATTCTAGAAGAGTTGAAGCGCAGCCGCGTGGAGCCACCGCCTTGCAACACTGGGAAAAATGGACATCAGCCGCCAGCGTGAGGGAGACGCCAGGGATCCAGGCCTGCACCAGAAACACACACCCGTGAGGGAGACGCCAGGGATCCAGGCCTGCACCAGAAACACACACCCCAGCCTCCCCTGCTGTGTCCGAGTCAGCCCCGGGCTCAGGCCCTGATTAGGTGAGCTCACAGGCCGTCCTCGGCTGCACCAGTGTCTGGAAAGGGACATTTTGGTCTCAGACTTCGTGGAACAGGGTTTCACCAGAGGCCCCTGGAACTGAGGCCGGGCCAGCAGCCTGGAGCCCTGCAGTCCACACGCCGGCTGGTGGCAGGGCGCCTGGCCGGCCTTCTGATTCGCTGCTATGTTTAGTTTTTGCCTGGATCTAGAGGCTACAGCGTGCATCTTCGTTCTAGGAGGGGAAACCCTCAGAATCCCCTCTGAGCCCTGCTTTAGGAGGAGGCAGGTGCTAGGTGGCCACAGGTGAGCTCCTCACCAGCCAGTGACAATAGTCTGTAAGCGGAATTTCAGTAATACCTGCCAAACAAACCACTGTCACGGAGAGTGGGTGGGAAGAATTTGCTTCAGTGGGAGGGTCCCTCAGGCTCCATGAGGATAAAGAAACTACGCAGCGTCCTCCGCCCGGAGGGCCATGTCCCTGTGGGCACACCCATCCCCCTACTCTCTGAAAACCCAGGAAGCCAAAGCCCTTGGCACACTCAGTTTCTTATGTGTGAAACCTGCTGCTCCCCCTCGTGGTAAACAACACCCTTCCCCAGGTGACCCCCCCACATACTGTGGGTCAGTGTGTCCCTGCCACAACAGTAGACAGAAACACACATGCACAGGTGCACGCGCACGCACGCACCTCTCGCGCCATCCCTGACGCACAAGCAAACCGTGCTCTGCCGGGGCTTCACGTTTGTCTTGCCTTTTTTTGTTTGTTGTTACCATGAAGGTTTCCCATTGATTTAAAAGCGAGTGAAGTCGGAAGACACCTCGGGAAGCACACAGTGCCTCCTGAAGAGAGAGGGCGGCGCGTGAGGAAGGTCTTCCGTGGTAGAGTTTAAACGGTGTGAGTCTCACAGATGGGTTCCACCAGCTGGACCATCATTAGTTCTTTTGGAGGGGGCTATTGGAGAGGCGATACAGGTCAGGATGGAAGCCCCAGGACAGGGCCTCTGATAAGACCTCTGGACACAGGAGGAAGATCCCATTTTCCTATTTTTCTAAAAAAAAAACGGGAAAGGAAAAACCCTGAAGTCAGATGAAAAGCGGCCTCCACGTGCGTAACCTTCAGCACTCCGCTCACCTGGAGAGCCTCTACCCACAATGCACTAAGTGGATGATTAAAAAGAAATAGAGGCTTAACGGGGGGTAAGTGCGGGGTCCCCAGAGCCCCGCGAGCGCTGAACCGTGCGGCTACAGCTGTCTCCACACAAGCCCGACATTCTTTATTTATTTGTTATGAAATATTTATGGGTGTTATGAAAGGTTTAAAATAATGTGTCTGTCGCTCTCTCTCCCTTCTGTCTTTTCCCTTTGGCCCCGGCACACACTGTTTTCCAATGCATAAATAATTCTGGGCTCTGGACAGCGGGGCGGCACATTAGGTGGGGCGTATCTGCTGTATCACATTTTTTCTGCCTGAGAGAAAATATCATTCCTCGTAATTTTCTACACTTATACAATCGGCGTTGACAGTAAATAATTGATGTATGAATTTAGGACTAAACTCCAACACAATATGACTTTATGTCAGGGGTTACTCCCAGCAGATTTTGAGCTAAATCATCTTGCAAAATGGGTTCTTTCAATGGGAGAAAAAAAGCTTTTTGAAATTATTTTAATGGAAAACTGGGACCTCCGTGCAGCTCCCCTTTTGATGAGGTCTTGCTTTGCATGGCTGGTATTAAACCAAGCAGTCTACCCATTATGAGATTGGAAATGTTTCGTTTGTGATCACAAATGGATTTTTTTGGGGACTGACACAAGCTGTTTTTATCCTGCTCATCCTTTTTTCTTTTCTTTTTTTTCTCTCTCTCTCTCTCTCTGTGTGTGTGTGTGTGTGAGTATGCACGCAGTGGCATTTGTATGTGGTAGGCTGCCCTCTGCTTTCCATCCTAGTATCTTCCATAGAAAGTACAATTATGATTTAAATTACAAGCCAGATACATTTGCAACTTAAAGATATATAACTAGCAGAAAGGCTTTAGATAAACGGCTCCGTATTCCCTCCCATTGCTGCAATTAAAACACTTTTCAACCTGAAAAGGAAAACTCCAGACCAGGAGGGGAAGAGTGGAAACAGGAGAGGGACTGCTTTCGTGAAATGGTCAGAACAAAAACACTTTCCGTCTTCACAGCTCTAACTGAAAGGCAGCCAAGAAGATCAAAGAAAACAAATTGGGTGAAATTCTCTGTTGTTTTACTGTACTGTAGGGGTAAGGAAGATTTGAAACTATCAAAACTCTTTATGTCATTTCATTTTTGCTGAAACTAAGATACAAAGACAATTATTTAAAGCAAGGCCTTCTCCTCTTTGAATAAATCTTATCTTTATAATTATTTTATCTAGTATTTACAATTGTATTAAATTGTATTTATTTATACCCCTCGTTTTCTTTAAAGAGTATTCAGATCTTTGATATACTGAATTTAATTAAATTTGTAATATAAACTAAGAAATATAATAAAATTCATAGCCTCCTGGAAAAAGTCCTTATGATACAGGAAAAAATTGCCTTAAAAGGAAATTGAAATGCCTGCTTCCCTTTTAACCTTCCTCCCCTACTCTTCCTCTTCCTCTTCTCTTTCACTTTTCTTTTCCTCGATTCTCTCTCTGAGGAAATACATGCCTCTAATTTCATTCTATAGGTGGCACTCACGTCTCTATGCACAAAGTTCTGAAGAAATTTCAGGCCAAAAACTTGTCTGTAAAAAGTCCTTGATCTCAGAGAAGTGTATTGATTTCTGAAAAACGTAACACCCATTTCTGTAAAAATAAATTTTAAATGAGCTCTCTTAAAGTTATTCAATTTATACCTTTATTTATGTTTGGTGATAAGTAATTTCAAGAGCGGTGACAAATGAGTTTTATGTAACAGAGACTCTGAGCCAGATGCTGAAGTGTATGTGCATGCACATGTGTGTGCACCTGCGTGTACATGTGTGCGTGTGGAGGGTGTGCATGCGTGGGTGGGCACGTGCAGGGGTATGTTTGTGTTTTCAGTGTTCACACCAGAGACAGCAGGTATTCAGGAAAAACCTCTTCCTAAAATAGGCTGGCTGGAGCCCCCTGGGGTGACGGCTCCCAGCTGCGGGGGCTGTCTGCCCTCAGGCACAGGGTGGTGTGGGGGCACCTGCATCTGCCCGCATGTGTGTGCATGCACGTGTACATGCATCTCTGTGTGTGCACGTGTGTGTGTGCGTGTGTGTGTGGAGTGAGCATCTATTAAGAGCTGGTGACAGGGAGGTTAATCAACATGAAACTGTTCCCTGTCGTGATTCCTATAATAGCTCCCTTATCAAGCTGGGAAATTGAATCTAAATCTTAGAACTCGGTATCCCTTAGAGACAATCTTGTCCAAAGACTTCCTGACATGTGTGAAGAAACAGAAGCCCATGGAATTCAAGTCACCTGCCCCGCATCCAGAGGTCAGAGCCCTGGAGGCTGTGTGTCCTTGTGTGCGCATGTGTGGATGTGTACCATGTGGATGTGTGTATGTGTCTCTGTGTATGTGGATGTGTATATCTGTGTGTATTTCTCTGTGCATGTGTGTGAGTGTGTGTGTATTTGTCTCTGTATATCTGTGTGTGTATGTGTGTGTATGTGTGTGTATGTGTCTCTGTATATCTGTGTGTGTGTATGAGTATGTGCATGTGTGTGGGTGTGTATTTGTCTCTATATCTGTGTGTGTGTGTCTCTGTATGTGTATATGTGTGTATTTTTCTCTGTATATCTGTGTATGTGTGTCTGTGCATGTGTGTGTATTTGTCTTTGTATATCTGTATGCGTGGATGTTTGTGTGTATGTGTCTCTATGTGAGTGTGCATGTGTGTGTATGTGTGTGTATGAGTGTGTCTCTGGGTGTCTGTGCATTTGTCTCTGTATGTGCATGTGTGTGGGTGTGTGGGTGCCTGTATATCTGTGTGTGCATGTGCCTCTGTGTGTGTGGGGTGTGTGTCTGTATATCTGTGTGCTCATGTGTCTGTGTGTGAGTGTGTGCATATGTGTCTCTGTATATCTGCATGTATGTGTCTCTGTATGTGCATGTGTATGGGTGTGTGTGGATTTGTCTTTGTCTATCTGTATGCGTGTGTGTGTGTGTGTATGTGCGTGTGCATGAATGTGTCTGTGTGTCTGTGTCTCTGTGTGTGTGCGTGTATGTGTATGAGTGTGTCTCTGGGTGTCTGTGTGTGTGTGTGGATGTGTGTGACAATGGGCATGGGGAGGGAGCGGGATGGAGGCCCCCGGGAGCAGAGGTGCACACCTGGGGCGCTGAGCTTCTGTCTGGGCCAAGCTCCTCTGAAGTCCTCCTGGGGTCCCGGGTCCTCTGGATTGGCATCAACAGGCTTAATGGGGGTGGCCCAGGGTCTCAGCAATGCTCAGAGCCCCCTAATCAAGGCAAAGGCAGAGAGAGGGAGGCTCGTGTGCTGAGGGCCTCGTTCGCACAGCCCTGATGAGAAAGAAGCAGCGTCTGTTCCTGGATTTCTCTTTGGCCCTTGGTGTGATGGGGCAGGCGTAACAGGGCCTGTGGGCCACTGCCATATACATGGCTCTGTTCCATTTTCAGAGAACACCTGAGTCAGACAGGCCCGGGGCCAAGTCCATCTGGGGCACCTTTCAGCCTGGAGGTCTCAGGCGAATCAGTCTCTCTGCAGGCACCCCTGGGGTTCTGGGGGACACTGGTGCCTTTCTGACCTTACAGACAAAGCTGGGTCCACACGTGCTTCTGTCTCCCCCGATCCTGGCTGGTGTCTGCACAGCCCTCACCCATGGAGGGTCCTCCCGGCTCCTCTGCTGCCTAGCCCAGCCCTCCACCCTCATTTTCCTGTAGAATGAGAGCAACAGGTGTCTGCTGGGTGACCTCCTTTCCCCATGGCCCCCGCCTGCTCCTGTGGCCCTCTTGCGCTGCCAGCTCCAAGCAGGCAGCCCATGACTGTGACTCCCGATGAACTAGTGACTCTCTGTGTGGAGGAAGCTGTGCCCCAGAGCTGGATTCCAAGACTGGAGGCCACTGGAGGAGGTTGAACTCAGCCTCCCCTTCCTGCTAGAAACGACACACAGTTTTCTTGGTTAAAACCCAGTGGCCAATTAAATGCCAACATCTCCAGAGAACTTCCGCCTCACCTAGTGTGGATGAACACGTCATCATGTCTTGGTGGGGGTCGGGGAGGGACTGCTACAGCTTAGGAGGGACAGTAAGGGGGCCCCCAGGGGGAGAAGGAGCCCATGATGGGCTGAGGAGCTGGTGCCGGCCTTGGAGAGGTGTCTGTGAGAGTCGGGGTCTGTTCTTCCTGTGGCAGGCAGCTACGCTCCCTGACTTCTCCCAGCATGAAATGTACTGGGAACAAGAGGCCTCCCTCTCGAATGTCTGGAAGGCATGGAGACATGGTCGAAGACCCCAAGACTCAGGCCGTGTCCACCTGCAACACACCAGCAGTGAGTGCAGCCTGCACAGGCAGTGGCACAGCTGTGGAACCTGCCCGGAAGGGGACAGAGACATGAAGCCCCCTGGGGAATTGTGCACCCGGATCCCCTCCAAGCAATATACCCCAGCTCAGAAACAAGGTCTGATGCTCATGTTCCAGAGTCAGGGTGGTTTTGTGGACGCTGTGGAACAACCCTTCCTTGAATTCCCCATGAGGAAACCTGGAGATCTTTATTTTTCATGTGCAATTTTGTCTTGGGATGGAACTCTCTATACGCCAAGGCTCGCGAGATGAAAGGTTCTGCAGAATTCTGTACTCTGTGGGACGCTCTTGGAGGCAACAGAAGGCTCTCTTAGCATGGCTGGCACCTCTGTTTCTGCCCAGATGCACACAGAGGTGAGGATGACAGAAGACTTCAAACCAAGTGGAGCCACCCCACTTCTTAATCAGGGGATGCATTCACTATCTGTAGGAAGCTTGGGGCCTCAGGTGAATACCACATCGTACAGACAGACATCCCAATTCCGGTTGAAGACCTACCCTGTGGAAATCCTCAACCAGGGCTTACCTAGGGTAGCGAGAGCCCTGCTGCTGTGCAGATGGAAGACTTCCACATGCAGGTATATTAAAGGCTTCTACGCAAGGGAAGATTATTAGCAATATACCCCACCAACATGTAAAACAATAAATATACTCTCTTGCTCCAACAAGCTACTATGCTGGAGACATTCAGAAGAAGAGTGGCCAGTGTGGAAGTGACCCTGTCCCACAACCCAGGGGGCCGATTCCGGTTGAGGTTCTCATGCGTCACGCTCAGCCTAATTAACAAACTTGACACTGGCACACAGGACAACCAGGCGCTCCACAGCAAGGCCACCCGGGACACGGGAGAGCAATGCCAATGCAACGGCTGCTATGTTTCATTATTTGGAGAACCAATTTTAACAGAAAATGTAATTAAAAATTTGTAAATAGAACACCTCAAAGTGCTCCCTCTGGCGCCTGTATGCATCTATTTGATATTTGCTTAACAAATTTTCAAGTCGTCATTTTACGGGTACGATATCTATACTCCTGTATCTCCCATAAGCTTTGCACCCTGTGGTCTTATGCATCATTTACTTTTCTGAGAAAGACCCTTTGCTTAGGTCTCCATCTTTTCCTGCCTAGTCCTTGGTGGTGGTAATTTATGGAAGGGCAGTCCCTGTTGAAGTGTCTAACTGTGGGTAGCAGTGAGCCTGGCCCCTGCTGAAAGCACAGCCCATCCAGCTCCCTCCTCATGGGCGGATTTCTGGGGAGTAGAAGGTGTGCCATTTGGGTGTTCAGTTATGGTGTTTGCAGAGTTTATCATCACTGACATTAAAGAGAAGGCCAGATAAAGGTTCTGTGGTGGGGGAAAAAGGAGAAGCAGCCACAGGCCACGTGGTACACTGGACCTGGGGCCTTGTAGATCTCCTGCTTGATACAGTCACCTCGGCTAGAGGCCGGGCGAGGAATCTGGGCTCCCAGTGGCCACCCCGCCCTCGCCCTGCTGTAATAGAACGTCACCGCATCAGGGTGACACAGGGAGCTCTGCACATGTCAGCTTCTCCTGGCAAAGGTCAGTGGAGAGGAGGCAGAAAAAGTGTGTGCTCCCATGAGAGAGTGAGCAGGTGTGTGCTCCTGTGAGAGTGTGTGAGTGTGTGCTTATGTGTGGATGTGTGTGAACGTGTGTGTGTGTGTGTGTGTGAGCTTGGGTGCAAGCATTAGTGCGTGTGTGTAAGATACACAGTTGTGATAGGGCGCACGTGAGTGTATAACTGTCAGTGCCCAGGAGCATGTGTAAGGATGTGCAGGAGTGTGTGTGCCTGCGTGTGCAGAAGTGAGTGTGTGTGTGCAGAAATGTGCATGAGCCTAAGCATGCAGAAATATGTGTGTTGCCAGTTATAGTTTGTTGACCCTGGCAGCGTCTCTGGAGCTGAAAAGACATTTGAAACGAGGACATAGGAAGACCAGAATGTCACCTGTGACTGCACTCACCCCCACCCCGCCCTGGTCTGTGAGTGGCTGAACACCAAAAGGACTCCATGTGTGGCTGGTGAAGCCGTCTCTGTGGCCAGACCCTTGCGTGCTCATCCCTCCCGCCCTGAGCCCACCGCTCCTGTGTCCTTGCCCTGCCCCTCAGGTGGCCTCACCATCCTTGGGTGACGTGGCCTTCAAGCAGTGACACTCGAGTCTCTCTGACCTTGCCCACCTGCTAGAAGCTCAAGTGGCAGAACTGAAGTGGGCATGAGCGCAGGTCTTCAGCCTGGTTTCGCTTCCCCTTGGCGTCGTCCAAATGAGGAAAGTGTTTTTCTGATGCTTGTTCACAGAAGGAAAGCGTCAAACCCACCGGGGCTGTGCTCGTCCTACAAACTCATTTCTTTCCTAGTGTGAAAAGAAAAGGGCTGATGGAACGGTGTTCTCACAGCAGGGAAGGACCCAGCCCGCCGCATGTCTCCTTTGGAAATGGAGCTGGCTTCTGCAGCATGAGGGCCGTCTGGAGGAGGGACAGCGCTGAAATCTGCCCCCTCTGAAACGTACTCAGCCCCTCAGGAGGGGGTGTCGGCAGTCTCGGATGATGATGTGACTGAGTCCTTGGTGAAAGGTTGGCACTGGGGAAGGCGCTGACTCCAAAGACAGATGGAAGCAGGGAAACTAAGCGCCATCTCAGGAACGAATCTCTGAGCAGGCGAGATCCCCCTGAAAAGAGAAGAAATTGCATAAGCCCCACGGCTACTCGGTGGCACAGAGATGGATGGAAAGTCTGCTCTCTGGGTGGCTCTGTGGCTGAGACGGGCAACACCTTTCAAATGGAAACACCTGACATTGCATCAGATCTCAGGTGCAAAGGGCAGGGGTCCCTCCAGCGAGGACTCCCAGGGGACTGAGTTTTCCACCTGGGTTCTAGATGTTCTCTGTGAAAGCATCACGTGGTGTCCTGGTGAGGGGCCTGGCGAAGTGGGCATCTGCTTGAGCGCCTGGAGCGTGCTGGAGAAGAGGCTCATGGGCACCACTGGGCCCACCCTGCGGACTTCAGGGAAAGAGAGCAGCCGGAATGCATTTTAAATCCTGCCTGAGAGCATGGATGCTACAGGACTCCTGGCATGGGGAGCCCAAGCATGTGTGTATGTGCCCGTGGGCGTGTGGTCAGCGAGGCAACCCTGACAGCACCACGAGGCCCTGGTCGGACACAGACTGCCCGCAGCCCCTTCCCATGGCAGCACCACCAGTAAGGCCTTTACTGTCCCCTTATCCCTTGCTGTTTCCCCACCGACACCCTGACGCTGAGCAGCCAGCGAGAGTGGAGGAGTGCGAGAGCCACGTCCACAGCAGCAATGGCCCTGCAGAGCGGAGGGGAACGGAGGGCAGGCTGAAAGGAGACTGTGGGTTCCACTTCAGGGGGCTTGGACACGACAATCTGATTGTCTCCCTGTGACTTAGGAAAGACCTGTGTTGTCCTGTGGGGCTGAGGCAAGGACCACCTGCACAGATAGATTTCAAGCATCAAGGGGCCAGGCACTTCCAGAGGCCGACCGTCTCCTGTGTGAAGTCAGGATCCCCACGGCAACTCCTGCAGCAAATCTGGAGTCTCGACATCGTGCCCGCAGCAGAGGAGCAGGACGTCAGCATCCTGCCTGTGTCTCGAGCAGGACGTAACAGTACCCGGAAGCGTGTTCATGTGTAGTGTTAAGCATGTTAATGTGTGGTGTTAACGTGTAGCTATCACTCCTATAGTTGTTAAATTGCAAGTTTAGCTTGAGTGAAGGGATTTGGTAGGACCATTTAACTCAATTACGCTAGTTTTGAAATGTCTTTGTAAGACTAGGGTCGGCACGGATCAGCCATGTGGAAGACTAGGATATGGGTCACCCTTATCTGTGTTCCTATGGAACTATTTGAGTATTTGTTTTATATGGATTTTTATTCACTTTTCAGAGATGCCACTCAAGGGTGCCCCTCAGCTTCTGAGCAAGCATTTGTAGTTTGCACAATGGCAGAATGGGCCAGAAGCTTAGTGTTTTGAACTGTTTTGTAAAATAAAGTCTCTCTCTCTCTCTCTCTCTCTCGAGAGGGGGGTCCAGGCAGAGTGGCTTTGGTGATTGCACTCCCCAGGTCCAGCCCACACAAGGTGCTGATTCAACACCAGTGGAAAGTCTTCACACTGGGAGTTCCTGAGGGACTAGGTTGCTTGTAAGCATTAAATTAAGTAGAAGTGATGCTAAAAATAAAATAAAATAAAACACAAAAGAACAACAAATCTTCCCAGGCCCTGCCCGGCCCATTGTGGGTTTCAGCCAGAACCCCCTGCCAACCTCCTCTTCTCTAGACATGTCTTTCCCTTTGACCTCTGCTGTGCACAGAAGAACTCTGAAACCAGTGGGGCCACTCCCAGGACCTGAAGAGCAGGAAGGTCCACATCAAGGCAGCGGCCATGGGATCCCCTTGAGAGGGGTAGCCTGCAAGTGAGCATCCTCTTGTCCCTGACCCCAAGGGCAGTCAGAGGAGTCAGCACGGGTTTGGTGAAGATCTACATCCGAACCACAGGGGCCAGGACATTCAGGTCATCCCAGGACATCCCAGGACGTCCCAGGTCATCCCAGGTCATCCCAAGATAACCCAGGTCATCCCAGGACATCCCAGGTCAACCTGGGACTCAGGAGTCCTCTTTGCTCTCCCTATAGAAAACAGTAGAAAAGACCTTTGCCAACCAGTTTTAAAGAGAAACAGGTATGGATAAAATAGAAGCAGCTTCAATAGAGTCTTGGTTGGATTTTTTTTCTAATACTTATTTCTAAATGAGCACAATCTACTCCAGCACTCTTTAATGTAATAAAAACATAGCTTTGGGTCAGGTATGAAATTAATGATACAAATTCAAAGTATTAATGCTCAGTGGGCTGAAACAACTTCAATGAAGAAATCATCAAACTCTGTAACCAGACCCAAATGGAAAAAGACAGAAGCATATGCACGATTCCAACAGCAATCTGCTGTGAAGGAGATTATGAAAACATGTATAAAATATTTATTTTTAATAAGATGAATGTCCTATTTCTTAAAACCAAAATAAGATTAGACTTTTATTATCAAAGCAAAAGGATGGTTATACAACGCCACCTCTTCATGTGGATGGAAATGCTAATTTTATTATCTTAATTTGTACAGCTATGTTTCTTGTCTTTTTTGTTCTTTCTTAAGTTAAATAGGTAGAAATAAAAAAAGCTTTCGGGTTTCATTTGTATAGAGTGAAATCCATAGTACCAAATATCCAACTAGAACATTTAACAGATCCAATAATTATAGTGCCGGAACAATTTCCAATGTCACCAGGGTCTTGAAAGGACACTCCCAAGACAAATGGAGCCAACGGGAATGTGTAAGAACGCCTTTCACCATGTGAGATGCATGAATCTACGTGCCACTTTGCAGGCGTCACATTCCTGAGGAAAGGATGCTGACCACTGCAGTCCCCTGGAGGTGATTCCTCCAGGAGCGCCACAGCCAGCATCCACACTTGCAAAGTGCAGTTTCCGGGTACAGCGTGGCACGGCACAGGGGGTGGAAGTTAGAGGCCTCTCACGTGTTATGGGCAGTCATGGCTCTGCTGGGACCCGGCTGTTCTCAGTCTTCTGGCTCATAGAGTGGAAATGGGCTGGCTCAGGGCGGAGGCTGCTGGTCCCCAAGGGAGCTCTCGGGGAGCAGGGACCCTGTGGTGGAAATGGGTCACTAGATAATGCCCAGGCAGCGATCTCAGATGCACTAAAGGGCATTTGTTTACAGTTGTCCACTGCAGAACAACCTGCAGCAGTGAAACCTCCAAAAGAACCTAAATAGACAGTGTTAGGGGAGGATTAAATAAAACATGTTCCCAAAATTAGATATTAATATTATGAAGCCATTAATGGCATATCTTTGAGGATATTTAAATACATGGTCCACATCTCACGCCAGTCAGAATGCCAGTTATTAAAAAGTCAGGAAACAATAGATGTTGGCAAGGCTGTGGAGAAATAGAAAGCTTTTACACTGTTGGTGGGAATGTAAATTAGTTCGACCATGGTGGAAGACAGTGTGGCGATTCCTCAAGGATCTAGAACCAGAAATACCATTTGACCCAGCAAGCCCATTCATTACTGGGTATATACCCAAAGGTATATAAATCATTCTACTCTAAAGACACATGCACATGCACATGTATGTGTATTGCAGCACTATCGACAAGAGCAAAAACGTGGAACCAACCCAAATGCTCAGCAATGATAGGCTGGATAAAGAAAATGTTGTACATATACCCCATGGAATACTACACAGCTATAAAAAGGAATGAGATCATGTCCTTTGCAGGGACATGGATGAAGCTGGAGGCCATCATCCTCAGCAAACTAACACAGGAACAGAAAACCAAACACCACATGTTCTCACTCATAAGTGGGAGCTGAACATTAAGAACACATGGATGCAGGGAGGGGAACAACACACACCAGGGTCTGTAGGGGTTTTGGGGCTTAGGGGAGGAAACTTAGAGGGCCGGTCACCGGGTGTTGCAAACCACCGTTGCACATGTATGCCTGTGTAACAAATCTGCACATTCTGACCGTGTATCCTGTTTTCTTTTTAAATAAATAAAAAAAACATGGTTTAAATGGTAAAGATTTCTGTTAAGTAAAAAGGCAAGATAAAAACTATATATTAATATAATCTCTGCTATAGAAATATCTTTATATCTGTACACATAAATATATGACTACACAAATATGTATATAATACACACATACATGTAGGTGGAAATACCTGGTAAAAACATAAATAGTTCACTTGTGGTTTATTTTTGTATCCTCTTGTTACCTTTTGCCCCAACAAAAATCTCTACAGTGAATTTGAATTCATGCCATCACTGAGCAGCCTTTATCTTAATGCATATTATGAAACTGTCACAGTGAATATGTATGCACGATAGTAAATGAAGGTAGTCATGTTAGCACACTCGGTCTCCACTGGTATTTTCATTTTTAATAAAATTACAAAATGGATAGATAAAAACGTTGTTTCCTGATTGTCTACCTTTTATCAGCGCTATGACTTGTGAACCTGCGGTCGCTACTATCCTGGCCCTGCCCCGCCCACGGCTCAGTTCACACGCCTCGCTCCTCTTCCATTGAGGTCTTAATATTTTATCTTACTTCATTTATAAGAGATTTTAAAAGCATATCTGTCGCAATATTTTCTCAGTGTGTCTTCCACTTAGTTTTATTTTTTAAATGCAAGCCTGTTCATCGTTTATGTGGTCAAAGGTATCAATGTGCATTTGCACACTGCCTCAAACACTGACATATTGGGAAAATCCTTTTGCTTCCAGAGATCGGTGACCCCATTTTCTTATTGTATGTCATGTGTTTTCATTTTTATTACATACAGCTTTTAAACTATCTTGTTATCATACTTACTAATGCCCTACGTATTTGCCATGTATTAAATGCTAATCTTCATATTCAAATGTGTATATCTGTTTTTTCATTTGCATATTTTAGCATGAAAGCCAGATAATGACTGTAACCTTACATGTCTTACAATCTTCTAGCTTAGATAAATTTTCTTTATAAAGACAAAAATGAAAAAAGCAAAAAAAAAAAAAAAGAAAAGAAAAGAAAATTGAGGGCAAAAGGGGAAAGCAAGGCCGGGCACAGTGGCTCACGCCTGTAATCCTAGAACTTTGGGAGGCTGAGGCGGGTGGATCACCTGAGGTCAGAAGTTCGAGACCAGCCTGGGCGACATGGTGAAATCCTGTCTTTGCTAAAAATGCAAAAATTAGTTGGGTGTGGTGACATGTGCCTGTAATCCCAGCTACCCAGGAGGCTGAGGCAGGAGAATCACTTGAACCCAGGAGGCGGGGGTTGCAGTGAGCCGAGATGGCGCCACTGCACTCCATCCTGGGCAACGAGAGCAAAACTCAGTCTCAAAAAACAAAACAAAACAAAACAAACAAACAAAAAACAGGGAAGGCAGGGAAGCAGGGAAGGAGGGAGAACTATTTGCAGTAATTTTGTTATTTCAGACACATTTTTAGAAACATTTTGTCACATAGACCTCCAAAATGGTTCCCATGTTAATTTGTTAAACAGAAACAACTGGCATATTTTCAATTTCACCTTTGACTCAAACTCTTCTATATTTTTCAAATTATAACAATACTTCAGACGGGTCCTACTCATTTCTTAATTGTTCTTTTTTATGAATTGAATTATCACTTTCCCATCATAGATTATAAATGTCAGTTGCAGTATGACGTAAAAGCCTCTGATCTGGTGACAGCGTGTGTGTGTCTCCACCCGACCTGCTATTTCATTTGCTCACTTGTTTTTAGGTGATTCTTTGGTGTAGCCCAGCAGCAAAAATCACGTGATCAGCAAATAATGGCAATTTTATTTCCTGCTTCCCAGTCACTTTGCCAATTATTTCTGGCTCGCAGAATTGCACTGTCCATAAAGTATTTAGCTCTTACAGTACAGAAGAGGCCACAAGGAGTACTTCACATACGTCATCTGATTTAATCCTCAGAGACTCCTAAAACAAGCAAACCAAAGCTTGCCTCAACCACAGGGCAGGTGGAGGGAAAGGTAGAATTTGAACTCCAATCTAGGGGAGTCCTAGCCCCTTAACACAGCTGTGCCCGAGCAGAATGTTGGGAAGTGCCTTGAGTGCTTGGATTGTAGTGAGGATACCTCGGGTGTTCTGCTATTAGATGATGTTGATTGGTGGGCTGGGGCAAATATTCCCTACCAGATTAAGTACATACTCTTGAATAGATTTTTGAAATTCATGATATATGCTAGTTTAATATATATTATAATTATGATACATAATTCTTACATATGAAGATATTAATGGGCTTGCCTTTGTAATATCTATTTATCTAGCTACATGGCTTTCTAATAAACTATTAATGCCATATACGATATTAATAGATACATTGTTAAGGTAAGCCACCCTATTTTTTTGATAAATCAATTTTGATATTGGTAGATTTGACTTTTAATGAATTGTGAAGTCTGATTCATTAGTATTTTATGCAGAGGAGTGCTGGTAAATATCTAGCGCTCTGAAAAAATTATACGCACACATATACTTACATATTTTTAAAAAATAAGTTCTGCTGATATAAAGGATGTTTGGCACATAATCAACAAATAATAATACAATATACAATACTCTTTATTGTAAATGTCACACAAGCAATTGATCCTCAGAATGTTTTATTGAATTTGCTGAACTCCTGACTCTGTAGCCAACCTCTGGCTGCAACTGACAATCACTTTCAATATGAATGGGATGAAGGTTGGTTGATATTTTGATTTATGTTAGTGACACAAAAGTTTGACGAGAAGAGCTCAGTCGGAATTCGACTCATTTGTCGGTGGTGAGAGGGCTCCTTTGCTGAACTGCATAATAGTTTTCCAATACAGGGGAGAATTTTTTCCAACACAGGGAGAATTTTTTCTCAGTTCACTGTGCTCATCACAATAACATGGCTAAAGACATGAGCCACCTTTACATTTGATTTCATATTTTACATTTTGTCCTCCATTACTTCTATAAGTTTAGACAGTCAACAAAACCAAACAACGAAGCAAGCCAGGCTCCATGGTGTAAACATTCCCGCGGGGGTGCTGACCTCAGGCTGCCAGGGGGACTTCCGGGAGCGTCGGGAGAGGACCAGCACGGTTGCCGTCCTCAGTGCATTTCCACCACACAGGCGCGGGAGTACAGGTGTGCAGAGGGTGAAACGGGAAGCTTCTTTAGTAAGCAATGCCTTTAAAATACAATTTATTAATTTTAAATTTACACAATAATGTCATAATGGCTTTCATAATGGCTATTTTTAACAATAGCCAATAGTAAATTTTAAAATAATGGATATTTTAAATAACTAATATGGGTTTATTTTAACCATTTTTAAATAATGGCTACCTTTAACAACCGATATGGTTTGGCTCTGTGTCCCCACCCAAATCTCATGTTGAATTGTAATTCCCAGTGTTGGGGGAGGGACCTGGTGGGAGGTGATTGTATCATGGGGCGGATTTCCCCCTTGCTGTTCTCATGATAGTGAGTGAGTTCTCATGAGATCTGGTGGTTTACAAGTGTGGAGCTCTTTCCCCTTTGCTCTGTCTTTCTCTCCTGCCACCATGGTAAGACCTGCTTGCTTCCTCTTCACCTTCCACCATGACTGTAAGTTTCCTGAGGCCTCCCAGCCATGCTTCCTGTACAGCCTGCAGAACTGTGAGTCAATTAAACCTCTTTTCTTCATAAATTACCCAGCCTTAGGTATGCCTTTATGGCCGTCTGAGAATGGACTGACAGAACAACCATCTTGCAAAATCCCCAGACACGTAAACGTTGCCTCTCAGGGATTACACAGACACCTGTATGTGAGCCCGAGCTGTGTTTCTCACACTCTGTCTTTGTCAGGTTATTCATACCCAGATTTTTCCTATTTTTAAGATTTGAATTGAGTAGCTTTTTTGTGGTTTTGTTTTAACTTTCTTGTAATTCATATGGTATTGGAATAAAATGTTTCTTGAAATCTTGATGAAATTTACCTATAAATCCTCTTGCCCTAGAAACAGGGGAAAAATTTTGAATTTTTTTTAGTTCCATTGATTATTGCTGATAACCTCAAAATTTCTTCTTGAGTTGATTATTTATATTTACCAAAAAATTATGAATTATACCAATGTATTTAATTTATTTTTATTTTAATTCCTCTCCTTATACTCCTTATACAAATTCCGGTGGTTCTCTGGAGAGCTAATTGTTTGGAGTGTGGATCAGACTTGAGTTTCTATGGGAGCCTGTCCCCCAGCCTCTGGTCCCTTTTGTCCCGGCCCACACAGCTGGTCGTGGGTGGGGCTGGCTTTGTTTTAAAGGCAGGATGATGGTGGTGTGAGTTCTTCAGAAAGAGGCTTCTCTAGAGAGAACCGGCCTTACCATCCAACTAACCGCTTCAGATTCTCTGAATATAGGAAGACATCAAGAGAACAGCATGGTCCCCGAGTCCACACAGGTGCCCTCAGCAGGCTTAGCCCACGCGGCCCCTCCTGTGCCTAAGCTGGGTGGACTCTGAGTCAGGGACTGCTCTGAGTGTGGAGAGAGCTGGTTACAGGGAGCTAGTTACAGAGAGAGAGAGAGCTGGTTACACAGAGCTGTAGACAGTGAGATGCGGTAGACCAGTGGTGGGTGGATGGGGTGGCCGAGCAGGCAAGGGGGTCTAGGGGGTTTCACCAAGGAGCCACCTGCAGAGAGACTGAGGAGGAGTTTCCCAAGGAAGGGGGTTTACCTTAGGCTGGGCTTCATGCCAGGCTGGGGGGGCTCCAACAGCAGACATTTATTCCCACAGTTCCAGAGCTGGAGGTCCAGGATCAGGGTGTGGGCACAGTGATGGGCTCTGGGGAGGCCCCCTGGCTCTGAAGGCTGCCTTCTTGCTGTGTCTTCATGTGATGGAAAGACAGTGGGAGACACAGTCAGCTCTCCCGGTCGGGCACTGCCCCATCTTGAGCACACCACCATCATTGCCTGATCTCCTCCCTCCCAAAGTCCCACCTCTTGATGCTACCACCTTGAGGGTGAGCTTTCAAAATAGGGATTTGGTGGGGGACACAGACATTCAGACCATAGCAGGGATGTAAGCAGAATCTTGGTAAAGAAGAGACACAGGGCGTTCCTGGAGGAAGGACAGCAGGTGAGGGCAGGCAGAGGCAGGGTGGGGCTCAGGGACAGCCCCTATGTCTCCAGGCAGGGAACACAGAGATTCCCACGCCCACCCCAGCCTGTTCTATGCTTGTTCATTTATTTTAAGAATTTCAATGTCTTCAATGCGTTCATTCAAAACCCAACTCCATGCAAAAACATGGGAATCCCCCTTAATTTTTCAATAGATTTAGAGTTCGTTACTACACTGCATAGTTACTGTCCATCATGTTCATCATTTCGGACCGTCGGATTCTGCCTTCACACGTCTCACTGCAGCCAGGTCAGGTTTGTAAAGGCCTCTAGTGCTGCAGGCTTCAGGTCCCCCTCTGCTTTTCTGTGCAGCCGCCCCAGCCCGCAGGCCGCTCCTCCAGGCCTCTCTGCTTCTGCTCAGGAGGCTCCTCCTACCTGGCGCAGCTTCCTCAATCCATTCTTGTTTGAGAAATACCTGTTCCTCCTGGCCGCTCTTCCCAGGGTCAGGGCTGGCCGTCCTCACCTGGGGTGCCCTGCGGTCGCAGGCAGCACTGACCCTGCAGCACAGCTCACAGCTGCTCACCTGCCTGCGCCACCTGTGTGCAGTCCAGAGGATCGGCGGGAGGCAGAGCTACACGCAGGACCGCACACACCTGTGAGCAGAATACATATGTGATATTGGAAATAATGAAAACAACTTCTAGTTAGTCAAACTAAGAGGAAAAAAATTAGGTGGCTTAAAAACATTTGCAAATTTGTCGAGCAATGGAAATTAAATTATTCATACTCCTCACAAACCCTCTCTAAATCCACTGATGATCATTTATCGCATTCCTGAGAGAAATGAGTGGACTGTTAATACATTTTTTAATCTGATGTCATTTATATTGTACCAATTAAGTTATTACTGAGAGAAAGGGTGAAATTGTAGTTAAATTATGTATGGAAAAGTTGTGGCAATTAAAACATCACTTAAACCTGTTAGTATCTTGGATTTTCTATCTGTAAAACAAAATATTTTATCTGACTTTGGCAACCAAACAGCACCTTAGAAAAAGGTGATGCTTATTAAACCCAGAGAGAATCCTGGACGCCTAAGCCTGCTAGGTGCAGCTGCAGGGAACAATTTCCCTTCCCAAACGCAGGAATTCTTCCCTGAGAAGGCATCTCTGTTTCAGCTTTTGTGTTTGCCAAAGGGAGACCTGCATGCTTCTGACCCCAGGAATGAGGGGCTTGGGGTCTTCCACAGTTGGCCCAGTGTTGACCGTTAGCAGAACAGAAGGGGAGCATTGGTCCAATGCTGTGACTGGCTTGTGGCTGCTATCACGGACTCATGGTGGGCAGACCTGTGCCTGCGGGAGAGTGGTCAGGGGAGGGAGGTGGTCAGGGGAGGGGAGTGGTCAGGTGAGGGGAGGGAGGCGGTCAGGGGAGGGGAG
>NW_026652292.1:1798971-2037656 GCF_009828535.3 Hylobates moloch
AGTGGATAAGTGGGTGGGGGGACAAGTGGATAAGTGGGTGGGTGGACAAGTGGATAAGTGGGTGGGGGGACAAGTGGATAAATAGGTGGGTGGATAAGTGGGTGGCTGGACAAGTGGACGGGTGGGTGGGCAGATGAGTGGGTGGGTGGATGAGTGGGTGGGTGGACAAGTGGATGGGTGGGTGAATGGATGAGTGGGCAGGTGGGCAGGTGGATGAGTGGATGAATGGGAGAGTGGAGCTGCTGGTTCTGTGACTTCCTTCAGCATCCTTGCACAAAGGGGAATCAGCCATGGAGCCCTGCCTCTGCTACGAAGAGGGCCAGTGGCTAACGGGGCAGTGGTGCCATATGACCTGCCCAGATATGTAAGTGACTTCCTCACTTACAGAAAGGGAAGGAAGAAACAGTCTTCCTTGGATTAAGTGACCAACTAAAATATAACTTTATAATAATATCTGGCTTTAATAGTTCAGATTTTAACCATTGTATAGAATAAAAGTTGAAGGTATTTTATTGGACAATAGAATGTAGAGTAAACACAGCAATGAATATCACCTGCCTGACAATGAGTGGTGGAATTCATGGCGCCCTTTTCTTATGAACACACTCACCTCCCCGTCTCCTCAGAAGGCAATCCTGGTGCCCCTGTTCCCTGACCTGGGGCAAAGGGCCTTACACTACAGCCTGCTCTTTGGGATGGGCTGCCTGGTTCCCGGGGTCCTGTTTCTGGGCAGCCGTCATCCTTCCCCTGGGAGTAAGGATGACTGGTAAATCAATGTGTGTGGAACATGTTCTGGTGACATGCACAGCAGGGACACACAAGGGTGCTTGTGGCTTGGCTGCTCTTCCTGGAAGGAGGGTGGGCTCAGCCAGGTCAAAGGTCAGCAGGGCCATTGTGGGCCTTGGCCTCTGACTGGGACATAGTGTCCAGTGATGGCCAAGGACAGATAGAGGCAGAGCAGGCCTGACCCAGGCCCTCCCTGGGCAACGTGCAGGAGCAGGCAGGGCCTGATGGACAGGTGGCAGGTGAGCATCAGGTGGGTCTGCGGGCAGGTGAGGAATAGGTAGCACTGCAGGCAGGTGAAGGGCAGGTGGGCCTGTAGGCAGGTGAGGGGCAGGTGGGCCTGTGGGCAGGTGAGGGGCAGGTGGGCCTGTGGCAGGTGAGTGACAGGTGGTGAGGGGACAGGTGGGCCTGCAGCAGGTGAACAGCAGGCAGGGAGTTGGCATGCTATTGAGGGCTCTGTCTCCTGTGTTGAGGATGAGCTCTCTGCAAATGTCCTGTCCTTGGCCTGGGTGGGTTTCTTCTTCTCTGCATGTCTCCTCCAGATGAGCTGGAGTGTTTAAATGAAATGAGTCACCCTAACTGACAGTCTCTCCCACTTGGTCCCAATCCACAATTTATTTGTCTTTTGTGTTCCTTCTCGGCCTTATGGGGGAAGTGCTTTTCTGTCTGCGTTCGGAGATCATTTTCCTTAATCCTGGATTAGCCTCCTGGCCCTCGTGGCCCCTTGCTCTATTTTCAAGGGCTCTGATGGCGTTTTTTCTCCTGTGCAGTAATGACAAAAAAATAGAGTTTTGTAGAAGCTTCATGGTTTCTACCAGGGAATTACACAATCCCAGCATATGTGCCAGGCTTTTCCACTCTTTGACATGTTTAGTCTGTTTCTTGTGTTTTGTTTTTGTACTTACAGGAAGAGACTGCGTGGATATACTGCGTGTTTTGGAGAGAAGGCAGAAGCAGGTCCCGGTTTGGAGGGTACTAATCCACTGGCCACCTTACCATGTGGGAAGGAGAGTGGGTCACATCTCTCCTGCACCAGCCCCTCCCTGGGCCTACCTCATTTATTTTACATGCCTCTCTGTTCCTAGGACATGACCTTCTATGATGAGACACTGTTCCGTTTGTTAAGGGAAAGAGCCCTAAATTGGGGTTAGCCGAGAGATTAAATGGAGATTGAGAAGGTCGGCAGCTTAGGACAAAAGGAGTTTTTCGAGCATCAGGACAAAATAAAGTCACAGTGTTACGGCTGTGTGACCCATTCCTTGGAAGAGTAACAGGCCAGAGATGTAAAAGTTGAGGTGCTCTCGGCATCCACACCAGATCTGCCTCTCTGCAGTCGCATGCAGTTACGAAGAGGATTTCTCATGGTCACCAGCTGGTTTAGGTTTCTTCCAGGCTGGCCAGTCCCACCAGAGTGAGGGTGCATGGTGACAGCGGCCCCTGGGCTGAGCCTAGGCTGAGCCTGGGTTGGGGGCCCGGCCGACTGCAGGGGCCCGGTTGGTCGGGAAGGCTGCTGCTGCTGCCTGCAGGTCGGGTTTGGGTCCAAGGTGATCTCAGGGGACCCAAGGCCTCCCCAGCTGAAAGGAGCAAACTGAGGAACACTGGGTGAGCACTGGTCCACACTACAGGCCTGTTTCGCCCTATGACCCTGAAAGGCGTGGGCTGAAGCTGCCAGCTGCTCCAGGTGTCCTACGTGGACTTCTCAGTAAGGGAGAAGGGCTGTTTTCTGCTTTGGACTGCCTGCCTCATGATGTTGACAATTCGCGGGCCGCACCACCTGTGGGACAGGAGGCAGATCCATCAGGTCCTGTGGAGACGGCAGGACCTGGATGGGTGAGAACCACATGGCCAGAGAGAGAAGCTGATCACAGGGCGGCACCCACAGAGGTGGGACAGGGGCTCCTGGACTCAGGGGTGGCAGCGGTGGATGCGAAGTCCAGGTGATCGTAAGAGTTGCCTCTACTGGGAAAAAAAAGAAATGGTCGCTCCCTGATCAGTGCTTGGATTTGTGATGAGCTGCTATGGGGGACCCTCTGCAAATTCTCACTTCATGGGGGGTCCAGAGCCATGCATTATTACATAGGTTGAGAGGTCAGAAAGCAAGGACTTCATTACACACAAATAGTTACAAAGGCATTAATGACGTGCTAGGAACTTCCCAGGAGCAAGATCGATGGTGGTGACCAGCTCTTCGAAGCTATGAAGGAAGCTGTTTTTTGCTGAGATGGGGGCGTCATTGCATGAGGCGATGGCAGCAGGAAAGAACCACTGGCCTTTGCTGCCATCATAGCCTCTAACTCCTGGACATCTCCCCTTGGCTGCTCACCTCAGTGGCTTTTCTCAGAGGAAGGCTCAGAATTTCAGAAGTCGGCTTCACCCCTTCATAGACAATCCAGGGGGGACAAATGGGGCCTTTGGGGTGCAGGGCGCTCAATGAGTTAATTGCACATGAACATAGAAGGTTTGAGCTCTGCACCCACCAGGGCCTGAGAAGACTTCCCCTCCTATTTGCCAGACCTCCGTTTCACCTTCAGCTGAGTATTTTGAAAACAGCCATAGGATCCAGGCTGGTGGGCAGTTAGGATGGAGGAGCCAGCATTCCTCCAGCCTTGGAATCTCCATGAAGTTGCCTTCCCATATGTACAGGAACGACCACCCCGGGCCTGGGGCTGTGGCATGTCTCCGTGGAGAGGTCAGTTTGGTGCCCTTTGGTCCTTCACTTTCTGCATCATACACTAGCAAATCACTGGCTCTTGGTAGCAAGCTGATATTCAATTGCAGGGGAAGTGAGGAAGAAACGAATCAAAACATCAAATTTGTCCAATAAGGCAGTTTTGTTTTATTGTCTCAAAAACCAGTTTGACCTAGGCTCAAAAAATAATCTGAAAACCTCAAGCTGGAAATGTGCATGTCCAATGCCCCATCAGGTGGGAAGTGTGTGCTGTCATTTCAGACCTGGTAGGACATGACTAAACGGGGGCAGTGGGGAAGGAGCTGAGTGGGGAAGTGCTTCGAGACCTGGCACTCAGTGCTAGTGTTGGTCTGGGATCGGCAGCCTCCCTCGTCACCCCTAACAGCGTCTTCCTCATGTTCTGACAGATGAAGCATCAGATGAATCGATGACCTGAGACAACCCTAAGGGATGCCCACCCGTGCTGTCTTTATCTAAAAACCTCTACTGCCTCTATTCTCCCCTAAACACAAAACGTGGTGAAATAAATGCCACTACATAATCATATGCACCTATATAAAATGTGTGTATATTATATGAATATGTGCATGTATATTTTATACCCGTGTGTGTATGTATAGGCACCTGCAGAGCTTCCTAGTTACATTAATCTATGATTGATTTAATTTTCATTTTTAGAAACACAAACACAAAAATTAGGTGGCTCATGCCTGTAATCCCAGAACTTTGGGAGGCTGAGGTGGGTGGATCACAAGGTTAGGAGTTCAAGACCAGCCTGGCCAAGATGGTGAAACCCCATCTCCACAAAACAAAACAAAACAAAACAAAACAAAACAAAACAAAACAAAACAAAACAATAGCCTGATGTGGTGGCGGGTGCCTGTAATCTCAGGTACTCAGGAGGCTGAGGCAGAGAATTGCTTGAACTTGGGAGGCGGAGGTTGCAGTGAGCAGAGATCATGCCACTGCACTCTAGCCTGGGCAAGAGCGAGACTCCATTTCAAAAAAAAAACAAACAACAACAACAACAAAAAATGAAAATTGGAGTATTTATTCCAAGGTAGTGATAGATTCCCATTTAGTTCCAAGTGTTGCTAGAGACCCTCTGTACCTTCCACCCAGCTTCCCCCATGGTAGGACGTTGCTTGGCTTCAGTGCATCCACACCAGATCCTCCTCTCTGCAGCACAGGGAGAGGACTTCTCACCATGATGCCGTGATGTGCAGGTCTAGGTTTCTCCCAGGCCAGCCCAGTCCCAATGGGGTGAGGGTGCAGGAAATTGCTATTGGAACAATCCACGGAGCCTATTCAGATTGGACCAGTTTTACATGCATGTGTATGTGTGTGTTTCCAGTGTGTGTTTGCATGTGTGTGTATATGTCATACAGGTGTTTCCAGCGTGTGTGTGCATATGTGTGTATATGTCATGCGGTGCATGTGTTTGTCTGCATGTGCATTTGTACATGTGTGAACATCTGTGTGTACACACATGCATGTATGCATGTGCACGTGTGTGTTTAGTTCCATGCAGTCTTATTACTCATGCAGATTCTTATCTCCACCACCACCACTATCAACATCCACAGCTGTGGCACCACAAGGGCCTGGAGCTGTTTCCAGCCCCCACCACACCCTGGCTTTCTGCTTTCCTAACCCTGGAAAACCACTCATCTCTTCTTCATCTCTATATTTTTGTCATGTTAAGAATGTATGATAGATGGAATCATGCAGCAGGCAATCTTTTGAGACTGACTTTTTTCACGCAGCATGATGATCTTGAGTCCCTCCTATTTGCTGCCTGTACCTACCTATAGCTTTTTCTTTCCACTGCTCAGTTGTAACCTGTGGTGTGGAAGCACCACCGTCTCATTAACCTTTCAACCACTGAAGGTCACATGGGTCATTTCCAGCTTTTGGCCATTATGAATAAAGCTGCCATAAGCATTTCTGTACAGGGTTTGTGTGGACATAGAGTTTTATTTTTCTGGGGTAAATGCCCAAGACTGCAGTTTCGGGGTGGTATGAGAAGTACGTGCATGTTAGTTTTGCGAGATACTGCCCTACTCTTTGGGAGTGATTGCAGCATTTCACATTCTCTCCATCAATGTGTGAGTGATCCAGTTTCTCCAAGTCCTCATTGGCATTTGAAGTTGTCACTATTTTTTGTATGATTAACAATGAAATTATTCAGAAAAGTGAAAATTATACATATCCATACATTTGGACATCTGCTCTTTTTTAAAAGTGAGGTTTTCCAAGAAATTAAACTTCTATTTATAGTCACGGATTAGTTTCAACTAGGTAAAGTTTATTTACACACCCAAAACAACAGGGCAACCCCAATGGGGGAGACATGAACCAAAGTCTGGCTTCTTGAAGAAAGAAGACTCTGCACAACAGAATTTTCCACTTTTCATCGGTTTTCTTCATCAAGGATGAAAAAGAGAATTTTCTCTCAGAGAGTAAAGCTCACTTTAGAATTGGGGACCAGCCTGCCGGGACACTCACCGCTCATAGGAGACTGAAGGAGTGCTCCGCGAGAGGGATGAGAAGATGCTTCTGGAGCCCCAGATGCCCGCAGGCACTGGTGGTCCCTTTATACACATATAGGGAAACTGAAATATTCAGGAACTCGACCTCACGAGGGAGCTCAGCCAGCAAGGCAGACAGCAGACACTGTGTCCTTGTGTCTGGGATGGCTGCAATTTGGTGCCCCAGAGGAAAGGTGGCTTTGAAGACCTTTCAGGGCCCCCGTTCTCACACCTGCGCTGGGTCTAGAGATTGGGGGTACAGCTGGGTGGGTCTGCAAATGGGCCTGCAGACTTGGGTCTGATGCTGGATCCACAGCAGGGCCCGCACCTCGGGAATGTTTCTTCTTCAGCACAGACTCCCTCGATTCTAAAGTTACAGCCGCAGGGAAGGAGCCACAGGTTGGGCTCTGCTGTCCTGCAAAGAAGAGGGGGCAGGTGGAGAGGAGTCTTGCCTTGTCCCCACCGATCCAGAGCCAGGGACCTTCAGAACAGCTGCCAGACAATGTTTGATCAGGGATGAAATAGACTGAGGTGACACCATCCTGCTCTGCTTGCTTTTCAGGGACAGTCATTAAAAATGAAACAAGGCACAGAGAGGCCCAGAAGGCCCCGTGCTCTCTGCGGATACGAGAGAGAGAGAAGTTCACAGTACATCAGCAACAATATCTATTTGTGTTGATTCCTCCGACCTGCCCAGTGGCCTTCCTGGCCGGGGCCGAGGAGGATCCGCTAGAGACAAGGAGGTGGTGTTTGAAGATACCCTTAGGAGGGAGGATGGTCTTGGGGACGAGGACTCAGGAAAGACGTCTCTCTTTGCTCATCAAGGGGAGGTCTGCTCTGAGCATACTTGGAAAGAAGTTACAGCCTCGTACCATGAGCCACAGTCTGTAGTTGAATGTTTGGAGGTTTTCTCTTTTCCTTTAATAATATATTGATGTGAACAGCTTGGACGTGCCAAACACATTCTCCCCACGAACGGTCAACTGCTGGGAAGGACCTCGCCATCTGGCGAAGCGTACTCAGGGAGGAGACCTCTCCGGAGCCCTCCCCGGCAGCCTCTTGGTTCTGAGAAAGTGCTGGCTCCATAGGCCGACCTCGTCAGCGTTTGTTGGAGAGTGTTTCTTCCGGCTTATGGAAGAAAGCAGCTGCGGGCCATGGCATCAGTGGTCGGCTTTCCAGTGGAATCCTGCGAGGGCTTTCTTGAGATGACCAAGCTCTAGGAATTTCTGCAGTGGAACTGGCATCGAAATGCTGGGGAGGCCATGAGCCCCAGGGCCAGGCCATCAAGGGGCTTCAAGACCAGCCCCTGCCCCCTATGAATGCGTTTGCCCTGTCCCAGGAGGAAAACTCATTATGTCTTGTATTTTTATTTATACCTTGGGTGGTGTACTAGGACATTCTTGCACATAAAGGAATACCCGAGACTGGGTAATTTATAAAGAAAAAAGGTTTAATTGGCATGCCGTTCCATGGGCTGTACAAGAAGCATGGTGCTGCCATCTGCTCCACTTCTAGGAGGGCCTCGGGGAGGTTTAACTCATGGTGGAAGGCGAAGCAGGAGCAGGCAGTCATGTGGCGAGAGCGGGGACAGAGTGGGCAGAGGAGGAAGTGCCACACGCCTTTAAACAAGCAGATCTCGTAAGAACTCACTCACCATCACCAGGACGGCACCAAGCCTCGCGGGATCCACCCCCACCATCCAACGCCTCCCACCAGGCCGCAGTCCAATGCTGGGGACCACGTCTTAACAAGAGACTTGAAGGAGACATCCAAACTATATGCAATTTTGTTTTGTTTTGTTTTTCAAACATAAATATTGGTTTGCCAAACCTTCCAAGTATAGCTTCAGAAAATTGCCTACTGCAATCGGGGGGTTTAGTGGCAGAGACCACATGGCCTGGGCTGGGGAGATGGTCCACTCTGTGCCCTCCTCTTGGTGCCTGACCGCCACCGACCCCAAGGTACCAAGCAAGCCGGATGCCTTCCAATAAGGCTGGCCCCAAGGTTTCCCGGTCCTGAGACTTTTAAAAGAAGAGCACACGGGGAGACCGAGCGGGCAGATCGCTTGAGCTCAGGAGTTTGAGACCAGCCTGGGCAACATGGTGAAATCCCCTCTCTACAAAAAATACAGAAGTTTGCTGGGCGTGTTGATGTGTACCTGTAGTCCCAGCTACTAAGGAGGTTGAGGTGGGAGGATTACTGGAGCCCAGGAGATGGAGGTTGTAGTGAGCCAAGATTGCGCCACTGCACTCCAGCCTGGGAGGCACAGCAAGACCCTGTCTCAAAGATAAATAAATAAATAAATTAAATCAAATAAATAAATAAAAATAAAAAGAGTATAGACAAGCTTTGGAATCTATTATTCCAAAGACATTTGGAATCTATGAACTCCAAAGACATCCGTGGCATAAAGAAATGTGCATATGCCTTACAAATGGAGATCTTCCCAGAGTCCCAGCAGGCAGAGTGGAAGGAGGGAGAGTAGCCTTGTCCGTGGACTCCCAGGTGTGTTCGTGAGCCTCACAGTTTCCAAGAAGCACCTCACGCTGGGTGTTCTGTGTCAGGCTTTCTGGGTGCTGCTGACACACACTGAGGTTTGAGAACTTTAATCTGGTTCCATAGCCCACGTTACAGATGATGAAACCACTGCTGCGGACGATGCCTTGGCTGGTCAAGGGCACAGGGACCTTCAGTGGCAGTGCGGTGAGTCTATTGTGGAATAACAGAGCATGTCTGTGTTGGCCCATGGAGTCCTACTGAGAGTTCCGGGACACGCCACCTCACACTGGCTGAGTGAATAGTGGAGGCACAGAGGGCCGAAGTGGAAGATCCTTGCATCTCCCTGCCCCTGCAGTTCTAGGTCCTTTTTATTCTTTCTTTCTTTTCTTTTCTTTTTTTTTTTTTTTAGATGGAGTCTCACTCTTGTCGCCCAGGCTGGAGTGCAGTGGCGCGATATTGGCTCACTGCAACCTCTGCTCCTGGGTGCAAGTGATTCTCCTGCCTCAGCCTCCTGAGTAGCTGGGATTACAGGCACCCACCACCAGTCTGGCTAGTTTTTGTACTTTTAGTAGAGACAGGGTTTTGCCATGTTGGCCAGGCTGGTCTCAAACTCTTGACCTCAGGTGATCCGCCCACCTCGGCCTCCCAAAGTGCTGGGATTACAGGCGTCAGCCAGCCTGCCACCAGCCTGCCACCAGCCTGCCTGCCTTCCTTCTTTCCTTCCTTCCTTCCTTCCTTCCTTCCTCTCTTTTTTCTTTCTTTTCTTTCCTTCTTTCTTTTTTCTTTCTTCTCTCTCTCTCTCCCTCCCTCCCTTTCTCTCTCTCTTTCTCTCTTTTCTGCTCTTCTTCCTTTCCTTTCCTTTCTTTTTTCCTTTTTCCTCGTTTCTTTTCTTTCATAGGGAAATACAAGAGATCAAGGAAGAAGGGCTTGTATTCTGCAAATGCCAGCAGGCATTCCCGGGGTGTGCAGCCAGCAGAGCAGGCTCCTCTTTGGGGCCTGGGCTGGATGCTCATTGTTGGAACATGAGATGGGACCCATGAGCACGTGAAGCTCCCAAAGACCTGCCATTCCGCCCAGCTCCCGATCACCCGGCTGAGGTTGAGGCTGCCCAGTACACATGCCTTCAGCCAGCCCATCTTCCTTACTCTGTGGGAACTTACTCGGCTCCACACTGATTCTCAACTTCACAGCGAGGCAGCTCTGGGGCCTGTGATTTTCCCGTCCAGCTTGGCCTCAGTACGGCCAGTGCTCAGTGGGAGAGACCCGCCTCCCGCACGAGGGTGAGAGGGGCTGAGCTCTCTTCCTCCTTGTGATTTTTCTAAAGGTATGAGTCAGCCCTCCAGGAGGGTGACTCCAGGCCCCTGACATCCCCACACCAACTCCCAGAAGCTGGCTCCACACCCCGGGCAACCCCAGAGATGCTGCCAAAGTCACGGCTTCCCGCAGGGCCGAAGAAGCCGCAGGCAGGGCTGGTGCTTCATGCAGGGGCAGCCTGAGCACCAGGAAGGCGCGGAGTGCCAGAGTCGGCCTGTGTCTGCCCCGAGCATGGGGCCTGCGCTGGAGTTGGCCTGTGTCTGTCATGAGCATGGACGCCAGGCTGGGAGCCGAGTCTGTCCTGAGCGTGGACCCCGGGCCGGGAGCTGTCTCACTCCATCTCATGTGGTCTCAGGGGTGTCTCACCACATGTGCCCTGACATATTAAGGTGTTTAGGGAGCATCAATGCTTACCTCAGGGCCACTGGCCCCTGGTCACTTAGCAGGATGGACATCCCCTATGTAGGTGCAGGCATATCTGCCTCCAGAGCCCTTAATTCTATCCTGATCAAGTTTGCATTTGTCTATTAAGTTTGTTATTAAAAGCAGGTCATCACAAACAAATGGAACTGAGCCTTCTCTTCTTCCTTGTGTGTAATCCCCTGCCCTGGGCCATGAGTCCCATGGGGACAGCAAGTCGAAGTCCCTTTGGTCACTGGATAGGACCTGGACACTCAGCTCATGGTTGGTATAGACTCCTGAGGCCACGTCTCTGCCTCACATGCTCTTGGCTGGCAAAGAAAGACAGACATTAAGAAGAGAGTACTTAGTGTGTCTTTGTCAGCTTTGTCTAAACTCACCTGGCTGTAGGTGTGTAGCTTTATTTCTAGACTCTCAATTATGTTCCATTGGTCAATGTGCCTGTTTTGGTACCAGTACCGTCAAGTTTTGGTTACTGTAGCTTTGTAGTATAGTTTGAAGTCAGTCAAGTAATGTGATACGTCCAGCTTTGTTCCTTTGGCTTAGGATTGCTTTGGGTATTTAGGCTCTTTTTTGGTTCCATATGAATTTTAGAATAGTTTTTCATAATTCCATAAACAGTGCTGGGATAATTGGCTAGCCATGTGCAGAAGATTGAAACTGGGCCCCTTCCTTTCAGCATATACAAAAATAAATTCAAGATGGATTAGAGACTTAAATTTAAAACCAAAAACTATAAAAATCCTAGAAGAAAACCTCAGAAATACCATCCTGGACATAGACCTGGCAAAGACTTCATGACGAAGATGCCAAGAACAATTGCAATAAAAGCAAAAATTGACAAATGAGAGGTCCCCTAATTAAACTAAAGAGCTTCTGCTCAGCAAAAGAAACTATCAACAGGGTAAACAGACACTGTACAGAGGGGAGAAAATATTTGCAAATTATGCATCTGCAAAGGTCTAATATCTAGAATTTATAAGGAACTTAAACAAATTAACAAGCAAAAATCAACCAACTGCATTAAAATGTGGGCAAAGGACATGAACAGACACTTTTCAAAAGAAGACATACACACAGCCAGCAAGCATATGAGTAAATGCTCCTCATCATTCGTCATTAGAGGAATGCAACCCAAAACTACAATGAGATACCATCTCACAGAAGTCAGAATGGTTATGATTAAAAAGTAAAACAGTAACAGATGTTGGCAAGGTTGAGGAGAAAATGGAACACTTATACACTGCTGGTGGAGAAGTTAATTGAGTTCAACAACTGTGGAATGCAGTTTGGAGATTTCTCAAAGAACTTACGAGGAAACTATCATTAGACCCAGCTCTCCCATGATTGGTTATACACCCAAAGGAATAGAAATTGTTCTACCATAAAGATACATGCACACATCTGTTCATCACAGCTCTATTCACAATAATGAAGACATGGAATCCATCTAGATTTCCATCAATAGTAGGCTGGAGAAAGAAAATGTGGTACATGTACATCATAGAATACTCTGTAGCCACAAAAAAGAGTGAGATCACGTCCTTTGCAGCAACATGGTTGGAGCTGGAGGTCATTATCCTATGCAAACTGATTCAGGAACAGAAAACCAAAGACTGCATGTTCTCATTTATAAGTGGGAGCTAAATATTGAGCACTCATGGGCACAAAGAGAGGAACAACAGAGACCCAGGCCTACTTGAGAGTGGAGGATGAGAGGAGGATGAGGATGAAGGGAACTACCCATCAGTTACCATGCTTATTACCAGGGTGATGAAATAATCTGAACACCAGACCCCTACGACATGCAACCTGCACATGTACCCTTGAAACTAAAATAAAAGGTTTTTTTTTCTTTTTTTTAAAAAAGAAAGGGCATTTGCTGCTGTGAGCCCCAGCTCAAGGCAGTGTGCTTCCGCTTCTCAACCCCTTTTCCTGCGTGGACGAGCATCTCTTCAGTGATTTTCCCCCTTAGTCTCCAGGCAGGCACCTTCAGAGGCCACAGCTGCGGAACCCAGGGCCACCTTTGGGCCAGAGCTGCCTCTGGGGGCATCCACAGAGGTGAGAGGTCGCCAAGGAGAAAGAGCTGGAGCCTTGGGAATTTGGAGTCGGTGTGGGTCCTGTATGGGGGTGTTTTCTTCTTGAGAACCCTGAAGGTAAAATAATGGTGTCAGGTTTTCCTTACAGAAAAGTGAAGCCTTACATGCCGAGTGGTGCATATTCTTCAATGACTCATTTGTGACATTCTCCTTACACAAAAGCTTTCTGGAATTGGCCCAAGGATGCGTCAGGGTAGCGGGGGAGGTGGGTTAAAGGGCATGTGATGTACTTTTCAGAAAGTAGGAGGAGTCAGAGATGGTCCCACATCGAAACTGGAACCTTTCTCTGAGGCTGTACCTTGAACCAACACTGAAGATGAGTCTGAAAATATGTCTACAGAATATTGCTGTCTGTATTCATCTTCAGTGTCATTTTAATTATTGATTTGTAAAGGATTGTGACTGCTGGTGTGAATGGAGGAAACTGATTTTGGTGGATTCCTGCAGAAGGTGCTTCCTCCCGTGGCCTTGGTCTTCCTTTTTGAGGCCATGTTAGGGCACAGTGCTCTCCCGTCACCTGCCCAGCACAGCCACCACTCACAGACACACAGAGTCCTGCCAAGGTAAAGGCGATGAAATGGATACCCACAAAGGCTTATGTATCTGTGTCTTTATTCACTTATGGGGGAAATGGCAGGAGCTGCTGCCATTTTCATTTTCCTATGAAGGGACAAATACTGGTTTATTTTGTGTGTAAATTGTTGCACTTTAAATGTCAACAAATACATTCCGTGATACTCTCAGGATTTTTTTACATTAAAATTAAATGAGAATGTGCATTTCCTGTTCTGTGTTGGAAGCCTCCTGCAGCCTGTCTACCATAGGTATTAATTATCGTGCATGTGGCCTCTGTGTGCTGTGCTTGGTTACATCACACATCTTCCAAAATAAGATACTCCGAATATTCAGGTGAGGATTCAATAAATAAAACAACTTACAAACCATTCCTTAGAAAAAAGCATTTTTCAAACATTTTCCCAACTCAGACATGGGTTTCATTTATATGGTAATATTCAAAGGCCCCCTCTCGTGTTACCTTTCCAGGCCTCTCTGAGTAAATCCATTTTCAATCAGGGGTTTCACCTTGTAGGAGCTGTGACTCAAGGTTGCCCTCGTGCCCATCCCCGGCCAGCTGGCAGTCCCAGCATACTATTCTACAGTCCACGACATGCTCGCTGTAAAACAATAAAGCAATCACTTGGGAAAATTACGAGACCAGAATTTTTTCTCAAACTTACTAAATTTATGACAGTAAGAAGGTCATGCTGTCGGCAAAGACTCTCCTTGAACATCCAGGGCTGGGAGTTTGCAGGGCCCCTGTGTGCCACATCAGAGGTGGCGCCAGTGCACCCAGCACCACTGGATTTTGGAAAAGTTAACAAATCTACTTACTGAAAAGGATTTTCTTTTTAAAAAAGGAAAGAGATTTTATTCCAGCAAACCGATGGCACGCTGAGGAGATAGCACCTTGGTTCAAAACAAAGGTGTTCTCTGAAAGAACAAAGAGGGGGAAATGTCTTTTACAGAGAAAGTTCCCACCGAGGTTTCCACCCTGGTCCACTATGCAAATGAGGGATGCAAACTTGTTCAGTTCTGATTGGTCCACTCAGGTCACATTCTTTCCTTAGGCCCAGGAGGTGAAATGGGCTTTGCAGGCAGCCGTCAATTCAGACACTTAAACAGGAACAGAGTTGAAACACTGAGTACCTGTGTGGCCTCGAGTCAGCCGCTGGCCGCGGGCTCTATTTGAATTTAGGACCAGTTGCAACTTGAGATCTGTCTTGAGGGACTGGCTCTTTCAGGGTTCACGGAAGTTTTCCTGACTTCTTCAGGCACCCAGCCCCGCTGTGCGACGGATGGTCCGGGGTGCCTGTTGCAGGGTCATCTGTAGGGTGCTTTCCACCCAGGGCCCAGGACGTTACATGCCTCCCTTCTCCCTAGGTCCTGTCAAGGGGCAGTTCTGAGGCTTCAGAATCCAGCTGGGGAGCACTGGAGCTTTGAAAGCAAATTTGCATGAGAAAAGCACCACTTCAAATTTGTTACAGAGAAATTATTCTAATATGTATTAGAAACAGAAAGACGACGTCACTCAAGACTTGAAACAGGTGAGAGGGGCTGAATTCAACTTAAATAATAGAAGCGCCAGCAGAGATGTATAGTAGGGTGAGAGGGGAAGGGAGGCCGAAAACCAGCAGGAAGAACTTGGCCAGATACCAAGAGTGCAGGAGGAAAGGCCTGGCTGGATGTCGCTGCGGGGGATCATTCCTAGGCTGGCTTAGGATTTTTGCTAACATTGGGCTCAGCTGACCAAGGACAAGGCCTCATGGAGAAGAAGGCTCAGAGGAGCCTCATGAATGTCTGGTCTAAGGATTCCTTGTCCCATTGGTTAGGGGGTCTGCGTCTGTGAGCTTTTACACTGGAAGGCCTATTGTTGCATAATTATCAATCACACCTCTTCTCAGTCCTCAAAAGGGATGAATCCCGCAATCCCCAGACCACAGATGGATCTTCCATGAGGAGAGGAACTCTCAGGGGAGGAGGTATTGGATAGGACAGATTTCCCCATTTTGCCATCCCTCAGTATTCACCTATCCACTGGCGCACGTTTTAGTTCATTGAGCCAGAGGTCGGGTTAGGGCAGCCTTCAAATGCCTCCATTTAATTAACTAGCACATAGGACCTTGGAAGTTTCAGTCAACAGTTGGTAAAGAAAGGAAATGGAAATTTCCATCAAGACAGAGCTGAGTGTTAAGTCCAGGGAAGCAAGTAGAGAATGCCCACTCAGGTATAAACACACATGCATTGTATGCAAATGTGTGTGACTAAATGTACTCATACAAATATGCAAATTCTGAGATTTAAAAAGATTGCTCACACATTCCTTTTTGTTCAGTCCAGGCAGAGTTTTCTTTTCTCTCGCCCCTTCTGTGATTTCACACAAGAACAATCATATTTCTACACGTCTTTTACTTCTTAAAGACACTCCCAGGATCTTTCTCTGTGAGGCGGCTTTCTTGGTTCTTCTCCACGCTACCTAGTATTTCACTGTGGGAATGAATCAGGATTACCGGAGTGGCTTCTCGCCCTGCTGCTGGCTTTTTGCAGCTGTGAACAACATTGCCCCTTGCAACTTTGCAAATGCTGGCACTTTTAGGGGTGGGAGATTGATTCCCAAGGGTCAGATGACTGGGTCAAAGTGTATGTGCTTCCCTAATTGTAATAGGTTTTGTTTTTCACAAAGGTTGTTGAATTTTGCATTTCCACCCTGGGTGTGAGTGCTCTTCCTCTTACCTCTCGGAGGCTGCAGAGTGTTGTTGCTGGTTTCAGGTTTCGCCATCATGACCTTCACTTGCACATCCCTCCTTCCACAGTCTGAGCACTGTTTCTTGCCCTGTCGGCCGTTGCACCTGCTCGTCTCTGAGCTGCCTCTTCCTCTGGGTAGGGGATTTTCTATTTGGACTTGCTACATGTACCCTTTTTCCAAATCTCATGCTTGTCTATTGACATTTTATTGCATCTTCACCATATGAAGTGATTTTGACGTGTGTGAGGTCAAAGGCATATCCTTTATAGCCCCAGAGCTTTCCATCAGCCAGCAGCCCTTGGTGTATGTGTGGACTCCCAGGAGTGTCTGCAGTGAGCTTATTATTTTATCTTTCTCCAGTAAGTCTCTCATCCGTCTGCGTTTTACTCCTATTGCTGGTAGAAGGTAGGAGTGTGATTTTCTTTCCTTCTAAATGAGAGTGGTGCAGCCACGTTGACGGAACAGGAGGCCCCTGCACTGACACCGTCAGAACCATCTTTACCCTGTAATCAGTGGATCACACACTTCCTGGCTTCTAGGGCCTGCATTTTCCATTGGCCCATTCCCTGGCCAGTACCACACTGATTTTAGTGCAGTGGCTGGATGGAATCTTCTGGCACCTGTGGCAAGGCCTGCGCCATTCTTCTTGTGACCCTTTTTGGGTGATTGTGGACAGTTTTCAGTCACCCTGCTCCTCTCAGCCTTGCCCCAGGTCCCTCCCCAGAGGTGATGGGTCTGATGCTCCCCCTCCAAGCCCACATGGCATTGCGGTTACTGCCACACTCACAGTCGACACCAGTGTCCCCATGGTGGTCTGCACGGCTTTCCATGACCCCCCTCACAGCGAGCCCCTCCCTGAGTCGTCCCATCCACACCAGCCTCGGCCTGGAGCACACAACCAGCGCCTCCATTGCCTTCCCGTGTCAGCATCACAGAAGCCCACCTGGCTGCGTCTGGCGAACTGCACTGCCTGCATCCGCCCAGCCAGCCTGCTGCTGTCTTCCTCACAAGTGTGGCACACGGGCAGGAGCAGGGAGCACGGGAGCAGCAGGAGCTCTGGGGTGCTTTCAGGGCCTAGTCTGAGGAGCAGGAGCTCTGGGGAGCGTGCAGGGCCCGATCTGAGGGCCTCTCCCCCTTGCGTGCCTTCTCCACTTCTTCCTGTCTCGTCTCTCCCCAGCTCCATCCTAACAGTTACCCTCTAAGGTTACCTTTAGTTGCGATGCGACGGGGGTACAGGAGAGACGGGGGATGCCTTCTACACGGGCTCAACTGTGGCCCCAAAGAGATGTGTCCACATCTTAACCCCCCAGAGGCTGAGAATGTGGCCTTATTTGGACAAAGGTCCTCAAAATTAAGTTAAAGATGTCCAGATAAGATCATCCAAATTTAGGATGGGTCACAAATCCAGCCCCAACTGCCCTTGGGGAGACACACAGAGAGGAGGCTGCATGAGGATGGCAGTGGGGGTTGGAGTGATGTGACCCCATGCCCAAGAGCACTAGGTCCCCAGAGGCTGGACAAGGCAGGAAGACTCCTCTTCTAGAGCCTGCAGAGTCTAAAAACCCTGGACCACACAGCAATAACAAGACTGCCCATGATGGACATATCCCACCACCAGAGTCCACACTGTGGGGCGAAGCCAACCAGGGTCTGTTCCCTGGGGGGCATCCAGGAGGCAAGGCAGAGCACCAGAAGCTGATCTGTGGGAGGGAATGAGGGAAACATAACATCACCATGTCCACAGCCAGGGGAACAATAGGCACTGGGCCAGGAAGCCAGTACATCCTTCCAACACTCCAGAAAGGACCGTCCTGAGGGCCGAGCTGCATAGAGGATGGGGGCAGGAAACCAACTGGGCAGACAGGAGCCAAGCTACTGCCCTGACACAGACACACCAAGCAAATAGCACAGGGTGGGCTGGCTGGACCCACCTCTGGGGGCCTTCAGATCCATTTCTGTAGCTAGTGCCTGGATACCCAGGCCCCACAGACATCCCTGACCAGACAAACATGCGCAATCAACACACACAGGCCTGGCCTGGGCACACGCACCCACACATTTGCAAAGACGTGGAAATGTACTTGTCTCTAATGAGGAAGGACACTTGCTTTCAAGTGAGTTCCAATGCACATTCTGCAATGTGCAAAGTGACAATCAGCTCCGGGAAACCCAAATGCTTGGACGTCCACAACTGCTGTGGGGATTTATGCTACCGTTCCAGAAAGCACTCGTGTTTCCTAACAGATAAGATGCAGAAAACGCACATGTGGATGCATGGGCCTCACTCGCTGCCTGCCGCTGTCCCTGCCTTTGCATGATACTGCCTGCCTGTCCTAGACCCCCCCGGCCCCTGCAGTCACTCCTCACACCTGCCCAGCACAGACCTTGATTCCGCTCAGTCACCTTTGGGGACTCACACTCTAAGCGTCACCAAGCAGAATGTCAACAGACACACAGTGTACTTTTGGCAGCATCACAATTTTAGTCATGTTTATCACATTTTTTAATGATAAAAAAATTTGATTCATTGCAAAAAGTAAATTCATTGGCTTAAATCCCAGGGGCCTGTGTTTCTTCCTTAGGTTTAACTTTTCTCCAGAGGGTGGCTTGACCCTGGGACACACACTGCTGACTTCAGGGACTACAGATTTGGAGGCAGATGCCAGCAGTTGTCCAGGCTGAGGCTTGAGGCTGCCACAGTGCTGGCTGGGCTGGGGTCTCTTTTCCTCTTCCACTCCAGCAGTGCGGGGAGCTGGCTGAGCCCCAGCAGCATCCCCACAGGCTGGGGGTGATGTGAGCACAGGCCTGCGTGAAGGTGGCTGCCAAGGCCTGGTCTCAGTTCCATGCCCTCCTCATGAGATGGGCATGGACGGCTTCCAAGTGCCCTGGCCAGATTTCATCCCGGGGTCGGGGAGTGACCTCCCACAAGTCCGGCCGCCTGTGCACCATACTCCACAAAATGGGGTGCAAGTGCTTCCTCCAGCGCTGCCCTGACCCTCAGTTCTCGCCATCACCTCTTCTGCCTGGGGTTGCTCGCAGCTCTTCTAAGCCATGGAAGGAAGACAAGGTATGCCCAGTGAGGTAAGGAACCCCTCGCTGGCTGGTCTATGTTCTTGTTTCGGTTTCCAAACAACCCCAAAAGGCAGGCGCGGGAGTTCTAGCTTATAAATAAGGAAAGTGAGGCAGATACCGTGCTTCTGCCGAGTGGATAACGGTGCTTGGGAGTCTGTGTCTCATCAGCAGGGATGGTTTTGCGTGGAGAACTCTGCAGACCCGCAGCACTGACTGGGTGAGCCGACGTGGAGCCCCATTCCTCCCTGGCAGCTGCCTGGCCTGTGTGGCGTGCCCGTTCCCTGACAACAGCTGCCCTCCCATGCGGCCCTGTCCTGCCCACCCTGCTCAGGACCAGCGGGGAGGGTGTTAGGCTTAGGTTCCGGCCATGTCAACTGTCCTGAGCAAGAGTCTATCACTGGTGATCTTCCTGCTCTCAGATCTAACTTCTTGCGGGGAACTTGGCTCTGGGGGCCAGGGCGCTGGGGTGGTTTTGGGCAAACTCACCTGGTACCTCCGTGCTCTGGTTTCATTCCCTGTGGATGAGGGGAGGGGGGTGACTTCCTGACACAACAGTCTGGGATGTGGCCAGGGTCCAGTGCCCGGTGGCATCTGAACAACAGCCGTGGAGGCTGAGGTCCGCCGTTCGCCATGCGTCTCAGAAGGTAGCTCGTCGTGGGGGAGGAGAAGACGCCACCACGGGAGTTCGCTCCTGGAGGAGTCACGTGAGTCATGTGATGGGTCTTGGAGAAATAAATGCAGCTCCGGTGTTGCCCCTGGGCCCACTGCAGAGGTTCGCCAGCTGCCAAGCACGTGCCTGCCATCCAGTGGGGGAAGGTGGAGTCCCTGTGGGCCCCACGTCCTGGCTGGGTGTTGGGGCCTGGTGCATGGTCTGGCTGTGGCTGCCCTGCATGGAAGGTGCTCCCCAAGTGTCTGCAGGACACAGCACTGATGTAGGAACCTGCTGCAGAGAGCAGAGGGCCAGGCTGCTCCGAATCCCTGGGGACTGAGAGCTGGGAATGACATGTCCCCAGGCAGGCCTCGGGGGCAAGGTGTGTCCGCGGCTTTCTCCCCGCATCTCTGGGACCTGCAAGAGGACAGGCACGGCCGTCAGCGGCTCAGCCCACCGTGGCTCCCTGGGCAGCTCAAGACAATCCTGCTCGGGCCGACATGATTTTATAGAGGAGAAGCTAAAAGAGGGCAAATACTTTACCCAAGGTGGGCCAGCTTCCGTGGAAAAGCTCGTATTTTAAAGGATTTTGTGGAATGCCGCAAAGCCTGTGTTTGTTACCCTGGGTCCCCAGACTTTCCCATCTCCTTCGCTCTTCTCTTCCCTTAGATTCTCCCATCTCTCTCTCCTGTCTGTCTCCCTCCTTTCCCTGTCTCTCCCTCTCTCCTTCTCTCACTCCCCTTCTCCGTCTGTCTCTGTCTGTCCCTTTTCTGTCTCTCTCTCATAATTATATTTATTGCTCCCCTTCTCTCTGTCTCCATCCCTCTGCCTCTCTCTCAGGCTTTTCTGTCTCTCCTTCCCTCCCCCCAGCAGTGGAAGGGCCTCTAGGACTTTCTTCTGGAAGTTTCTGTGCACGTGTGGAACTCCCCTGCTCCTAAGCAGGGGCCCCTTCACGCTCATCTCCCATGTTCCCTCTGGGGGCCTGTGCTCGCTCACCCCTGCCTCCACTCCTGTCCTCGTTCCCCTCTTTCCCTTAGCTATGAGGCACAGGGGATCCGAGGCTCGCTGTTAGATAAACCTGTCTCGTGACTAAACTTCCCGTGTCTAGCTGGTGAACAGTCTTCATTCCTCATTGAAAAGGAGGTAAAACAATGGATTAGCATGTCGGCTGAGTTGTTTAAAATCGCGTGTGGACTTTGTTGGCCTTCTTGTATCTGAGTGGCCTGCATGGAGATGGAGTCCCCAGACACCTTTACAGAGAGTGCTGGTGTCCGAAGCCAAACAGGAGAGTCAGGACCTGCCCACTTCTTCGTTCCGCCTTGAAGCCCTGCAGATGCTGGACGCAAACACGCACTGGCGTGTTTCACTCACTCATCTTGGAGGCCTCCAGAGCCGACTTGAATCACGCACAACACAGTGAATCCAAGCTAAAACGGGCAGCTCCCCGCTACCCCCAGAGCACATGAGATGGCTGAGCTGCCAGGTCTGGCCTGACACACCTGCCGAGCCGGCCCCTTGCTGCCTTTTTTAATTTAGGAAGCCCAGGTGGATTCCCACATCCCCACATTCACGTTTTCTTCTAAAAATGGACCACCATAATTATACGTTAAATATGATTCAAATCTGCAGGGAACTGTGACTCAATAAGCATGGAAAAATTAATGAAAAGCTTAATTATTATAATAATACCATTAAAATCTAATAAAGGAAGAAAAAAGTGGAGTTCATTTTATTTTAGCTTGGGCATCTAATATCATTTTTCCCCCTTTAGCAGAGCTATAATTAAGTTAGACTTGGGTTTTCAGAAAAGCTGAATTATCTGCATTGGTGCTTAAAAATATTAGGGAACAGGAGAGAGGAGCCTGGGAGACAGCGTGAGATGGCCCATGTGCAATGCTGTCCTGTGGCATCCATCCTGAGGGCTGCCACTCCCAGTCAGTCCACGCTTCCCACCGCTTTTAATGATCAGTTCATCTCCAGCAGCTCTGATTCCTTCTTTGGCCTTTTACGTACAAAGTTTCCAGGTATTTAAGGCTCAGGGTATTAATTCAATTAACAATAATGTAAGAGCAGGCAGATGCTCCCCAGCAAAGAAAGTCTCCTCTCTTCACTCTTGGCCTTATATGAACTCACAAGAGGCCCCGCTGAAAGCTCCACCACCACCATTAGCTACTCGATTTTCAAATGAAAGGAATATGTTTTTATTCATCAAATGGTTTTGATGAAAACTAAACAGGCTCCTTCCCTCACAGCTCGGATGCCAGGCATGGAGGTAGGAGTGCCAATCTTTGCCACAGGATTCACTTAGTAGGAGACTGTGGTTTGTTAATAGATAATAATTGCCTTCTACTGATGATTTATCTTGAAGAGGGTGTGTGTTCCCCTGTGCGTCCCCCTCTCCGTGTGTGGGGGTAAGAGGGAGATGTGGGGGCAGGGGCTTTGCTGACCAACCGTCAAGTTCTGTGGTTCATTCACTGCTTCACCCCCCAGAGGACGCCCCCTAGCCACCCTTTCCAGAAGCTCCCATAGGTTTCCGTGTGTCTTTTTCAGTCCGGTTTCAGTGCTTTTTGCAGGCACAGTGCGGCTTCTCCAATTTCAGAGCTGTTAGCCCAGAGAAATAAGAGGCCAAGCATCCGCTGCTGAAGCTGTCCTTGAGTGCCCTGTGTGCATCATCCTTAAAGCCTAAAAATAATTCGAGAGTCTCATGTGGTCCAAAGCAAACACGGTCAGGATTTTCTCTATTTATCTTAACTTCTCCACCAACTCTCAGATCTGATGGTCATTAACATGCACATTTGGAATAATCTGGAGGGCATTTCAGACGGCAGACAGGCTGGCCCCAGGTTTTGCCTGGAAGGGCCTTCTGAGGCCGGCAGGAATACTATACCGGGGCTCAGGCCGTCACCCGCAGCCAGCGTGGAGAACGCTGTACTGACAAAAGTCACCGCATCTTCTCATGGGCATGTCAAAAAAAGAAAAAGGAAAAGAAAGAAATAGAATTAACATGTTTTCCCATTAAGAAGTTCCGAATTGCTGTAGTTCTAACAGTGTTTGCCTTATACAGTTTTATTACCCATTCCATATTTCTCGAATTGTATCTTGAAATCTCAGCATCAACTCTCTATTACACTCTAGCTTTAAAAATAAACACCCACTTGTAGATATGTATCTATATGAATCTGTGCCTGTGTACATTCATTCTTAATAACTGATTTTTGACATATCACATCAGTTATTTGGGGAAAACATCACGTGGAAATCAAAGTGCATTTGGTCTCTGGCAAGGGGTTTGGAAAAGCACCACAGGACGACTTTGCAAAGCCTCTTTCCCCTGCATTTCAGAAGTCATGAGCTGTTAAGGGAAATGTGGACCATGTGTTTGGAATTCGTTGACACAGAAGTCATCGGCATCCTTGATAAGAGATATCTGATGCCCAGAAAGCCTTTTAACTAGTTTCCGTATCTTTAGCTTTTCAAAACAGAGGTAATAACTGAAAACAAAATAATACAGAAACCTCAGAAGATTAAAATATAGTGGAGACAGCAGACATGCACAATGACCAAAAATGTTTAACTCGGTAGAAGGTAGTTCACCAACCCAAAGCAAATTCCTGGCAGCTCCTATCACTGGTTTATGTAACATGGTGAAAACTGTTAAATGTCTTTCAGAGGAAGACTCATTTAGGTGACTACAGGCAGAAACACGAAAGAAATGTTGCATGTTCTTTTTCTTTTGAAGCAGGTAATGTTGTGCAGCAAGCAGCAAAATATCAAAGTTCTGAGCTTCTTTTTTTGAACTACCCCCTTTGCCATTTCTCTTAGATTATAGGCCAGAGAAACCCCAAAACGTGAAAATGTGGCCTTTGTTCGAGTTCAACTGTGGCCTCTGCTCATGCTTGGAACGTGACCAAAGAGGTGGTTTTCTATTTTTAGTTTGAGAAGTCCTTTACATTTTCTCTTTTTAGTATAGACACTGTCAAAGACTTCATTCATCATTTATATTCTAATGTTTGGCTTGTGTCAGCCATTCTGTAAGGTACAAGTTGACCCACCTTCTCTTGGTGAACAGGTGAAATTTGGGTGGTCCACGGTAGGCCCAGTGGATCGGTCCACTGATAAACTCAGTAAGTGGTCTCTGGTCTTTATGTCTCTTTGTGCTGCAAACCCATGGTCAGTGATGCCAACAGTACCTGTGTTAGTGTTTACCTGGCCCGCCCGCCAGCTCTTCGTAGGGAGTAACAGGCTTCGGAGCAGCTCTTTCCAGAACCGTGGCTCTACTTGGCTATTTCCATGATCAGAGAAGGCAGAGGGGTGGAGACAGAGAGCGGGGCAGCAAGAAGGAGAGGACTGGAGACCAGGGCCCAGCAACCTCTGAAGGCTGCCTGGTGCTGCTCACCAGGCTGTGAGAGTCAGGCGGGGTTTCAGTGGAAGCCCCATCTTGAGATCTGCTCTTCCGTCCCAGAACTTGGGGGAAAGAATTGTGTATTTGGCCAGGCGTGGTGGCTCACGCCTGTAAAACCTGCAATTTGGGAGGCGGAGGCAGGTGGATCATCTGAGGTCAGGAGCTCGAGACTAGCTTGGTACATGGCAAAACCCCATCTCTACTAAAAATGCAAAAAATCAAAAAATTAGCCCAGCGTGGTGATGGGAGCCTGAAATCCCAGCTACTTGGGAGGTTGAGGCAGGAGAATTGCTTGAACCCGGGAGGTGGAGGTTGCAGTGAGCTGAGATCACACCATTGCACTCCAGCCTGGGTGACAGAGTGAGACTCTGTCTCAAAAAAAAAAAAAAAAAAGAAAAAGAAAAAAAGAAAAAGAATTGTGTATTTGTGCGTTTCTTTTCCTGCATGAATTTAAAAAGTTAGAATAAAAATTAAATCTTTAAAAAGGTCAGAGATCCCTTCCCTGGCCTTTGAAAAAGCACCTCGTCATAGCTTCCCTATACATATATGAAGGAAAGAGGCCTCACATCAGGACTGAAGGAATTCACTAACTCTAGAGCATCAGGAATGATCTAGAAACCAACCTCAGTCTCTCTCAGATCACTGTCTGCCAGGAGGAAAAGCCCAGCTGCTCAGCGCCTCAGTGGCCAGTCCTGAACCAAACCCTTGTCGAGGGCTGCCCTCTGCTTACAGAAAGAAGTTCGCACCGGAGACCCCTCCTGCTAGCTCCTCCCAACACAACCTCATTTAAATCCAAGGGTACAGGAGCCCCACAGGACATCAAGATTAATTTATGACACAGCAGTCCCAGCCTCTCTTAACTGTTCTTCCAGCTCTGGGCCTGAGTTAATTTGTATTTTATTTTGTTTTTAAAATTTCTTCCTAAGCATACACACACACACACACACACACACACACACACACACACACACACTATATTTTACATATACATGTAAATGCATTTATACTTAACATTGTAGCATAAACATCTTCTACGTTATTACAAATATTCTAAAATGTCCTGGAGCATGAGCTTCACTCCACTCCTGTCTAACCCTATTTTGCTTAGTGTTTTCTGGCACTAAGAATGTGAGTCCTCTGGCATCTCCCAGCCCCCCTTCTTTGCCCAGCCACCCCGGTCCAGGGACCCGCATGCAGTAGGGAGCCCCAGGACCATTCTTTCCAGAAGTTCAGGGAGGCCCAGAGCTTGGGGTTAGCTCCAAGGTAGGACAGACCTTTCCCACCAGCCAGGCTGGACGGGGAACAACTGCCAACTCTATAGCACCAGCCAACCTACTTCATCTCTGCACGCTACTTTCCGTTTTACTTCTTAGGCCTTACCAAGAAATAGCCACTTATTTTAAATACAGGAAATGCCTTCCGCAAAATCAAGTTGTGTGTCTCGTCCTTGACGTTGGCAAACATCACTTAGGCCTGAAGCAGGAAACAGAGTTTATGGTGTGAACAGTTCTCAAGCATGCAGCGTCTGTGCATGCCCTGAATGTGCACCCACTTCCTCTGCCTCCTTCTCCTTCACCCATCAGGAAGTGCAGCAAGCAAGCAGTCACATCACACCTCCCAACCACATGCAAAGAACCAAAAAAGCAGCTGCCAGAAGAGCTTCGGGAAATTTTCAAATTAGATCTTCAACTGCAGTAAGAGTCATATTTAAGTAAAAGAGCTGCACATCAGCCTGGCTGAGCTCTGTGCCAGCACTGCACCCCACACCCCTCCTGCTTTCTCCCCCAAACAATTTCCAGCTGATGTTTGGTGAACAGAAAATGTTTTATGAGCTTAAAAGAACACAGAGATAGTAATCTGCTGGGACTGCCATAAAATGCCACGGGTTGAGTGTCTTAAACAACGTAAGTTTATTTTCCCACAGTTCTGGAGGCTGGGAAGTCTGAGATGGAGACTAGTGGGTTTGAGTTCTGGTGAGGGCTCTCCTTCTGGCTTGCAGACAGCTGCCTTCTTGCTATGGCCTCACATGGTCTTTGCCTCTCATTGAGGTCTTTGGACCTCAATGTTCTGGAAAAACCTTTCCTCTGGCATTATGCTCTATCCTTCTATCTTTTTAGGGCCACCCATGCCATTCAAAGAAAGGGCTGAAGCCTGGAGTTCAGAAACAAGTGCTGGGCTGTGCAGACAGCCTGGGAATCCACAGGCCCACCCGGCCTCAGGGCTCTCAGGAACAACTTCAGGGGCCTACACAATTCATCTTCTGAAGTTGTCTCCAAACTCACAGGAAGCAAGGGCGTTTCTATTCCAGCTCCCCTCAGACAGCAAGAGGCAAGGCACGCAAGAGTGTGTGATGGGAGGCAGGCAGTTATTGCAGAAATGGGATAGGTCCCCATGACAGAAGAGAAGAAACCAACAGAGGATTCTTCCCAGGAGACCCAGGTTCAGCAAGTCACACCTTTCCTGTGGGGCAAGGCAAGGCAGATGGGCGTGGGCCTCCTGCAGCACAGACATCCTTCTGTCCACTCAGGAGTGGAGTCCAGGCCCTCAGGCAGCTGAGGCTACAGCACTGAGTCAGGGGACTGAACAAGACCACACCTGAGTTGCAGATACGGCCACATGGCACCTTGTAAACACACGCAAGCGACAGGTCCCCTTGCAGAGCACAGCACTCAACTGCTCTGCCCAGGACCTCTGGGAAACAGCTCCTCGGTCTGCTGGCGAGGTGGCCACCCACCATCTCAAACTCCACAGGGGAGCACTCTATTTGGGGGCAAACCACGCATAATTAACCCAAATGGTCCTGCCGTGGTGGTCACCACCCCACCCCCACCCCGAGCTGGCAGTCCCCATCAGCAGATCCCAATCTTTGTTTCAATAAGGGGCACCTATTAGGTTGGCTGTAAAACCCTGTGCGGGTTCTTTTGCAACAATGTTAAGATTGCACAGAAACCAGCGTTCTCCTGTCCTCTGAGTGCTGTCCTCACACTGCTGTCCTCACCCGGGCCTGGGAATACCTGCACACGTTGCTGAGTCATGTGTACAGGATAATGAGAGCTCCTCCCCTTTGTGCAGACCCAAGGAAGGAGGCTGCACCCCATTCATTCGAATGCCTGGCACATTCTTCATCAACTCCATGGAAATTCTTTTTTATTTTTGAGACGGAGTTTCGCTCTGTTGCTCAGGCTGGAGTGCAGTGGCACGATCTTGGCTCACTGCAAGCTCTGCCTCCTGGGTTCACGCCATTCTCCTGCCTCAGCCTCCCGAGTAGCTGGGACTACAGGCACCCACGACCACGCCCGGCTAATTTTTTGTATTTTTAGTAGAGACGGAGTTTCACCGTGTTAGCCAGGATGGTCTTGATCTCCTGACCTCGTGATCCACCCACCTCAGCCTCCCAAAGTGCTGGGATTACAGGCATGAGCCACCGTGCCCAGTCTGGAAATTCTTAAGTGCTCAGAGTGAAATGCATTTTGTCAGAAGCCTATGAGGTTTTAAAACTCCATATGTCTTTTTAATGACTAGTTGAATTCTCACTGATTCGTGAAGCCTGCAGAGTACGATGTACATTTTCTAACAACTACTAGGGCCAAGCATTTTGGAAAAAAAACATGGACAGCTTACTTTCACCAAATGTTAAAAGAAGGCCTAAAATGAAATGACATTTATTTTACAATGGCAGAAGTCCTCAGGAAATGAAACGTGCTAATACATTTTAGCTCGTATGTATCCTTCTGATCACACCCATGTCCAAACAAGCTGTTTCTCAAGCTTAAATGGGAAGAAACAATCTATGAATATTAAAGAAAATATGTATTCTTTGTACACTATTAAAGCAGGCTTAAAAGACAGATGAACCTCCAGCCGGGCTCAGTGGCTCATGCCTATAATCCTAGCACTTTGGGAGGCTCAGGCAGACAGATCACCTGAGGCTAGGAGTTTGAGACCAGCCTTGCCAACATGGTGAAACCCAGTCTCTACTAAATATACAAAAATTAGCTGGGTGTGGTGGCTCATGCCTGTAATCCCAGCTACTTGGGAGGCTGAGGCAGGAGAATCATTTGAACCCGAGAGGTGGAGGTTGCAGAGAGCCGAGATCACGCCATTGCACTCCAGCCTGGGTGACAGAGTGAGACCCTGTCTCAAAAACAAACAAACAAAAAAGACTGACGAACCTCCACAGTGATTCTGGTCACTCCGGGAGCATGGTGTCCATTGCCAGTGGAGAGGGCCATGCCAGGGTGGGGGAACCATGTTGGAGTCACGCTGGGACCCCACGGCCCCTAACACGGCCCCTAACAGGAGGCTTCTGAATGCCACAGTCCTCCCTCTCAGTGCAGTGCAGAGGCCACCAAATTCAGATCCTGGGGGTGTCGGGGAAGGCAGTCTTCAATGCAGATTCCTGGGCCCCACTCCAGAGCTACTGAATCAGAATTTTGGGGTGGGGGTGAGTTTAGGACATTTATTTTTAACAAACTATGAAGATGAGCCCGACACGCTGTAAATTTGGAGAGTTACCAGTGCACACCACGGGACTGGCTCGTGCAAGATTTTCCATCTCTTTGGAATGCACAGAATGTGTCTCGTTGGGGAGAGAATGGGAAGAGACCAAAAAAGGTTTCCCCAAACTGAATGTGCTCTCACATGACTGGAGCTCCGTGTCTTTGCGTGTGGGACCTTTTCAGTTAGAGGAGGTTTATGCCTCTATGGTGCTGTTTTCCCATGGTAATACAACATCCTGGCATCTACGACACACACTGCCCTTCCGAGGTCCACAGTGAACCCGAAGGAGCTGGTCCCTCAAGATGGGTCCCAAGTGGCTGACTGGCCTAAATTCAAGGTGGAGGCACCTGGCCATCTGCTGACTGCAGGTCACATGTGCATTCTGCATTCCTGGCAGAAAATACACGTTTGTGTCATCTTGGGACCCTCAGGGTTGCCTGTTCCTGTTCACGGTGCCTGAAGTGATGGTGGATGGGAAGTCCCACTTCTCCTTCTGGACCTACACAACAGACCTTGGCCTACGTCAGTCTTATCAAGCAATGCAAATAAAACAAGCCTCCATCCCCTAGTTACATAGTGGACCAGGTTGCTTGGTCTACGTCAATCTTATCAACCAATGCAAACCAAAGAAGCCTGCATCCCTTATTTACGTGGTGGACCAGGATGGGAGCCTGGGAGGAAACCTTTTCCATAAAAGACAGCCCCTCTCTTGGTTCTCATGGAGCGCACCTCTGTTTTGTACCAATGACTGTGTCTCCCCGGCTTGCAAACTGCTCTACTATTTGTAGAAGCAAAGTCTCTCACTTTATCTAATACTTTTTTCTTGGTACTTTTGTTAGCAATGGGGATTGTAACTAAAGTGCCACTTGCATCACTATGATGCTGATGGTCTTTGGTTGCCCAAGGATTAAAATGTAACCATGATGAATTTCGAGTCCAGAAACACACCACAGTGGGATTCCATTCCGCTGGATTCTCTTAAAGACACGGACACATCTTCACTGTGGGCATTGATGAGGCTACTAAAAGGAATAAAAGATGGTATCATTATGGGGCCATTGAGGATACAGTTCTGCGAATGCTCCATGCCTTTTTCTGTCACAGGAGAGAGTCTCTGCACTTCTATTTTCAGCAGGCCAATATTTCTCCATGTTGTTCGTGATGATCTTATGAGGGACCTGGAGAAGGATGTACACATAGATTTTAGCATGAGTCTCGTAGCACTGCGTCTAGTAGAGTGTGTTCTCTTACAGAGCATCCCCGCGCTTGGAGTTGGGGTGTGGAGGACTGTCCACTTCACCTGACCCTGGATTGTGGCCCAGAGCTGCTGACAAGGGCCGTCCTTTTTAAAATAGGGAACGATATTGTGCTCATCTCCAGCTACATGTGTGTGGGACCTTTTCAGTTAGAGGAGGTTTATGCCTCTACGGTGCTGTTTTCCCATGGTAATACAACCTCCTGGCATCTACGACACACACTGCCCTTCCGTGTGTGTTTTCTGTGAGTGTGTGTGACTGTGTATTTCCTCTGTGTGTGCTTCCTTTCTGTGTGTGTTTCCTGTCTGTGTGTTTTCTCTCTGTATGTTTTTTGTGCTTATGTGTGAATGTGTTTTCGTGTGTGTGTGTGTCTGTGTGTGTGTGTGTGTGTGTGTGTCCTCAACCTCACCAAGCATAGCTCAGGGACCTCAGTTGTCCCTTGAAGACACCGTGCTGCCAGGTACTAGACACAAATGTGACTTTAAACGTGACCTTTACGCTCAAGCATCTTGTAGTCTAGACGAGGAAGAGAGAGGAATGGAACACCACGTCCTCTTCAGAGCCAGGTGCTGTGGGAGAGTTCCTGGCTGTCTTTGCAGACCGCACACCGAGACAGCTATTGTGATCACCACTTTATGGTGACCAGAATGTGTTCAGCAAGGCGGCCTGCCCACAGCCTGGAGAACTTAGAATTTGTTTCCAGGCATGATCAAAAGCAACCAAACAAACAAATATTTTCACTCCATAAACTGATATGTGCCAGGGAGACTTATCCTGCTGTTTATGGAATGTGGGGGTGAAGGCTTGGCTCGGAGGAACCAGCAGCTGTGTTATCAGAGACAAAGGGAAGTGACAACAGAGTAATTTACAATGATCCCTGCCCAAATTATCTCAGCCCGCCGACTAAGAGCACTGTTCCTGGGCAAGGAGAACACACAATTTCTCACCTGCTGAAGAATGTGGAAGCCACAGGCAGTGGGGCTGGAAGCTCCCATCGTCCCTCCATGAGTGACTTCGTAAAGCTTCCATCAAGCACCTGGGCCTGGCTGCCCTCCTGCTCTGCTTATTCTAAATATAAACAAACAATCCCCCCAAGGCCCGTGCTAACTCAATCACACTTTTACACGTCTCAGGCCGGTCTGCTATTTAGACTTCCTGGCAGTATCCTTGCAAGTCTTCTGTATTCCTTTTTGGATGTGTCTTCATTTACTATTATAATTTTTCTGCCTTTCTTTTGGCTCCTTCTGGTGAACAAGATAATTATCTAAGAAGACATTCATATAAAAATTAATGGAACCAACTGCAGGAACTGCCAAATGTTATGTTGCTCACGGAAGTTTTGACTTTGAAAGGTAAGCAGCTTCTATTTATTCCATGCTCCCATTAGGGCAAACACAAAACATTTTCTATCTGCTACGATATATGTATTATATATGTACATATATATGAAATAAAAGTATAAATAACTGACTTAATTCTACATTCTTTCAAAATGAGGAAACAGGTGTAGCTTCTACAATTGTTCTTCGTTGTTTCAATTATTTAAGCAATTTCAAGAACTTAGAAGTTTCCCCTGCTTTGTAGGAAATAATAAAGATCCCACATTCTCCAGTTTCCCTCACTGGTAACATCTTGCAACACTGTAGTACAATGTAACAGACAGGAACCTGACACTGACACAATCCAGGCTCAGAACTTTCCGTGTACAAGAATCTCCCTGTCACCGTCTGATGTCCACACCCACTTCTTCCCACCCACACTCCTCCCGGACCCCTGGCAACCACCAATCTGTTCTCAATTTCTAAAATTTAATATATAAATGTAATCATACAGCATGTAACTTTGTGAAATTTTTTTTTCACTCAACATAATTCTTGGGAGGCTCGCTGATGTGGCTGCATGGATCTATAGTTCATTCCTTTTTATTGCTGAGTAGTATTCCATGATGTAGACAGACCCGTTTGTTTAACTGTTCACCCATTGAAGGACATCTGGTTTGTTTCTAGTTTTTAGCTGTTATGCCAAAGCTGCTATAAATAGACATTTTGATTTTTTGGGATAATGACCAAGGTATGCAGTGCAATTGCTGCGTCAAAGGGTAGTTGCACGTGTGAAAGCTGTCAGAGTCAAAATGGAATCACTTTTGTTCAAACAAACAAACAAGCCCTGACAAATAGAGCCAGAAAAGGCCTTGGAGGGAGGATTCTCATGCATAAATGACTGACAGCAAGAACTGTCACAAAAAATGGCAAAAACCAGAACCTTGCACAAAGGCCATTGCAACCCCCCACCCCACCCACCACACACACACACACACAGACACACACACACACACACAATATTCCCATAAGAACATCCGTCATGCCTCTCCAACCTTGGACTGGAGTCCGTCTTGTTTTTGATACCTGTAGCCAAGGGTAATTATCTCAAGACAATTATGTCATCTTCCTCCATTTTCCTTTAAAAACTTTTGTCTTCTTTGACCTCCCTGAATACACACATTGCTTGCTACGGCATAAGTTTCCCACTGCTACGTCCTATTCCTGAATAATATCATTTTCCTTTAAAGAGTGTCTCTCTCTGTTTGTTGTTTAGGTTGACACGTTTCCCTAACAAACTACAAAACTGTCTGCCGGGGCGGTGGCTCACGCCTGTAATCCCAGCACTTTGGGAGGCCGAGGCGGGCAGATCATGAGGTCAGGAGATCGAGACCATCCTGGCTAACACGGTGAAACCCTGTCTCTACTAAAAATACAAAAAAAAAAAAATTAGCCGAGGTTGATGGCGGGCGCCTGTAGTCCCAGCTACTCGGGAGGCTGAGGCAGGAGAATGGTGTGAACCTGGGAGGTGAAGCTTGCAGTGAGCTGAGATAGCACCATTGCACTCCAGACTGGGTGACAGAGTGAGACTCCGTCTCAAAAAAAAATAAAAAAATAAATAAAAATAAAAATAAATAAATAAATAAAAATAAAAATAAAAAAAATAAATAAATAAAAAATTTAAAAAAGAAAGTATAAAACTGTCTTTCAGAATGACTGGACCATTTCTACATTCTCACTGGCTATCTGCGAGAGATTGAGCTTTTCCACGTCCTTGAAACATTTGGTGGTGTCACTGTTTTTTTTTTTTTTTTAATTTTAACAATTCTAATGCTGTGTAATGATGTCTCATTTTCATTCAATTTGCATTTCCCTAATTGCTAATAATGTTGATAATATTTTTATGTGCCTTTTTGCCATCTGTATATTGTCTTTGATGAAATGTTTGTTCCCGTCTTTTTCTCATTTTCTACTTGATTGTAAAAAATACTTTGAAAGTTCTTTATATGATTTAGCTATTAGCCTGAGATGGCCACGTTGTTTCCAAATATTTTCTCCTAGTGTGTAGCTTGCTATTTTATATTTTAACATTTTTTCCCATTCAGTAAAGGTTTTTAGTTTTAATGAAGTCCTATTTATCAATTTTTCTCTTCTGTGGATCATATTTGGTGTCAAATCTCAGGACCATTGCCTAACCTGTATCTCAAAGGTTTTCTCCTATGCTTTTTTTCAAAGGTTGTTTTACCAGTCTGAGTGAGATATAGAGACCTTACTTCTTCTTACGTCATTTTACCCTCCTTGTTTATAAATAATTTTAAGTTTTTCCATGCAAATATTTAGAAGTAAATCAAGTGCTGCTAAAATGTTTGTTTCAATTATCAAACATAATTTGTAATATTCAGGAAGAAGAAAAACCGATTGAATTTTCCTATAATTTCAACTCTTTTAATCTTCCTTTTTTATTTCTGATATTCCAAGATTTCTTCTTTTATTTTCTTTTTGTTTAAAGAAATTTCTTTAGCCATTATTTCAGGGTAAATCAGCTGATGAAAAGTTTTCTCTTAGTTTTTCTTCATCTGTGAATGTCTAGATATACCCTTCATTCCTCAAAGATTCTCACTTGGTTGTGATTCTGGGTTAATAGTTCTTGTCTTCCAGTGGCAGGAATGTTGTGCCACTTCCTTCCATAGTTTCCTTTGAGAAATCTGCTGTACTTTGAACCATTTTTTCACCTATGGGTAAAGTATTACTTCTCTTTCAAGAGTTTGTCTTTAGTTTTCAGAAACTTGACTATGATGTGTCTTTGTATACATTTGGGGAACTGTATTCCTTTGGAAATTTTATTTTGAGGAAGTTTTGCTCAGCTTCTTTAACCTAAAGATTTCTCTCTTTTGTCATACTTGGGAAATTTTCAGCCATTATTTCTTAGAGCACTTTTTAATCCCTTTCTCTTTCCCCTTTTTCTTTTTGTGACTCCACTGACATAAATGTCAGTTTATAAAGAAAATCATTGTCATACAGATCCCTGAGGCTCTGATAACATTTTTTTTCTATCTATTTGCTCTCAGCTATTCAAATTGGGTGGTTTCTATTGTTCTATTTATAAGTTTACCATTTCTGTTTCCTCTGTGGTAGTGTCAAGTAAACTCTTTTTTTAAATTCTTGTACTTTTAGTTTCAAATTTTCACTTGCTATTGTTTTTTTACATCTTCTGTTTGTTTGCTGTGATTTTCCCATTTTCTAGTTTTGCTTCAAGCGTGTTCATATGTTTCCCTGAAGCCCGTTTTCTTCATGGCTGCTTTGAATTTTTGTCAGACAATTTTAACATTTATGACATCTCTGGTTTATGGTATGGTGAGTGATTTTTCATGGAAATCGTAATATTTTTATATTCTATTTTGAGACTCAGGCTCTTCTTTACACTGTTTAATTTAGCTGATATTCTCTGGCACGCTTCAACAGTGGAAGGATATGGGGCTGAATGTCCAAGATCCCAATAACCTCCTTTGCCATCACAAGGGAGGGGTTCTTCTTCCTGCAAGCCGGGGTGGGCACTCTGGCTTCTCCTGTGGGCTCTATTGTCCCACTGGTGGAGTGGCCTCACTGCTGCTGGGCAGGTGTGAAATTCCTGATTCTCCACCAGGCCTCCCCACCCAGAAGCAAGGAGGAGGTGTGTACCTCATGACTGGTGCTTGGGGTGGAAGTTCAGGCTCCTCATGTGGTCCCCCGATCTTGGGTAGGGGGCCTGGTTACTCCCCAGTGGTGAAGAGAATCCAGCCTCCCTACTTGGCCTTCTCTGCCACCACCTTGCTGGGACGTTGGGATGTTTCATTACAGCCTCATGAGGGTGGAAGTCTACGTGCTCCCCTGGCCCTGGCTGCTATGGGTTTGGTGGGACCATGGTTTTTAGGTGGCGTTTGGCAGGGAGTAGTGTGGATTTGTCTAAAGTTTTCTGTCTTGCTAGGCTACTCCTTTCCTAGTCCTTTGTATACAGAGAGTGCTTTTCTTGAACGGTTTTTCTGCACCTGCTGGAATCTCTGAGTTGCTAACTTTCACAGCAAGTCTGGGATTTCTGAAGCAGAAAGAAAACCCAGTTAATTCATCACCATGTTGTTTCCTGGGTCCCAGGTTTTCTAGCCAGTCTGTCCTCTCTCCACCTTCCAGAGTCATTGTATAGTTGTTTCCTATATAATGTCCAGAGTTTTTAGTTATTTTTAGAGAAAGAAATAGGAAAAATGTACTCCATCTTCCCCAACAGAAGTTCTGTCATCATTCATTTTTCTCCACAAGAATTTTTATAAATCTTGGGGATATCAACATGTTGAAACATCAGTTTTATACTTCGTATTTGAAAGTATATTGACTGACTATGCCACTTTCATGACACAACATTTCAGTCAGGTATAAAAAACGTCCTTTGTTTTTAATATCCAAAGTCTCTTAAAAGCATATAGTGTTAGATGATGATTTTTAAAAATCGTTTGTCAAAAATTATCAAAATGCCATTTTAGTATGAAAAAGAAATACGTACTCTTCTTTTGATTTTGTATTTATTATTATTATTCTTTATTATTATTATACTTGAAGTTCTGAGGTACATGTGCAGAACGTGCAGGTTTGTTACATAGGTATACATGTGCAATGGTGGTTTGCTGCACCCATCAACCCGTCATCTACATTAGGTATTTCTCCTAATGCTATCCCTCCTCTAGCCCCCCCAACCCCTGACTGGCCCTGGTGTGCAGTGTTCCCCTCCCAGCTGACAAACATATGAAAAAAAGCTCATCATCACTGGTCATTAGAGAAATGCAAATCAAAACCACAATAAGATACCATCTCATGCTAGTTAGAATGGCATCAAGAGAAAGTCAGGAAACAACAGGTGCTGGAGAGGATGCGGAGAAATAGGTATGCTTTTACACTGTTGGTAGGAGCGTAAATTATTAGTTCAACCACTGTGGAAGACAGTGTGGCGATTCCTCAAGGATCTAGAACCAGAAATACCATTTGATTTTGTATTTTAAATATCCTCCTCCGCCTTCTTCCTCTGTCTTGTACTACTAGAGCCCACACTCCTCTATCTTGTTGTTTGACGCCTCCTCACAAATCCCATTTCAGAATCTTGGACGGGTTCTGGCACTAGCCTTGGCACTTCCTCGTTGCAGTAGAGGTGGGAGGGGGGCAGATGGCGTGTGAGGTCATTGTCCTGCTTGCCACGTCGCCTACAGAGATCACTGTAACTAACCAGCAGCCCTGAACCCAGGCTTCAATTATGACCTCCCTGTAAGTCCCAGAAAACAGGTCAATTGCCAACTTCCCATGGAACAATTGGGAATACGATCACCAGGAAATGACACTTTGGCATGCATACAGTTGTCAGGAGATCTGGATGTGCCTTAAGACACTGCCGATTACCTTTTCCCATCTGTTCAGGCTCCATGAAAACTGGGGGTCTTTTGTCACATTTATGTCTGAGTTTACAGACCCTGCAACCAGGTGACTATTCTGTAAATATTTGTGGAAAAAATAAAGAAGCAAGCTTTTAACCTTTAAAGCCAAGGCATTCTGGAACAATGTATTTTTCCAGAAAATTCCCTTTAGAAAGACATGCTTTTATCCAAACAGCTCTTATGGGCATGAGAATCTGCCTACCTTGTTGAAAGCATCTTATCCTAAGACACATTCAGTCACTTGTGACCTCAGAGAGTGTCTACCAAGCAGATCTGAGACATGAAGTGAAAAACTGCAGGTCATCAGCCCAGACGTGCAGCATCAAGTTCGAATATTTTCTAACAACAACTGCCAATGCCAAAAATATGCTCTGAAAGGGAGATAGCAATCTAGAATCACACGAAAATAACTGGGGCGCCTCCAGAAATGTAATATTTGCCCCAAGCAAGTTCCAAGGCTACAGTAAGGGCCATGGGTGAAGCAGACTTTAAGGTTCTAGATACTGGACAGATATGGCTAGGAAAAAGGACATTTTCTTAGACCAAGAGTTATTTAATATTGGAAAACAGAGAATGTGAAATTCCTGAAATTTTTAAAATAAATAAATAACTCTAATTCTAGGGATTATTTTATGGATGGGTGATCAGCTGGAAGTCTTTTAAAGGGTTCTTAGCTCCCAAATCCTACAGGACTTCACGATTCCCTAAACCACTGATTGTGGAACATCTGCAGGAACCAGAGAGCTTGCTGAGCTGCTGCTCCCCTCTCCTCTCCTCAGTTGGCTAGGGTGAGTGTTCAGTAATTTGAAAAATAAATAAGCACAACATTTCCAAGCACTCAATTTTGTGCTGACAAATGTACAAATGTGAAGAACATTAGGGAGGCATCCAGCATTTTCAATAATGCATGATCCCCATTACTTAATTATTTTGAAAACATCTGTTGAAGAAAAGGACGCCCCAGAGGGGAATTAAGAAGTCACATGGATCAGTGTGTGGCCACATTTCACCCTTTGAAGAGGAGACAGGAGCCTAAGGAGTGCGGTGCTAACCCCAAGCGCCCACGGGGGCGGGAGATGGGGCGGTCAGAGACCAAACAGGCCCTGGCATTGCCCAGCCTGGTCTGGATCAGTTTCCCCACTGGAAGTGGCACTGGGAGGCACACACAACATGGCAATGTTTGCACTCAGGGCTTGCATTCCCTGCACCTTCTGCTCTTCAGCAATGGAAGGATGTCAGCTGGAAGGGCTGGGGTGCCTTCTGGGCATTACCCAGGATTTGAGGCTGCAGGTGACTAATCCAAGAAGCATTCAGGTGCAAGAGGAGGGTGGGAAATGGATGCTGTGGTCCCCATGGCCAGGAGGGTGGGGTGGTCAAGAAAAATCAGTGCTGCACTTTCCACAGCCACGTGGATTTTGTGTGGTTAGGGAAGCCCGGGAGTTCCCAAAAAACCATAGTGATGTGGTTTGGCTCTGTGTTCCCGTTTAAATCTCACCTTGAATTGTAATAATCCCCACATGTCATGGGAGAGACTAGATGGAAAAAAATTGAATCATGGGAGTGTGTTTTCCATGCTGTTCTCGTGATGGTAAGTCTGATAGTTTTATTTTTTATTTTTATTTTTTTTTTTTGAGACGGAGTCTCGCTCTGTCGCCCAGGCTGGAGTGCGGTGGCGCGATCTCGGCTCACTGCAAGCTCCGCCTCCCGGGTTCACGCCATTCTCCTGCCTCAGCCTCTCCGAGTAGCTGGGACTACAGGCGCCCGCCACCACGCGCGGCTAATTTTTTTTGTATTTTTAGTAGAGATGGGGTTTCACCGTGGTCTCGATCTCCTGACCTCGTGATCTGCCCGTCTCGGCCTCCCAAAGTGCTGGGATTACAAGCGTGAGCCACCGCGCCCGGCCAAGTCTGATAGTTTTATAAAGGGCAGTTCCCCTGCACATGCTCTTTTGCCTGACACCATGTAACATGTGCCTTTGATCCTCCTTCACCTTCCACCATGATTGTGTGGCCTCCCCAGCCATGTGGAGCTGTGTGTCTATTAATCCTGTTTCCTTTATAAATCACCCAGTCTCACACATGTCTTTATTAGCAGCGTGAGAACAGACTAATACACATAGTGTTCTGTTCTTACTCGTGTCACAAAGAATCACACATGTGCGAGAATGGTCATTTCGTTAAAGAATGAAGATCTTTCGTAACAACGTTCTTCCATAAAAGGTAAATTCCTCCATTTGTAAAGCTCTGCATAGTCCACAGTTTGCTTCTATGTTCATCATCTCATTTATCTCTCAAAGTCACCCTGCGAGACAGAAATGTCGAGTGTCATGGAATATTTAGATGGTTAGAATGGAATGCTGCACTGTGCCAATATTTATCTATCAGTGATTTAGGTAAGAATTCCAGGCATGCCCAGAGAATCTCCACTCAGGGTGGTGGACAGTCTTGGTACAAACACATGCTTTGTTCTTTCATAATCTAATTATGAATTATCCAGTGAGTTCTCCTAATTTTCCCTTGCTTCCATTTTTGAATTTATCATTAGCCATGAAAAATCAAAAGAAAAAGAAAACTTTCAGCTTATTCCTTTGGGATATTCAACTTTGGGCTACAAGTTGGAACCCACTCTGGGGGAAGGTGTGCGTGGAGCCAACCTCCCTGCACTTTTTGACCCCGCCCCCACTTCCCAGTCCTGGCCGTCTAACCTTACACTGCCTGGTATTCATTCCAGAACATTATCTTTGTGTATATTTCAGCATGTCCTTTCTGGAATGATAAATAAAAATAAATACACAAAGAAACAAGAAAGAGAGAGATGGGGAGAAAGAGGGCTGCTGGAGAAGATGATGGACCATTCAAGTACTAAGTTGTGCAAAAAGAACCTTGGGAAATATTGACAGCTAATTTCACTGTGATACTTGCAGATTGTAAGCACACTATTGATTCTTTGCCATTTCAGCAATGTCAAAAATCTCCTGCCCCAGTGCCCTGGAGTAGATCTGAGGGCCAGCTTTACCCCTCAACCATCTCAGCCAGGCGTTTTCAACTGTGGGATTTATACTTAAGTTACACCAAACAGATGCAAACTGGTGTCATTTTTTTCCCCTTAAAGCTTCAGAAATTTGGTACCTTTTCTTGGTAACGTATTCAAATATCAAATAGCTCCTGGTACTGGAAACTTTTCCTTTTGTTATTTAATATAAATGTCTTGTTCTGATCTTGTTTCTGCTTTCTTAAGATTCAATGAAAGAAATATAAGTTTTAAAATTATTTGAAGGTGATGAAAGTTAATTTTTTAAAAGCCTACAGTTAAATTTAATAGTCTTGTATTTTAAAAACTACTATTTTATTTTACTCTTCATAGTATCTGCCATGTGAATGTATTTACCCGCATTAGAAAATTTGTACCCTGGGAAATATTTGTTGCCACATTACAGACGTTATTAACTTCAATGGTTATTTTAAAATTGAGCAAATTAATAAGCTGTAATTAAGTGATAAAACAATGAAATTGCTTAAAATGTAGACTTATAAATAATGTAATTTTCTGCCAGGCACGGTGGCTCATGCCTGTAATCCCAGCACTTTGGGAGGCCGAGGAGGGAGGACCATGAGGTCAAGGGATCGAGACCATTCTGGCCAACATGGTGAAAACCCCCTCTCTACTCAAAATACAAAAATTAGCCAGGCGTGGTGGCGCGTACCTGTAGTTTCAGCTACTTGGGAGGCTGAGGCAGGAGAATCGCTTGAACCCGGGAGGCAGAGGTTGCAGTGAGTCAAGATCGAGCCACTGCACTCCAGCCTGGCAACAGTGCAAGACTCTGTCTCAAATAAATAAATAATAAAGAATGTAATTTTCTATACTGTATGTTCTTAAAATTTCAGACTGGGGAAAGAACAATGGGAAAGCAAGCACAGCTGAATTTCAGCACATTCACTGTACCAAGTCTCAAGCCAGATCTTGGGCCTGTAGAATTGTCTGTTCTTTTTAGTTTTGCTCTGTTTCTGTTTTGTTTTTTGAGACAGGGTCTTGCTCTGTTGCCCAGGCTGGCAATGCAGTGGCATAATCATTGCTCATTGCAGCCTCGAATTCCTGGGCTCAAGTGATTCTCCCACCTCAGCAAGTAGCTGGGACTACAGGTGTACACAACCACGCCCAGCCAAAACTGTGACCTAAAGATGCATTAAGTGGTGTATTTGTCCATTCTCACACTGCTATGAAGAACTACCTGTGACTGGGTAATTTACAAAGAAAAGAGGTTTAATCGGCTCATGGTTCTGCAGGCTCTACAAGAAGCAAAGCTAGCAAGCCTCAGGAAACTCATAATCATGGTGAGAGGTGAAAAGGAAGCAAGCATGTCTTACCATGGTGGAGCAGGGGAGACAGGGAGTGAAAACGAAAGTGCTACACACTTTCAAACAACCAGATCTCATGAGCACTCACTCAGTGTCTCCAGAACAGCAAGTGGGAAATCCACCTGCATAATCCAATCACCTCCCACCAGGACCTTCCTCCAATTCTACATGAGATTTGGGCAGGGACACAAATCCAAACCACATCAGGGGGACAGAATTATTTGAGGAAAAAAGAAACAGGAAGATATCAGTTGTCCCAACAGAAACAAAAATTCAGTGTTGCAAGCCACTTTTAAATATCAGGGTTGACTTCTTCCTATTCGAACCAAAAGAAAAAACACCCAAGTACGCATGTGTGTGAGGGGATAATGTATAAAAATAAAATAGAATGACATTAAAACACTTATATGGTGCACTGTGTACCACAGGGTGCCACATAACACTTGAGTTTCAGTATTTAACATCATGAGCATAAACTTGGTATTCAACCTATATATAAAAATTTGCATAAAAACACACATTTAAGCATTGGGAGTATTTTTTATATATTTGAAAATTAATGTGTTATTTTCATAAATCAAGTCCAATAAGAATTTTAAATAACTCTGTAGTTATTAACATCAAAGGAAGAATATACATTTTATTTCAAAATTCCCACCTGAAATGCTGGAGGTGGGTGCACATCGTGGAATGTCTGTAACGAGGGACTTGCGTGCATCAGGACCGAGAGCTGGGGTAGCTGCTTCCTGGGAATATCTGTCAGGAACTTGCCATTTGGTCAGAGCCAGTCATGGTGCTGCACACAGAACAGTGATTGTCTACTGGGCGAGCCAGAGGCTACAGGAGGAATTACGCGAAAGTGAAATCACGAGGATGCCAACTTCAGGGAGGAGGAGCTGGGTGCCGGGGCCTGGGACAGTGACTGTCTACCGGGGAAGCCGGAGGCTACAGGAGGAATTACACAAAATTGAAATTGCAAGGATGCCAACTTCAGGGAGGAGGAGCTGGATGCTGGGGCCTGGGCACATGGGACGCGAGGCAGAGGGGAGGCCTCCCAGGTTGAAATACCATGAAGTTGAGGCCCCAGCCGGCCCCAGAGGCAGAGAAAGCAGCAGAAGAGATGAAATACCGGAGAGATCAGAGAGGGCACGTGAAAAGTTCCTGCAGAAAATTTAGGTAAAAAGCCTTTACTGAAGTGGCCTAAATGGCAGACCAAGTTGTGGCGGGTGTCAGGGAGGAGCAGTAAGTGCCCTCGAGCCTCGCTCCCCCGAAAGACCCTGAGGCATGTGCTGGGTCCTGGGAGTTCTGAGAAGTTGTGTGTGTGTGTGTGTGTGTGTGTGTGCACGTGTTTGTGCGTGTGTGTGCGTGTGTCATGTGAGAGTGTGTACTTGCTTGTATGTGCATGCGTGCCTGAGCATGTGTGTATGCACGTGTGTATGTGTGTGCATGAGGGTGTACGTGTGCATGTGTGAGTGTGCAAATGCATGTACTTGTGTGTGCATGAGTGTGCACGCGTGAGTGCGTGAGTGTGCACGTGTGAGTGTGTGCGTGTGTGAGTGTGCATGCCTGTACGTGTATGTGTGTGCACGTGTGTGCATGTGCGTGTGTGGTGGTGGTGTTTGTTTTCTGGCAGCCCCATATAAAATCAGGGAGGAAGAGTCAACAGGGGAATCCAGAAAAGCCACTGGGGAGAAGAGAAAGCCCCAGGGGGACCTGCAACTTCCTTCTATGTCTGCCTCGAGCCTCTAAGTGTAGACAGAATTTATTTTGTCAGAACATAATGGGAAAATGGTCCAATATATTTTTAAACCAATGTTTCTTTTGTTTTTCTTAATATACAATCAATATGCTTCCAGTTCATTTTATATATCTGAACAGGCTCACTTGAGTCCCCTCTTGCTCGGAGCTTTCATAAAATAAAGGAATAAAAATAAGCAGGGACTTATGAGAGAGAGAGAACCGAAAAGGGGATGAAAGCTCATCAGGCGGGTTCAGGTGATTCTGGAAGTTGAAGGTGGTTGGACACGTGGCCTGGCCTCGCGAACGTAGGGAACTGACGCCACGGCCTCAGGAAGGGAACCCACACGGGAGGTGGAAGGGCATCACCAAGCCCAGGAGAAATCAAAGCCACCGAGAAGCCCTGAAGGCCAGGACGGTGGGGAGGGCGGGAAGTGGGATGAGTCTTTGCGTTTGATGAAAGGCAGAATGCACAGACCCCTGCTGCCCCCTACGCAGATGTGCAGCTGCTCCATTAACCCCCACACAGGCCAGCAGGCAGGGAGCTCAACTGGAGCCTCAACCGGCGGGGCTGTGGTCCCTAAGACGCCTGCACAGCTCAGGACGCGGGCAGGCGTTTTCCCAAGCCCGGAGCCCCGTGCAGGGCCTCCCAACCCTTTCCTCTCCAGTTCCAAGGGGTGGATGGAGCCTGGAGCCTTCTCGCAGAAAACCGTCCAGCCCCAGCCTAGGACCCCTGAATTCATTAATGGTTTTCAGATTGGGATTCTTTCAGTTCCAACAATAATGTACACACATACACACACACTCACACTCACACTCTTTCAATTATTTCTAAAACATTGTCTAAGGTTTCCAATGTCAAAGTAAAATTTAAAAGTGTTTTCAAACATTCAAAGTTTCGATAAAAGATCTTGTGTGCATTTTTCCCCAAAAGCTAATTGGCGTTGTATTTCAACCAAGAGAATGAGGGAGGATCCCAAGCACAGTCCCAGACATGGAAGAAGTGCTAGTGCCAGCAGGTGAAGGGTGAAGGGGAGCCCGGAAGAGCTGGGGAGTTGGCCTTGGTGGGGCAGGATGCAGAGACTCTTCCAGCCCTTAATGAAAGGGGCCGATGTGCTTCCCTGAATCTTGAGGCATCTTCTAGCTCCAACAAAAAGTTTGGGTGCAGAGGAGTGATAGGTAAAAGAAAATTCTGAAAGGCAGGAAAAATAAAACAGAAAGAAAAATCTGTACAAAGAAAGGAAATTGTAGTCTTCTTTGGATGGTGGTTGTGAGTGTGTGTGTGTGTGTGTGTGTGTGTGTGTGTGTATGTGCAGTGGAGTTTGAGGAATACATCCACTGAATTATCACCTTCCACAGGAGAGAGTCAGTACCCAGCTTCTAACCCTAAATAATCAGAAAGTAGCAGTATAACTGTGTTACTTAAAATACAAAATGGAATGCTAGGAAAAACATCTGAAAGAGTCAACAGTTAATTTGATTCTTTTTTTTTTTTTAAGATTACCTCACTCTATTGCTCAGACTGGAGTGCAGGGTCGCAGTCCTGGCTCCCCGTAGCCTCTAGCTCCTGGCCTCAAGCCGCCGTCTGGCCTCGGTCCAGAGGAGCTGGGACCACACACGTACTCCACCACCAGAGGAGCTGGGACCACACACGTACTCCACCAGGCCCAGCGAATTTCTTTTTAGTTTTTTATTTGTAGAGGCAGAGTCTCCCTGTGCTGCCAGGTTGGACTAGTACTCCTGGGTTCAAGCTATCCTCCCACCTCGGCCTTCTCAGTGCTTGGATTACAGGCATGAGCCACCACGCTCAGGCCAACACTTAATTATTTTGCCCTGTGGATCAGGAGTTGGGGCTGGGGTGGAGGTGGGGTGGGCAGGAGATGTTTTTGCAACATTCTCTTTGGAGTGTGAGCTGACGTTTGAGACTGTGCCCCTGCACTGATCTGATTTTCAGTCAGCAGCAGGAGGGTGGGTAGGGGCAGCTGATGGTGGGTCCTGTCCCTCCCAGTTCCATCTTCACCCACAAGCCCCTGGCAGCAGCTGTAGTCTGGAGCGTGGCAGGAAGCCCTGGGATCTCCTTTCTGGTTGTATTGTCCTAACAGCTACAACAAGGCAGGTGGAGGGTGGGGCTCAGGAGAGAAGTCTTTCCAGAGAGAAGTAGAGGCATCAACTGGAGAGAAGCAGAGGGATCAGCTGGAGAGAAGCAGAGGGATCAGCTGGAGAGAAGCAGAGGGATCAGCTGGAGAGAAGCAGAGGGATCAGCTGGAGAGAAGCAGAAGGATCAGCTGGTCCTGGCTATCTTTGCTCTTTGATGAAACATTCGTTTTCACAAAATCTCTTCCTGAAAGAAAAGTAAGCCTTTTATTGTGGTGAAAAACAATGTTTCTGAGGTAAAAAGTTGAGGGTCTTCTCCCCAGTGGGGGAAATACGGTTATAAAAATGGAGTCCAGCCAAGAATGTCTGTCTTCCTAAGGAACTAGTCTTCACTAAACAGTGTTTTTCTGAGTTACGGCCTGGAGTAAAACAGTAGGAAAGTGAGAATAAAAAGGGCTGCATGATGGGAGGTGTGAAACCCCACTCTAATGGGATTAATGGAGAGGCTATTGAGTCTTTATTTGATAACTTAACACGAATTAATCAAAGTTAATTCTAATCAGATGCGGTCCTTTTTTTTCAAATAGTTGCAAAAGGACTGAATAATGAGAAAATGGAGGCAGAAGATGTGGAACAGTATTTTAGGAATTTGGTATTGAATGATAAGATAGATGCTTACAACAGTGAATGGGGAAAAGAGGGGCAGGGAAATGTTTCAGATTTGTTGAGTTTTCTTGTCCTTTGATTTATCTTTCTTTTTTTTTTTTTTTTTTTGAGAAGGAGTGTCACTCTTTCACCCAGACTGGGGTGCAGTGGCGCGATCTCGGCTCACTGCAGGCTCCGCCCCCCGGGGTTCACGCCATTCTCCTGCCTCAGCCTCCCGCGTAGCTGGGACTACAGGTGCTCTTTCTTAATCTCTGCACGTTTCACTCATTTTACACGTTTGCCTGGAACCTAAACCCTGAGGTTAAAACTATAACCCTGTTTGGCTGCTCGTAGTTTTAATTTTAGAAAAAAAAAGATGAATCTCTCTAGATAGGCATAACATACATATTCGAATGGTTTTCCTTGAGCTCTCTGCTATGTTTGTTGGGGTCAAACATTGTTTCGTAGTCAAAATCCCTTCTCGAGAGTCCTTTGGAAACAACTACACATTTTAGGAATACAACGCGTTCCTGAAATGAGTCTGACCTGCCCTCCCTCCTCTGCCTGGGGATGCCTTCCGTCAGCTGGGAGTTGTGCGTCACCTGGACGTGGAAGAAGCACAGGAGCACATTTTGGAGCATTCATCAACAGCAAGTGGGGTTAAAAATCCGAGAAGATGAGCAGAGCTCCTGACAGTCACTGTGGGCAGAGGCAAGAACCGGAGTCCAGGAAAATACTGTAACCCATGCGGTCACTCGAGACAGAAAAGAACTCGGAGTGAGCAGTGTGAGCAAGCATGGCCTGGAAGAAATCGGAGAGGAAAATAAGAAGGCAGCGTCGGGAAGCACTCAGGTGTGCCTGGAACTGTGGCTTATTCCATCTGGGTCCCATGAAAGCTGTGGGAGGAAGGGGCGTTTACTGTTTCTACTTTACAGAATTGGTGACAGCTGGGACCGAAGCCCAGGTGCAGCTGAGCAGGCAGGGGTTGCTGACCACAGGGCTCAGCCGCCTCGGGGACGGGGCCAGGTCAGCGACAGTGAGGCAGGAAATCACGCCAGCGCATTGTACTTTGCAATACCTGGGCCCGGGTACCTGCCTTCATCATCGCTTTGCCCCAGTGACTTTTGGCTCCCTAGTTGCTGTGGTTTCCTATTGAGTTGATGTCACCCCTAGTTCTTTAAAATGTGCCATTCACACTCTGACACTCCCCATCCACACCGCCTCCCAGGTCTCTGCCAAGATTCTGATAGATGGAAATGTACACTCTGGCCCAAGATTTCATCCTTGTGTGGTCCAAAGGGGACGAGTGTCGTGAACACCTGCCCCCGTCATTAGGAGTCCAGAGAGGCAAACATGAGGCTTAACACCAGGATATGGTTAAACCAGTGCTGGGATGGCTGAGAGGTCAAACAGGGCACTGAGAAGCAACCCAGAGCTCTAAGCAACAGCCAGGCCCTTACCCACCAGCCTGGAAAGACAAAGGAAGGAGTCATTGTTGCTGGCATCAGCGTCAGAGTCCATCCTGGGAAACCAGGCCCACTGGCTGGCTGTGGCCCCTCCCAGCCTCCTGAACCTGCAGTTCTCAGGCTTCCACGGGTGGGTGGGGGCCAATTCTTCTCCTGAGCCATCTTCCCCTAGGTCTTTCCCTGAGTGGGCTCTGACTGGCTGGCGGCCCCTCCCTCTGCCCCAGGGCTGCCTCCTCTGCATGAAAACAAGACTCGCCAGGCCCGGCCCCCCTCTGACATGCGCAGTCCCAGGCCATGAGTAGCCCGTGGGGAGCCTGCAGCCGGGGACAGCCCAGCGCCGAGGGAGGGGCTGCTCTGGCTTCTGCATCGCTGGCCCCTAGAGTCACGTTTGCTGTCCCTGGATTCCTGGCCTCGTCCTGCTGAGAAACACGGGGCCTGACCCCTGCCTCCACTTCCACATCTGGGGACACCGCAGCAGTGGAAGAGAAGGTCTAGCCTTTCACCTCCCTTGGAACCACCACCCAGTTGGGGCTTTGAGACACTTCTTCCAAATGGCGCGTTCTAATCAAGTTGTGTCTCTGGCCCAGCAATGAGCCCCAGGCCTCGGTCTGCTCTTGTTTCCAAGTTCAGCCCAAGCCTTACCAAGGTGAGTGTGGGTTTGTGTGTCTGCCAATGCCTACGTATCTAAGCTCCTTTAAAACAGGGGTGGCAGATTTTTTCCATAAACAGCTGGGTGTTGTACGTCATGTGGTCTCTTGGGCAGCTACTCAGCCCTGCCATTGTGGTGTGAAAGTAGCCGCAGATGCTGTGCCACAAATGGCGTGGCTGAGTCCCAATAAAGCTTTATTTATAAAACAGGAAGCCAGCCTTGGCCAGTGTTTACAGTCACCCCCTCCCCTCCTCATTAGAATCAGGGAACTGAGGGTGGGCCCCCTGAGGAGATTTCAATTCTCAGAAAATCAGGAAGAATTTATTTCTAGATTGACAATCTGAGTCTTAGCACCACACCTAGATTTTTGACACTTCAGGCCAAATTTCTAATACAACTGTGGATATAAAATATTAAATATTTAATAAAGATAAGAGGGTATCTGCCAAAGAACTATTTTTATATGGAGCACCAAAAAATGATTTCCTGCTGTTTCATATAGTCAAATGTCTCCATGGCCTGGGAGAATGCCCGGTAGGAGGGATGGCTACTGCCGCCAGCCACGGCTCCCTCGTAGGGCAGCTCTCTGGTACCAAAATCTCCTTCTGTGCCTTGGGGGAGGGCTGGGGCTCTGTGGAGAGGGATCAGTGGTCTGTTCATCTAATTTAGACATATAGAATGATGAAGCATTAATTTATCTGACTGGAGTTCTCCAGCCTCCTGTGTACCTATTCAGATGCTTTCCTTTTTCCAATTCCTCCTCTGTTTGGAGGGACTGTGAGCCTGGCCATCTGAGGAGAGCATGTGTGTTGTGAATCTGTGCACCTCCAACCCGGCACGTGGGAGTGGGCTCACATACACACACGTGCACCAGCCCTGGAAACCATGATAACAGCCCTCTCTTATGTGGATCACAGGGTGTGTCTATGTGTAAGTGTCTCACACCTGCCATGAGGAGATATGGTGCATAAATCAACAATTATATGCCTGGGAATTTTACATGCTAATATTTTGCAGAGGTGAATTCATGTCTGCATTCCCAGAGACGTTTTCTGGATGGCCCAAGATATTCAATGACATTTATTTAATTCTGGGTGTCCATGAACAAGGGGTATGTGAATTTCATGGGTGGTGTCTTAGTTTAGGGTCTATAACAAAATACCATGGACCAGGTGACTTTTAGACAATAACCATGTATTTCTCACAGTTCTGGAGGCTGGAAGTTGGAGATCAGGGCACCAGCAGGGTTGGGCTGTGATGGGGGCCTCTCACTGTGTCCTCACACTGCAGAGGAAGCAAGAGAGCTCCCGGGGCCTCGCTGGTGAGGGCACTGATCTCTTTGTGAGGCTCCACCCTCCTGACCTCATCATCTCCCGGAGGCTCCAGCTCTTAACACCATCACACTGGGGGTGACAAGCTCAACCCAGAATGCTGGGGGGACTCATTCAGTCCATCGCAGGTGGTGTAGTGGGAAATATGCCTCCTGCTATCCACTCATAGAGGCCTTTGAAACGTTACTTGAAATGCTTATTAACTGCTGTTTGCTGGAGGAAATATCATAGTAAATGGCACCACTTCCAGCCCAGAAGAGGGACAGGAGACCTGATATTCTGAATCAGGGGCTTAGGGAGTGTGGGCTGCAGTTAGAGATCCCGGGTGCCGCTGCATGTCCAGGTCACGTGATGGCTTTGCTTCCCGGAGCCACCCACCCTGCTGCTGTTGGGGGTCTGCGCTGGCCTGGGCCCTGGGTCCGCGGGGAGGCAGCCCTGGAGAAAGGCTGGGTTTCGTCGGGTTTAGGACTCTGGGCTCCTGTGTGGTCAGTCCAGCTCCCCAGAGCCTGGGCTCCTGCAGAAGCATTTGGAGCTAAAGACTGATAATGAAAAGAGCGTGTGCCTGCCTGACCTCATGCTCTACAGCAGCCGTGGGGGCCCCCAGAGCCAGCTGTGGGTGGGAGATATGGTCCAGGGGCTCAGGTCCCGGCAGCAAATCTCTCAGCTCCCCAGGAATCTCAGCTCTTCCCAGTCGGCGTCACAGGCTCTGATCACCTATTTACCAAACGGGTAACACTTGCCCTCCACCAGAGCCCAGCCCCAGTAAAAGCAGGGAGGAGCACCTTCCTAAAACTGCAATTAGGCCCGGCACAATGGCTCATGCCTGTAATCCCAGCACTTTGGGAGGCCGAGGCAGGCGGATTACCTGAGGTCAGGAGTTTAAGACCAGCCTGGCCAACATGGTGAAACCCCATCTCTACTAAAAAAAAAAATACAAAAATTAGCCGGGCATGGTGGCGGGCACCTATAATCCCAGCTACACGGGATGCTGAGGCAGGAGAATTACTTGAACCCAGGAGACGGAGGTTATAGTGAGCCGACACGGTGCCACTGCACTCCATCCTGGGCAACAGAGTGAGACTCCATCACAAAAAAACAAACAAACAAACAACTGCAATTAATGCTTTTAAATTTGGGGACGCAGTTAAGACCTCACTGTGAAGCTGTGTCCATGTTGTTGAATCTAATCTATGAACCCTGGCACACAGGAAGGGATCCAGGGCTGCTTGGTCAATGGGTGGCCCCGGGCACACGCGGCTAAGAGGGTTAGAAAAAGTCCGGCTGCCACTCTAAAAGCTCAGCCACTCACCTGTACAGTCACCCACTCCAACTATTCCTGCATGCGTGTTTTAACAGCATTTCAGCAGAACCAGAAGTTGTCAGAAGGAAAGGATGTCTCGGTGTGAGACACATTTGTTACTTCAGCTCTGATTTTTAACACCTCATTCCTATCTGGAACGCATTTAGCCATTTTACTAATACAAGTTCGTGAAGATGAAATTAAAATGATAATTGTTGCAAATCATTGCCACTGGAAGGTTTCTCTGTGTCTGTTACTAACAGTATGCTTTGAATCACAGCAGGACCAATCCAACGTCTGGCAGATGGGTCTCTGCTCCTCACCGGGTGCCCCTCACCAGTGATGACATCGTCTCTGAGCACCTGCCACCTCTCCCACTTCAGCATTCAGTGTGGGTTCCGGTATGTGGTCAAGGTTCAATACACATTTACTAAAATAACCAATTAATCTTGCATTTGGAGAAATTTTTATCCAGTTGGGAGATGATCTGTCTGCTTCACTGTTTACCAAACAGAAGTGCTATGGGAAAAATGCAATGCATACTGTTCTTTTCAGGGGGACAATCAAGGCTCTCCGGGGAAGGTGGCCATGTGGCTGCACAGAGAGGGTTGTGTAGTGCTGAGCTGTGAGGAGGCAGCAGAAAGGGCTTTGCCTGGAGAGTGAGTACAGACAAACCACAAGAACCTTGAGCAGCTGCACACAAAGGAAAGCAGTAGACGTGTGTATTAGTCCGTTGTCACGCTGCTGATAAAGACATACCCAAGACCGGGCAATTTATAAAAGAAAGAGGTTTAATTGGACTCACAGTTCCAAGTGGCTGGGGAGGCCTCCCAATCATGGCAGAAGGCAAGGAGGAGCAAGTCACGTCTTACATGGATGCAGCAGGCAAAGAGGGAGCTTGTGCAGGGAGACTCCCATTTTTAAAACCAACATATCTCATGAGACTTATTCACTATCACGAGAACAGCATGGGAAAGACCCATGCGCATGACTCAGTTACCTCCAACTGGGTCCCTCCCACAACAGGTGGAAATTCAGGATGAGATTTGGGTGGGGACACAGCTAAACCATATCAACATGTGTGCCTGTGTCTGTGCTGTGTGCATGCATGTATGTACCCATGATGCATGTGTGTGCATGCATGTACCCATGATGCTTGTGTGTGCCTGTGTGTACACACATGTACCTGTGATGCACATGTGTGCCAGGGTGTGTGCATGTACCTGTGATGCATGTGTGTGCCTGAGTGTGCATGCATGTACCCATGATGCAGGTGTGTGCCTGTGCATGTGTGCATGTACCTGTGATGCATATGTGTGCCTGAGTGTGCATGCATGTACCCGTGAGGCATGTGTGTGCCTGTGTGTGCGTGCATGTACCCATGAGGCATGTATGTGCCTGTGTGTGCGTGCATGTACCTGTGATTCATGTGTGTGCCTGTGTGTGCGCATGTACCTGTGATGCATGTGTGTACCTGAGTGTGCATGCATGTACCCATGATGCCTGTGTGTGTCTGCATGTACACACATGTACCTGTGATGTACATGCCTGTGTGTATGCATATACCTGTGATGCATGTGTGTGCCTGAGTGTGCATGCATGTATCCATGAGGCATGTGTGTGCCTGTGTCTTGCTGTGTGCATATGTGTATGTATCTGTGATGCAAGTGTGTGCTGTGTGTATGCATGCATGTACCAGTGATGCATACATGTGCCTGTGCCTTGCTGTGTGCATGCATGTATGTATTTATGATACGTGTGTGCCTGTGCACATGTGTGTGACTGTGCTGGTGCTTGGCTTGGAAGGAGACAGAGTGGGAGCAGTAGGGAGAGAAGGAAGGACACATCTCACGTTGATTCCAGGACCGTCAAAGTAACCTTCACACCTTTAGTCGTTTTCCTTAGAACTGTGTGCACAGGTTGTAGAAGAGGATGCTATTTCAGAAACAAAATGTGGAGTGCTCTATGTTTGTCCCCCTCTCCTTTAATGACCCCTCCAAATGTCCATCATGAGTGCAGAGCAGGCTTAGTATCCAGGACCCGGGGAAGCCAGAAAGGCCCTTTCTCTAGGAGGGTATGGCAGGAGGAAGGAAGGAAACCCTGGGAAGTGGGGCCCGAGTCAGCCAGCAGCATCTTCGAGTCCCCCGGGGGCCCCTAACTTCTTCTTCCTCCGTGCTCAGTGGGCAGGGTCTCCTCTAGGGGAGGGGCCTCATGTCATCCCATCCTGCCCCCCATAGGCTGTGGTCACAGCTTCACTCCACAGTCAGACCCACCCACAGGCCATGGGCTCCACGCTCCATTATTAGAAAAATAATTATGCACATCTTGGCTAAACTCCAAGCAAGCTGTCCAAAGTGGGCCTTCTAATTAGCATGATCTCTAATTCCACCAGAGGAAGGGCTGATTTTCCATTCCTGGAGATGCAGTCACCTAGAATCATCACAGAAAAAAAAAATGCCTGAGATTTTGTCTTATTGCAAAATTCAGGAGTGTAATTCCAACTTACTGTGGAAATAAAACGTATCTTAAGTTGTGAAGGAGTTTAATCAAGACATAACCTTAGGCTTTCAGTAAGTGAGTTGTTCTGGCCACTGTATTCGGGGCCCTGTGACGTGGGTTTGCCCGACGTTTCCTTGTCACCACTTTTGCACCATTCAGCTCACTGTACAGAAACATGCACGTGTCCACACACAAGAACACGCACCCACATACAAGCACCAGCTCTTAAAAATATACATATTCTGCTTCTTCTTATGTTTTTTCTAAAGAGAACTGCAGTTCCACTCCTGTTTCCGCAATCCCTGTGTGATGCCAGTAGCAGGGACGCCTGTGTCAATCACTCCCTGCCAGACAGATGCCAAGCCGCCATGCGGTCCGGCTGTGCCTCCTTCATCCTGTGTCTCCAACACCAAAACGTGCCTCCTTATCGCTGGAGGGTGTTCAGAACATATTCGTTTAATGGGCAGAACTTTGCCCTGACTGAAGTAGATGCCATTCTTTGGCCTACTCCACCTGTGGGAGGTGTAAACAACCCACCTGACTTATGGACAGATAGCCGCTCTGTGTAGGAGGTTCGCCCAGCCACAGCCTTGACCAACATGAACCAAAAAACGTCAGCCAGCCTCATCTGCCTTGAGGCCCTAGGCCCGTTCAGCAAGTTCACAACTGGCGGGGAGTTGAGGAGGGTGCAGGGGGCACTGGAGGCCTCCATTTTTTCCGCAGACGCAGCGGAACCTGCAGAAGGCAGGGCTGTTCCCTCAGGGTCCCTCCTCCTGGGCCTCCCCCGACTGCCTGATTTCTGGAAGCCTCAGTGTTCAATAATTCAGGAGAAGCGCGAATCAGCATATCTTACAGCATATTTGATGTGCAGCAAACAGACTGCAGACGGCTTCATTTCAATTTGCCCCTTTGTTGCCAATAAAAGCCCAACAAACACCGTGAGAGACCGTGCTCGCCAACGCCCAGGCCCTGCGCCTCGGCTCCTCCTTGGGAGGGTACAGCCTCCTGCTGGCGCCCCCCTCCCCTGCATTGTTCTTTCTGTATCATTTACCTGGGATCAAGTGACTTTCTCCATCCCGAGAAGAAGGGCTCGGCTCCGTTTTCAGGCCTCTTCTGATCTCCGGAGCTAATTGGCTCAGGTGTAAACCAAGCCAGCAGGGCTGGGACTTTGAAGTGAGTCAGCCGCGCAGCGCCCCCGGGAACATCCCTGTCTGCGTGTCAAATACCAGCCGGCCGGGCCCGCTGCTCAGGCCCACGAATAAAAGAATAAAAACGCCGTCCATCGCGGGGTCGTCCGTACAAGGCTCACATCCATGCGGGTGCTTTATTGCCAGCTCGTCATTAACTTTGCAGGCTGGGCCTGGAATGCAATCCAACCCGTTTTTAATGAGAGGGGGCGTCCGTGCTCCTGTGTGCGAGTGGCCCAGGGTGACACCGGCTGTTTCTTCTCTACATATGGAGCCACCTACGCTTTGATCAATAATGCTGTTTCGCTTTGAAAGGGGGCTCATTTTGTAAGGATGTGGCAGAAAGGCCTTCCCGCCCCTGCACCTGTGGTCTGTGTGTCCAGCACGCGCAGTGATGGAAAGGTCAGTCCCCAGCACCCGAGGACACTTGCTGTGTTGCTCGGCACCACCTATTCTCAGACGCTTTAAAGAGGGCGTCCCCCGCGGGGCCCACACCTCAGTCTATGTTTGGGTTATCAACGCAGTGGCTGCTTTAAAAAGAACAAAAGCAAAAAGGGCAGCTGACTCCTTCAGACTCTGATTTTACAGATTCCCTTTGTTTTTAATATGCAAACCTATGGAATGGAAATGAGGTGAGGAATAATGTCCTTTCTGAAGCCTCCTTGTGACTTCCGGACGTGTCCACATGACTTACACATGCTATGCATTGTGCCACAGCCGTGAGCTTCTGTTCCTGTTTCATCTCTGATCTGTGGGCTTCCGAACACCTGGATCCAGGCTGAACACACGGCTCCTTTCAGAATTGTGCATGTTGGTTGAGTGTTTTGAGAAACCGAACATCCGTTCACATAATGACATGATACGTTACAGAACGGACACACGTTCTAAAGTTATCCAAACTGTGGTCACATTGGACTTCACTCACCTCCTTTGCTTCGGGGGCTGCAAACACCCAGGCCTTGGATACATAAATGTGCTTGTGGACATTTGGTGGCTGCATTCCTGTGCTTGGGCTGCCAGGACAAAACGCCACAGATGGGGCCTTAAACAAGACCTTTATTCTCTCACAGTTCTGGAAGCTGCAACCCAAGGGTAAGGTGTCTGCAGGGCTGGTTCCTCCAGAGGCCTCTTTCCTGGGCTTGTAGACTGCCTCTGTCTTCCCGGGTCCTCACAGCGTTGTTGTCCCTGCATGTCTGTGTCCTAATTTCTCCTTTCTTCTAAGGACACCACTGGATTGGATTAAGGTCTGTCTGTGCAATCTCATTTTCAGGTAATTACCTCTTTAACGACTCTGTCTTCAAATACAGTCAGCGTTTGAGGTGCTGAGAGTGAGGACGTCAAAGTGTGAATTTGGGGGGAACCGATTCAACCCATCACAGTGGTCAGAGTGGAGAAACACTGACTTTGGTGAAACAAAACCCAACCGTGAGGTAGTTGTGGGTTCCTTCCTCTAACGGGGGAGGACTCGCACAATGACAGGACCCAAGGAGAGGCCCTGGGCGGTGACACCCAGAGGGCTGTATGCCTGTGCAAATGTGGAAGGGTCCAAGTGCATGTGCCTCCAGAGCCCCCGGAGGCACTGGGATTAAATTTTAGGGTGATTCGGAATCCTACAGCCCAAACGGCATGGATTGCCACCTGCCTCCCGGGAAGGATGGCTGATAAATAGGGAAAGGGAACTCAGTTTTCCTGTGATCTCTGTGGCTCATGGAAAGGTCCAGCCACCAAGTGACTTGGCAACAGCAGCTCCTCCTGCGGCTGGGACGGGCCTTGTCTGGGCCACAGCAGCCCTGGCAGGAGGCATTGGTGGTTGTGAGCCGGTGTCTGTGGGCTGCAGCCTACTGTCACTACCTGTTTATGGTGCTGGTGTTAGAGCTGCTGATTTGGGCGCCAGCATCAGAAACAACCCCAGGGGATGGACAGAGAAAAAATAGGCCCCAGAGAGTTGTCCCAAGGTACTCACGTGAGGCGAGGCATGCCGGCGACCCTCAGAGAGAGCCGGGAGGAGTCTGCCCAGGGAGGGACAATCACACTCCTTTGTGCCTATGGCCCGATCCACCCACCAATGTGGAAGACTTGGGATACAGCCTGCAAATCCTGCCCACCACTGGACAGCTCCTGTCATCAGTGGTACGTCAAAAGCGTATTTTCCTCTTTAGCTGTGGCAGAGGGATGGAGAATCCCAGGCCACGGGGCCCCTTTACCTTGGCAGTCCTGCCCCCGCCAGAGAAGACGCTGCACTTCCGGCGGTTGTGCACGCCTCGGCTTGCCTGTCTGCCTTCCGACTCCTTGCAGTTTGAGATGAGGAGAGGGGAAGGTGGCGGTAAAGAAGCAGTGAGCAATTACGATGCAGAAATGAGAAATGTCTCTGGAGACACAGGCACAATAAAAACAAAATAAAATACACTCTGCCAGGAGAAACAGCTCTGCACAGACATACGAGAAAGCTTGGCAGAGAATCTTCAGAGAACCAGAAATAAGGAGGTGTCAAAGAACAGAGAACGTGGAGACCAATGGAAATCTACTTTGTATAGCACCTTACTTTACTTTCCTTTTGGTAGAGAGAACACATATTGCTGTTCCTATGAGGAATGCTTGTGTAGAGCATTCAAACTCAGAAGTCAGCAGGATCTAATTGAAAGATTCATGGTGGCTACATGGAAAATAAAATGCACACACACACACACACACACACACGTAATGAACTGAAGTTCTGACAGGAATGTTCGTTGATCTTTTATTCACATTAATAAGACAAAAGAGAAACAGCAGAAACATATGTTGGGACTTGTTCATCAATGCAACAATGAGAGCAACTTCTTTGCCGAATTTTGCGGTCGTTTTTGAATACTGAAAGAATGCTTCCTTAGTTTTCTGTGCCATTCACGATGTAATAGCTGTAGAAACACCACATCTTAAAGTTATATCTGCGTTATTGCCATTTATCCATTACTCTTTCAAGTCTAGATGATCAAAAACGATCAATCTAGCCTGATGCATAGCACTTGTCAATTTTGGTAGCGTGAATGCTGCCACCACGGCGGATTTCAAGCCATTGCGTGTCGTCCAGTTTGGAGTTACCTGCATGGACCCACTGTTAAGCCTCCTTCCACTCTGTAGCTGTGAGACGCAAATAACCTCAATTTAATTTTAAGTTCTCCTATTGGTAGCCCTTATGAAAAATTATACAAAATTTGATGCAAATAAAATAATTATGCACTTGGATATTAAGAAAAACTTTATTTTCCTTCCATAAGCAATGCATTTTAAGTATAGTTGAGATCTTTATTATAACTGTAACCAATGCATTTTCCTCCAACTTGCATACATTTCTCTTTCTTGGTCATTTGAATACAGATCTCGTTGAAATTCTTGATGCCACATCGTGAGCCTGCAAACTTTCCAGAGGTGTTTGAAGACTCGCACCTCGTGCCCTCTTGACATTTCCGGGGAAATTGTGGCCATCGTCGCAGCAAAACAGTTTAAATATCTCGTCCTCAGTTTTTAATTATTACTGAGGAAGAAAGCCTGGGGAGTGAGGAACTACTTTAAGTGTCCAACCTTACCCCAAAGCACTGCTAATTAGAGCGCCTCGTTAAATGACTGCTGTGAACACAGTGGGGATGGACGTAGGAGAGGGCACCGCAGACAAAAAGAAAAAAAAAAAAGAACGAGCAGAGGCAGCTGGAGCATGTTACTACCATGCCCCGTTCTGTCAGGTGGTGCAGTATTAGAATAGACATGGGGCTTTACAATGGCTTATTTACACTCTAGAAAACCGTTTCACAGCGAAAATAGCATCTAAGAAGGTCGTGGCACCTACGTGGCTTTCCCATATAACTGCTAAAGTTTGGCGATGGCTGCTATCCTGGACTGTCTGCATGTTTTAATATTCAGCACCTCTGAGACCCGAGCCCGGTGTCGGTATTGCTAGGAAATGGCAGCGAGCCCAGGGCGCAGCCCGGACAGGCCCCGTCACGATTTGCACGTGTGTTCCACAGATCCGTTAGAATGACTGTGAAGCCCGGGTTTCTCCAAGTTCAGTGACATTTGAAAGAAAGACGCTGAGTGTGTCACAAAACGGCGGTGTTCCTCAGCACCCTGAGCGAGGTGGGAGATGACTCATGAAACGGCTCCAGCCCATGGAAACCTCCAATCTTCCTTGCCCGCCTTCCGGCAGACCGTCCAGAACACCACGGACTCCGCAACACAGGGTGCACAATGACAGTGGCACCAAGCGCGTCATGTGGCCCTTCCTGTGAGTGCTGGGGCGTCACAGCAACCCCGCCACCTCACAGATGGGGAGACTGAGCCAGAGAGGTCAAAGGGCATGCTCACGGTCAGATAATGAAATCATGAGTTTGTTAGGAAGCCTGTCAGCCACCTTCCTGCCTCAGAAAGAAAGTCTTTTTGAGGACATGGCTCTATGGAAATGCCCAATTCTGGACACAATGAAAACACTAATCTCTTTTCTCTGGATTTCATAAGCACAAGCCAAGGGACTTGATATCTCTATTCTCAGCTCACTGTCCCTCCAGGGGCTTTGGAGACACTTTTAAAAATCACATGCAATCCACAGGGGTCACAGATCTTGCAGGGATCTTTTGGTTTTCATCATTTTATTTGTTTGTGTTTGAATATGAGCATTCCATGTGACACTGTCAAGGACTCGAAGACAAGCACCTTTGTATTGATTGCTTTGCACATAGAAGGAGTTCAGTAAGAATGGAAATTCAGAGCTGCCTGTATACGAGTCCCACCACACAGGTGTGGGCTCTACCTAGACAGAAAAAAAGCATTTGGTCATGGTGCAAAAATGACTTTTCTTGACTTCTATGTTACATACCAGCTGCTCTGCTGTATCCGTAGGGGTCTGTTTCTCCACACACCACCAGGACATCATTATAATGCCACACACTTCTCACCTGGCCTGGCTTCTCCTGAGGACACCATTATAATGAGTCTCCCTGCATGACTTTGTAAGGATTATTTTTTAAGAAGCTTAGAGTTCATTACAGACATTATCCTGCAAATTCTCCAAGCACCCAGAGAAGTATATTAATATATTTATTCCTCTTTTCCAAGCCACAGAGAAGAGCTTTGCCTGAGAAGGAGGTTTGTCTGTTCCCAGACTAATGCTCAGTTCAGTTCCCAGTTAATTCAACCTAAATAACCAATATGGGTGGGTGATCTCAGCCTAAAACAAGAGTTCTCTAGGTGTTATGTTTTGGTGTGAGATTTCCAGAATTCTTTTCACTCCCCAATGTGTGTTTTTCATATGCAGATAACACATCAGTAATTCCTGATTCAGTGCCACTGCTTTACAACTTGTAATCAGGCTAAATATTAGTTTTCTTTTTTGTTTCTTAAACTTTTATTTTAGGTTCAGGGGTACATGTTCAGGTGTGTTATACAGGGAAACTCCTGTCATGGGGGTTTGTTGTACAGATTATTTCATCACCCAGGTACTAAGCCTAGTACCCAATAGTTATTTTTTCTGATTCTCTCCCTCCTCTCACCCTCCACCCTCAGGTAGGCCCCATTGTGTGTTGTCCCCCTCTTTGGGTTCATATGTTTTCATCACTTGGCTTCTGCTTATAAGTGAGAACATGGAGTATTTGGTTTTCTGTTCCTGCATTAGTTTGCTAAGGATAATAGCCTCCAGCTCCATCCATGTTCTTGCAAAGAACATGATCTCATTCTTTCTTATAACTGCATAGTATTCCATGGTGTGTATGTACCACATTTTCTTTATTCAGTCTAGCACTGATGGGCATTTAGGTTAATTCCATGTCTTTGCCATTGTGGATAGTGCAGTGATGGACATATATGTGTGTGTATCTTTATAACAGAACAATTTATATTCCTTTGGGTATATACCCACTAATGGGATTTCCGGGTCGAATGGTAGTTCTGTTTTTTAGCTCCTTGAGAAATCACCACACTGCCTTACACAAAGGTTGAACTAATTTACACTCCCACCAACAATGTATAAGCTCTGCAACCTAGCCAGAATCTGCTATTTTTTTTTTTTTTGTCATTTTATGATAGCCATTCTGACTGGTGTGAGATGGTATCTCATTGTGGTTTTGATGTGCATTTCTCTAATGATCAATAATATTAAACTTTTTCATATACTTGTTGGCTGCATGCATGTCTTCTTTTGAAAAGTGTCTGTTTATGTCCTTTGCCCACTTTTAATGGCACCAGTTGATTTTTGCTTGTTAATTTGTTTAAGTTCCTTATATATGCAGAATATTAGACCTTTGTCAGGTGCATAGTTTGCAAATATTTTCTCCCATTCTGTAGAGTGTCTGTTTACTCTGTTGATACTTTCTTTTGCTGTGCAGAAGCTCTTAAGCTTAATTAGATCTCAATTTTTAATTTTTGCTTTTGTTGCAACTGCTTGTGGCATCCTCATGATAAAATCTTTCCCAGTTCTTATGTTTAGAATGGTATTGCCTAGGTTGTCTTCCAAGGTTTTTATAATTTTGGGTTGTACATTTAAGTCTTTAATTCATTCTGAGTTGATTTTTTTATATGATGTAAGGGAGGGGTCGAGTTTTAATCTTCTGTATATGACTAGCTAGATATGCCAGCACTATTTATTGAATAGGGAATCTTTTTCCCATTGCTTGTTTTTGTCAAATTTGTAGAAAATCAGATAGTTGTAGTTGGGCAGTCTTATTTCTGAGTTCTTTATTCTGTTCCATTGGCCTCTGTATCTGTTTTTGTACCAGTACCATGCTGTTTTGGTAAATGTAGCCTTGTAGTATAGTTTGAAGTCAGATGCTGTGATGCTTCCAGCTTTGTTCTTTTGCTTAGGATTGCCTTGGATATTTGGGCTCTTTTTTGGTTCCATATGAATTTTAAAACAGTTTTTTCTAGCTCTGTGAAGAATATCATTGGTAGTTTGATAGGAATAGCATTGAATCTGTAAATTGCGTTGAGCAGATGGCCATTTTAATGATACAGATTCTTCCTGTTCATGAACATAGAATGTTTTTCCATTTGTTTTTGTCATGTCCAGTTTCTTTAGACAATGTTTTGTAATTCTTATTGCAGAGATCTTTAACCTCCTTGTTTAGCTGTATTCCTTGGTATTTTATTTTTTTGTGGCAGTTGTGAATGGGATTGCATGTCTGATTTGGCTCTTGGCTTGGCTGTTTTTGGTATATAGGAATGCTACTGATTTTGTATGTTGACTTTGTATCCTAAAACTTTGCTGAAGTTGTTTATCAGCTGAAGAAACTTTGGGCCAATGTTATGGGGTTTTCTAGGTATAGAATCATGCTGTCTGCAAACAAGGATTGTCTGATTTCCTTTCTTCCTATTTGGATGCCCTTTATTTCTTTCTCTTGCCTAATTTCTGTAGCCAGGTCTCTCAGTACTTTGCTGAATAGGAATGGTGAGAGAAGGAATACTTGTGCTGGTTTTCAAGGGAAATGCTTCCAGCTTTTGTTCATTCAGTATAATGTTGGCTGTGGGTTTGTCATAGATGCCACTTAGTATTTTGAGGTATATTTATTCAATACCTAGATTGTTGAGAGTCTTTAACATGAAGTGATGTTAAATTTTATTGAAAACTTTTTCTACGTCTATTGAGATGATTATGTGATTTTTGTCTTTAGTTCTGTTTATGTGTTGAATCATATTTATTGATTTGCATATATGTTGAACCAACCTCGCAATCCAGGGATAAAGTCTACTTTAGCATGGTAGATTAGTTTTTTTGATGTGCTGCTAGATTCCGTTTACAAGTATTTTGCTGAGGATTTTTGCATCAATTTTCATTAAGGATATTGGTTTGAAGTTTTCTTTTATTGTCCCTCCTCCTCAATTTTTAAAAAATAGTTTCAGTTGAAATGGTACCATCTCTTCTTTATACATCTGGTAGAATTTGGCTGTGAATTTTTCTGGTCCTGAGCTATTTTTCATTAGTAGGATATTTATTACTGATTAGGTTTTATAACTTATGATTGGTCTGTTCAGAGAATCAATTTCTTCCTGGTTCAGTCTTGGGAATGTGTATGTTTCCAGGAATTTATTCATTTCTTCTAGGTTTTCTCATTTGTGTGCATATAGGTTTTCATAGCAGTATTTGATGGTTGTTTGTATGTCTGTCGGGTTGGTGGTAACATCCCCTTTGTCATTTCTTTCCTGTTTTTTCTTTTTTTTTTCTTTTGATTCAGTCTTGCTCTGTCGCCCTGGCTGGAGTGCAATGATGCGATCTCTGCTCACTGCAATCTCTGCCTCCTGGGTTCAAGCGATTCTCCTGCCTCAGCCTCCTGAGTAGCTGCAATTTCAGGCACCTGCCACCACACCTGTCTAATTGTTTTGTATTTTTAGTAGAGATGGAGTTTCACCATGTTGGCCAGGCTAGTCTTGAACTCCTGACCTCAGGTGATCCACCTGCCTTGGCCTCTCAAAGTGCTGGGATTATAGGCATGAGCCACGGCACCTGGCCCCTTTCTAATTGTGTATTTGGACTTCTTTCTCTTCTTATTAGTCTAGGTAGTGGCATATCTTATTGATTCTTTTTTCAAACAAACAACTGGATTCATCGATCTTTTGAATTGTTTTTTGTGTCTCAGTCTCCTTCAGTTGGGATTGGTTTGCTCTTGCTTCTCTGTTTTTTTAGTTGTGATGTTAAATTGTTAATTTGAGATTTTTCTAACTTTTTGATGTGGCATTTAGTGCTATAAATTTCCTCTTAACTCTGCAATGGCTGTGTTCCAAAGATTCTGTGTTGCAAAGATACTTTTGTATCTTTTTTCTCATTAGTTTCAAACAACATAATTTCTTCCTTAATTTCATTATTTTCCTTAATTTCACTATTCAAAAGTCATTCAGGAATGGGTTGTTTAATTTCCATGTAATTGTATGGTTTTGAGCAATTTTTTCAGTCTTGATTTCTTTTTTGATTGTGTTGTGGTCCAAGAGTGTGTTTAGTTTGATTTGGCTCTTTTACATTTGCTGAGGATTGTTTTATGTCTGATTGTGTGGGTGATTTTAGAGTATGTTCCATGTGGAGTGTGAAGAATGTATATTCTGTTGTTTTTCGATAGGGAGTTCTGTAGAAGTCTATTAGATCTATTTGGTCCAATGTTGAATTCAGATACTAAATATGTATGTTAATTTCTTGCCTCAGTGATCTGTCCTGTCAGTGGAGTGTTGAAGTTTCCCACTATTATTGTGTGGGAATCTAAGTCTTTTTGCAGGTTTCTAAGGATTTGCTTTATGAATCTTGATGCTTTTGTGTTGGTGCATGTATATTTAGAATATTTAACTCTTCTTATTGAATTGAACACTTCACCATTACGTAATGGCCTTCTTTGTCTTTTTTGATCTCTGTTGGTTTAAAGTCTGTTTGGTCTGAAATTAGGATTGCAACGTCTGTTTTTTTTTTCTGATTTTCATTTGCTTAGTAGATTTTCTACCATCCCTTTATTTTGAGGCTATGGGCGTCATTGCATGTGAGATGGGTCTTTTCAAGACAGTATACCATTGGGTCTTGCTTTTTTATCCAGCTTGCCACTCTTTGCCTTTAAAATGGGGCATTTAGCCCATTTACATTCAAGGTTAGTATTTATATGTGCGGTTTTGATTCTGTCATTGTGTTGTTAGTGGGTTATTTTGCTGGCTTGTGTATGTGGTTGCTTTATGGCATCACTGGTCTGTGTACTTAAGTGTGTTTTTGTATTCGCTGGTAATTGTCTCTCTTTTCCACATTTAGAGCTCTTGTAAGAGATCTTGTAAGGTGGGTCCGGTGGTAACAAACACCCCCAGCATTTGCTTATCTGAAAAGTATCTCATTTCTCCTTCACTAAGGAAGCTTAGTTTGACTGGATATGAAATTCTTGGCTGAAGATTTTTTTCTTTAAGAATGATGAATATAGGCCCTCAATCTCCTGTGATTTGTAAGGTTTCTGCTGAGAGGTCTGCTGCTGGCCTGATGGGGTTCCCTTGCAGGTGACCTGCCCTTTCTCTCTAGCTGCCTTTAACACTCTTTCTTTCATTTTGAACTTGGAAAATCTGCTGATTATGTGTCTTGGGGATAATTTTCTTGTATAGAATCTTGCAGGGTTTCTCTGTGTTTCCAGAATTTGACTGTTTGCTTCTCTAACAGGGTTGGGGAAGTTTTCATGGACGATATCCTGAAATATGTTTTACAAGTTGTTTGCTTCCTCCTCATTCTTTTCAGGGATGCCAGTGATTCACAGATTTGGTCCCTTTACATAATCTAACATTTCTCAGAGGTTTTGTTCATTCCATTTTATTCTTTTTTCTTTAATTTTGTCTGTTTTGTTTTAGAGAGCTAGTCTTCAAGTTCTGAGATTCTTTCTTCAGCTTGGTCTAATCTGCTGTTAATACTTGTGATTGCATTGTGAAATCCTTGTAGCGGGTTTTTCAGTGCTATCAGATAAATTAGGTTATTTTTTCTACTGGATATTTCATCTGTTTGCTCCTGTATCATTTTATGGTGATTTTTAGTTTCCGTGGATTGGGTCTTGCCATTCTCCTGAATCTAGATGATCTTTATTCCTATGCATATTCTGAATTCTATTTCTGCCATTTCAGTCACCTCAGCCTGGTTAAGAACCCTTATTGCAAAACTAGTGTGATCATCTGGAGACTGTAAGACACTCTGGCCCTTTGAGTTGCTAGAGTTCTTGTATTGGTTCTTTCTCATCTTTGTGTGTAGGTGAGCCTTTAACTGCTGAGTTGTGTCTGATTCTAGTAACCAGGTGGGGGCAGGGTGATTGTGCTGAAGTCATGGGTTGGGTGGCCCTGACCAATGAGGAGAACTGAAGACCAGGACCTGTGTGGAGAATAGTCTGGCCACTTTTCTGTGAGGTGGGTGCTCTGTGCTTGGGGTCTGAACCAGCCTCTGGTCCCTGCAGACTCTCCAGAGCTTGGTGACAACAAAGGTGAGAAGTGTGAAATAGCAAAGATGGCAACCTTCCCCTTCCTCTGGGAGCTCTGCCTCAGTGAGTTGCAGAGCTGCTATAGACTCAATGACCTCAGCAGGGGGTAGCTGAAGACCCAGGTTGGGAGGACCTGCCCAGTGAGGAGATACAGGATCAGGGACCCATGTATGAGTAGGGCTGCTGCAGTATGCTAGGGGTCTGCTCCAGCCCCTAGTCACCCCAGATTTTCCAGCACCTGAAGGTATCAACAGTGAAGGCTGCAATACAGCAAAGATGGCAGCCTGCCCCTCCCACTGGGAGTTCCATCCCAGAGAGGTATGGACCTGTTACTGACCTAAACACACTGACAGGGGCATTTGTAGACCTCATTCGGGTGACTCCACCCAATGAAAAGAAATGGGTTCCAAGACCTGGGTGAAAAAGCAGTCTGGTCACTTCTTTGTAGAGCTACTGTGCTGTGCCAGGGGACTGCTCCAGTTCTTAGTCACCTCAGACTCCTTAGACCCTGAAGGCAACAACAGCTAAGGCTATGAAACAGCAAAGATGGTGACCCATCCCTTCCCCTGAAAGCTCTGTCCCAGGAAGGCTCAGAACCACTGCCAGCTGGAAAACACTGGCAAGAGTAGCTGGTGACCCTGACTGGGAGGTCCTGTCCAGTGAGGAAAAATGGGGTCAGGGCTCACATAAAACCAGCAGTCTGGCTGCTTTTTTGTAGGGTGGCTGCACTGAAATGGCTAATTGCTTTGAAACAGCATAGATGGTGCCCCAGCCCTTCCTCTGGGAGCTCCATCTCAGGGAGGTGTAACACTGCTACTGGTGGCTGGTTGGATTTCCAAGCCAGTAGGTCTTATTCTGCAAGGTGCTGTGGAAGTGGGGTCTGCAGACCATTGTTGCTCAGCCCGTCTTAAGGGTATGTACGGGGGTCTAACTTCCCACTTTGCCGGAATTGCAGCTGCTTTTGCTGGGAGGTCCTGGTATCTAAAACTCCTGGGCTCTGCATGTGCCTGCATGGATGCCCTACTAAGACTTCATGTAGCTGTGCATGTCAGACTGCAAGCCCTGGTGGAGTGAGTTCATAAAGAAATCTCCTAACCCAAAAGTTGCAAAGGTCTGTGAGAGAAGCATGTGTCCCCTGGGGTCGCTCACTCACTCATTGCTTCCTTGGGCAGGGGAGACTCCCCTGGCTCTGTGTCACTCCTGGGTGGGCAGTCATTCTGCCTTACTTTTCTCCACTCTCCATGGGTGGAGTTGTTTCCTCGATGCATCCTGATACATGCACCTGGATGTATCAGTTGAGGGCGATGTTTTTTCTTGCTCCTTCTCTTTGTCTCCATGTCAGCAGCACACACTAGTGTCTTCAAGTTTCCCTCTAGTTTTCTAGGAGCAGACCCCTAGCATACTGCAGCAGCCCTACTCATACATAGGTCCCTGATCCTGTATCTCCTCACTCACTGGGGAGGTCTTCCCAACCTGGGTCTTCAGCTACCCCCTGCTGAGGTCATTGAGTCTATAGCAGCTCTGCAACTCACTGAGGCAGAGCTCCCAGAGGAAGGGGAAGGTTGCCATCTTTGCTGTTTCATACTATATATGGCCAGCTTCCCTCTAGTTTTCTTTATATTGAATTAGGATAGTAATATTTTGCTGGAAGATGAATAGATAACTGGTCGATCTAAGCAAATTCCAGAACGCAGCCAAAAGAGAAAGCAATAGAACAAATAAAGGAAGATAAGAAAGTTAAAAGGGCAGGCCTAGTAAATTTAGAGTGCCAAGAATAGAAAAAAACAGCAGATAAAAGAGAACAGTATATGAAAAAAAATGATGGAATTTTCCAGGGTTGGTGAAACACCTACCCTCAGATTCAGGTTCACAGCAACTGGGAACTAGATAAATAGGAATTCTAACTCTACACATGTTCTAGGACAACTAGACTGTTGAAGACAAACAACAAGTTTTTAAAAACAGCCAAAGGCACAATATATTCTTCCTAACTTGCCTTCAATCAAGACTTGTATATGCAGCAAAGCCTCATTTAAGAGTGAAGACCTCATTCACAAATCAAGTCATTGTAAAACAAGTGACACTGAAAGAAATACTAGAGATGCAAAATTGAAAGGTCAACCTGAAAAAAGAAAAAAGAAAAACAGAGAATAACCCTGAGTCCCAGAATTGCTGCAATGTCGTATCTAAAACATTCAAGTGTAACAAAAAAAATTACAAGACATCCTACAAAACTGGAAAATGAAACTCACTCTAAGGACAAAAAGCGGTCAATATCAACTGGCTCTGAATGGACCAAATGTTTTATTTCTGACGAAGACTTCCACAGCTATTAGAAATATGTTCAAGGATATAAGAAAACATGATGAAAGCAACTCCAAAAAGGTAATCTCAATAGATAAATGAAAACCACAAAAAAGAAACAAACAGAAATTCTGTAGTTGAATAGTACTATAAACAAGCTGAAAAACTCACAAGATGTGCTCAGCTGCAGATTTGAGATGGCAGAAGAAAGAATCAGTGAAACTAAATATAAATCAAGAGAAATTATCTAATATAAAGAACAGGGAGAAAAATACTGAAAGTAAAAACAGGAACAAACCCTAAGAGAAATTTGTAACAGCATGAAGCATCCCAACACATATGTAACAGAAATACCAGAAAGAGAGGAGAAAAAAAGAAAATGGAAAATATATTTAAAATTAAAGGCTTCAGGCCAGGCATGGTGGTTCATGCCTGTAATCTCAGCGCTTTGGGATGCCAAGATGGGCGTATCACCTGAGGTCAGGAGTTTAAGACCAGCCTGACCAACATGGCGAAACCTTGTTTCTTCTAAAAATACAAAAATTAGCCAGGCATGGTGGCGGGCACCTGTAATCTCAGCTACTTGGGAAGCTTAGGCATGAGAATAACTTGTACATGGGAGGCAGAGGTTACAGTGAGTGGAGATCATGCCACTGCACTCCAGACTGGGTGATACAGCAAGACTTCATCTAAAAAAAAAAAAATTAATGGCTTGAAAACTCCCAAATTCAACTAAAAAATTAAGTCTACAGATCCAAAAAGTTCAAAGAACTCCAGGCACGATAAAATCAAAGCGTTTCATACCTGGATACGTCATAGGGAAACTGTTGGAAGACAAAGAAAAAGAGGAAATCCTGAGAGCAACAAAACAAAGTCAACGCATGCATAGAGGAAAAAAAATAGTGGTTGCCTTCTCACATAAATGCTAGAGATCAATAATAAGTGGAATAATATATCATGCTGAAGCAAAACAAACATTATTATCTAAACATTTCATTTCCAACAAAACAGCCTTTTAAAAATGACAACAAAGACATTCCCAGATAAATATAGACTGAGAATTTCTTGCTAGCAAACCTGTATTGTAAGAAACACTAGAGAAAGTTTTTCAGGACGAAAGGAGATGATATTAGATGTTAACAAGAAAAACGTCAGGAATTATAAACATATTAGTCAATATAAAATATGATGTGTATATATATATTCATATATGTGTGTACGTATACATATATATTCCTTTTTTCTTTTTTTTTTTTTGAGATGGAGTCTGACTCTTGTCACCCAGGCTGGAGTGCAATCCCGCGATCTCGGCTCACTGCAACCTCCACCTCCCAGGTTCAAATGATTCTCCTGCCTCAGCCTCCCGAATAGCTGGGATTACAACCGTGCACCACCACACCTGGCTAACTTTTGTACTTTTAGTAGAGATGGGGTTTCACCATGTTGACCAGACTGGTTTTGAACTCCTGACCTCAGGTGATCTGCCTGCCTCATTGTCACAAAGTGCTGGGATTACAGGCATGAGCCACAGCACTCGGCCTATTCCTTTATTCTTTATTCTTTAAAAAACATATAATTGTATAAAGCAATAATTATTACACTATGTTATTGAGTTAATTATAAATATTTATAATATATATTACATACATGTGTTTAAATATTTTTTCACATGCAGACATATACCCACATTAACATGCATACATGAGGGAGATGAGCGAGTGGAATTGGAGATGTATTAAAATTACCATATTTTATTGTAGTTAGGTCTGTATGTACCTAAAATAGACTGAAATAAGTTAATATATATGCATATATATACGTATTATATTTATATATATATATATATCCCTATGGCACCTCAGTTAAAACAATTCTAAAGTATATAGTTAAAAGTAAAGGGAATTAAAATGGTAAAATAAAAATATTTCTTTAATACAAAAAAGTAAAGAGAAGCAAAAATACACACAAAACACATAGAAAACAATTAGGAAAATGGCAGCTATAAGTCCAATCCTACTAAAAATTACATTAAATGTAAATGGACTAACATTCAAGTCACAATGCAGAGACCATGCTACTGGATAAAATACAAGATGACAACACCCAATTATGTACTGCTTACAGGAGGAATATTTTAGATTCAAGACACTAATGCAGGTTAAAGGGTACAAAGTTATAGTTACCAGGGATAAATAAGGCTAGTACTCTATAATGTATGATATGATGACTGTTGTTAATGATATTGTGTTGTATTTTCAAAGACAGTAGATTTCAGATATCCTTAGCATACACACATACACAAAATGGTAACTATGTGAGGAAATGAATATATTAATTTTCTTGCTGTAGTAATCATTTAATTAAGTATATGTAACTCAAAATATCATGTTGTACACTTTAAATATATACAACAAAAAGGCACAAATGGGTTTGAAACAAACTAATTATATATATTATATATATAATATATACATATATGTATATATGTCATTCACATTCAAACATTCACCATCAATGAGCTGGAATGGCCATTCTAAAATCAAACAAAATAGACTGTTCAACAGGCAATTCAGACACTAGAAACTGGACTAGTGGCAAAGAGAAATATTTTATAAATATAAAAGGATCAAAATGTCAGGGAAATATGCTGATTTCAAGTGTGTAGGTACCGACAAGAGTCCCAAAATACATGAAGGAAAAACCAACAGAATCAAATTGAGAAATGAACAGCTGAACAATTATAGTTGGAGATTTCACAAATCCATTTAAAGAATAGAAAAAGTAGACAGAAAATTTAATGATAGTTAAATAAAATTAGCAATGAACTGACCTTTATTGAAAACTGCACCCAATCCAACTGAAGGCACATTATTTTAAAAAATACATGAAATATTCCTCAGGATAAACTATGTGTCAAGCCAAGCCATAAAATAAATATAATAAATTTGCCAAGGTTGAAATCATGCAAAATATATTTTTCAGCCACAATAAAATTAAAAATTAACGATAGAAAAGAAATCTACAAATATTTGGAAACTAAACAACAAACTAAATAACTCATGGTACAAAAAGTTGATCACAAGGTAAGTTAGAAAATATTCTGAATATTTTAAAAATATTTTAAATGCAGTGAAAATGAACATGTGACTTATCAAAATTATAAAATTTATATAAAGGACAGCTTTAAGGGGAATTAACATCTTTTAACATTACTTTTAACATTAATATTAAAAAATAAATCAATAATTTAAATTTTTTTCTTAAATTACTAGAAAAATAGGAGCAACATAAACCCAAAAATAGACAGAATGAAGAGAATCACAAAAATCATCATGTAAATTAATAAAATAGAAAGAGAAACCCCAAAAAGCAATTAAATGCTAAATTTGGTTCTTTGAACAGGTAAACTAAATTGATAAAGTTGTAGTTAAACTGAGCAAGAAAATAAAATGAAGACATGATTTACTAAAATTAAGAATAAAATAATGGATATCACTAGTGACCTCCTAGAATTCAAAAGGATTATAAGAAAATATTACAAACAATATATGCCAACATTTAGACAACTTAAAGTGAACAAATTTTTAGAATGACCCAAATTATCAAAATTATCAAGATTGACTTTAGAAGAAAATAGGAAAATTGAACAGATCTATAATAACAAAAGAAATTAAATTAATTATATATATATATTTCTTACAAGGATATATATATCCTTGTGGTTTATAAGGTCTAAGTCATTTTATGGGTCAATTTAATCGATTATGAAATAATAAAACCAATTATACTCAAACTTTTTCAGAAAATAGAGAAAGATGGAATACTTTCCAACTTATTTTATAAGGCTGATATGTGCTATACACTAAAATTATAAAAATATGTAATAAGAAAAGAAAACTTCAGACCAATGTGTCATGTGTATACGTATTCAACATTTTTAATGTATTATCAAATTAAATTCACCAAACAGACAAAATGCCAGACAAATATAAAGAAAACATTCCCACATAAATTAATTTGAGAAGTGGTAAAATTATACATTTTGAACAAGTTAAGCTTATCCTAGGAATGCAGGATGGTTAAACATTAGGAAATGTATTAAAGCAATTTGCCATACTAATGAATTAAATGAACAAAAGAATATAGCCATGACAACACTACAGAAAAAGCATGTGGGGACAATTCAAGATGAGATTTGAGTTGGGACACAGTCACACCATATCACTTTTATTTGGAGAAAATTATAATATTTTATTACAGACAAATTTGTTAAAGATCTAAGTTGAATGGAAATATATTTATATATTGGAATTCTCAATATCTTAAATTTGTTTTTCCTAAATTTATTTGTAAATTTAATACATTTCCAATTAAAAATCCTTATTGGGTTTCTCAAGGAGCTTGAAAACAAGCCAAAAATTTCTGAAGGAAGAAAATACTGGAGTGCTCACCATGTTAATTATCAAAACTCATTATCATAAAGCATCAGTGCTGTGAGTTGAATAATTGTGTCCCTAAAAAGATATGATCAAACCCTAACCTCTAGTGCCTGTGAATGCAACTTTTTCTGGAAACAGGGTCTTTGTAGATGGAGTGAGTTAAGATGAACTTCTCATTGGAGTAGGGTGGGGCCTAAATCCAGTGTAACTGTGATCTCACACACGGAGGCAAACAGAGGCTAAAGCCAGGTAAAGATGGAGGCAGACATCAGAGGAATGCGTCTATAAGCCAAGGATGCCCAGTGGCCATGGAAACCGGGGAAGACCAGGCCGGGCTCCTCTCTGGAGCCTCCAGAGAGAGAGATGTTCCTGCAACCCCTTGATTCTTGAGGGTGCTGAGAACTGTCCCCTGAACCGAGAGAGAATGAATTTCCATTGTGTTCAGCCACCCACCTTGTGGCACTTTGTTTGACAGGTGTAGAAACTAAGGGGCATGGCAATAAACACACTATAGGATGGGCACAACAACAGACAGCAGGCAGGAAGAAAGATCCAAAGCCCGCCCACCCACCCTGCCTGGGAGCTCTGCAGCTCACAGAGGTGGGATTCCAGGCCAGTGGAGGGTGGAGGACATAGTGACTGATCTGGAAAATTAATTACCCATAGGCAAAAATGAAGAGGCTGGGGTTCCCTAACTTGCATGCTACACAGATTAAAAGACTAAATATGATAGGGGTAGCTTTGCAACTTTTGTAGGAAAATATTTTTATGGCTTCATCATACAAACAGATTTCCAAAACAAGACTTTAAAAAATAAAAGCATGAAGGAATAAAATAAAAAAAAAAATAAAAAAAAACCGTGAAGGACAGGACTGACGCATTCAACTGTGTCCATCAAATACAAAGAACGAGGATGAGGCGGGTGGCAGGGATGCTGAGACTGGCTCCCTGAGGTGCCGCCCTCCCTAGCAAACGAGCAGATCACGCATGTTTGGGGAGAACCCAGCTCACCACGTCTCCACTTTTGCCGCTTTTTACCCCTTCAGGAACGTTGTCTGGAAGAAGCCTACACAGGTGATTGCTGTGGCTAATATTGAATAGAAGGGGACATTCCTCCTTATCAATCAGCATGTTGATTGTTCTTCATCCCTGGGAGGACAAGTGGGAGTGTGATCTTCACCTGCCCTTTCACATCTGTGCAGAAGTGTGTGGGTGCGTGCACTGCATGGGACTTTATGTGAGTTTCTCTCTGGGGATCTAGTCTGTTGTTGCACCATCAGCGCCTTGAGCAAACACCTGGGAAGAGGACTATTATCAAAAGTGGTCTTTGAACTTAGATCCAGCTGCCATCACTGGGTTGTGCAACCCTGGGGCAAATGACCAATCCTTGTGGAGTCCACGTCCAGTAAACACACACACACACAACCCCTCCTATCGATCTATGTCCTGTGTCATTGGAAGTGTAGCACTTGGTATTTAATTTAGGAAACCATTGATAGATTTTTGTATCATCTTTCACATTCTGATTTTTTATATAAACTGGAAGACAATGTGATAAAAGCATTGCATCCTGAGCCCCTCTGGCATGAACAGTCCTCGCTAGCTCTCTCTGCAACCTGCTCCTCACACATGAAAACAATGGGTAGTTGAGTGAATTCCTCAAACATCTGTCGGACAGTTTTTGTGCACGAGGCCAAGTGCTAGGCAAGGACTAGGCGAGGATAGTAATCTTGACCCTAATACAAGGTTGTGACAACAACTCCTGAGAAGTTAAGAATATATATTTCAACGCTCAAATTTACTTTGGAGTTAATTTAGCTTTTAAGAACACTGGCCAGACATCTACACCAGAATCACAGTGGTGGGTGGTTTGCCCCCCACTGCTGGTACAGCTGCTAGTTATTTTCTTTCCTATAATTTTGAGAGCCAGCAGGGCAGTTTGGGGATTAGAATTAGCACACACTTTTAAAGCAATGTGGAGAGAAAAAGAGCAGCAGATCTTTTGCCCCTGAGTTCCAGACTGAGCAGTGGAATCTTGTCTTTGCCATTAAGCAGCCTGGTACTTGAGACGCCTGGCGACACTCCCTGTTCCTCAAGCACTTGGCCTCTTGAAAAAAAATCCTCCAGAATAAGCTGATAGAGAGGGAGAGGCCTTCTTAGCCTTGACAAGTCTGAGTCCCACACATTCTTTGAGCCACCTTGCACGGTGGGAGAGAGAGGTCGGAGCAGGAATTCCCTAGCTGGGATCCTCTATGGTGGGAGAGGCCGGAGCAGGAATTCCCTAGCTGGGATCCTCCATGTTCATCTTATGCAGTGGCCCAAGGTGATGGCCGTCATCAGTACCACATCTATGGCTGGAAGCTGACCTGGCAGCGCACTCACTGGGCTTTAGATGACAGGGTGGCCAGGGATGCCCAATTTCCATGCAGCTGGGGAGTCCCTGGATCTTCCAATCTGCCCTTGTGTGTGCAGGCATGCTTTCTGCTCCACCCCAGCTGAGAACCTGACCTTCTCTCCCAGGCCTTTTTCCCTCTAAGAATCTCTGCGGAAAGCCCCAGGACCGGGTCATGTCTTCTTCGTCTTTACGCCATTGCATCAGGCGGTGCCCAGGGACTGACCAGGATGCACTTCCTGCAAACCTCAGCTAGACTAAATGGAAAGCCGCACCCTCTGCACTGTGGTCCTCTGAGTGGTGTCTGTTTCTCTTTCTGCAACTCAATTTCGACCATGCTCTGGCAGCAGCGTAAGGAGGAGGCTCAGCCTGCACATCCCCAGACCCGCAGCGCGCCTTCCCCTGCATGTGGGACTCCAGCCCCTTGGTGTGGGGCTAACAATGTGCATGGCCTCCCGGCCTCCTTGATTTCCCGTCCACAGTCCGTGACTGGGCTGTGCTCTCTTGGTGCACGTGGTCCACCCTCCCACACCTGGCTGGCCTTCTCCGCAGCCTGGTCTGGCTCTGGCCTCTCTGGGTGCTCAGCCCTTCCACGTCTCCCTCCTTGGCTCTGCCTGCCAAGCCCCAGGGTCACTGGGGTACTCCTGATCGCCTACCACGCTTATTATTCCTTAGACCAGAGGTGCCTTAGAGTCTGTACAATCCCAGAGTTTGAAAATGCCAGTTCGTTGATTAGGAAGACTTCATGGGCCTGAAAAATCTGACTATAGATGGACTATAAACACTCTTGGGAAAAATTCAACTCACTTCCTGGGTTCCCACACCAGCCACCTTCATAAGCAGGCTCCATACCCTGCAGAGCCCTCTGGTCCAGAGGAGATGTGAGTTCAGGGTCTGTGGTTTGCCCAACACTGCTGTCTCCCGAGTTTCTGAGCTCCTTGGAGTTGCCTAACCGTTGCCTGCACCTGTCTCTTGTCTTGAGTTTCCCCCGTTTGGGATGCGATCCTCCGAGTGCTTCATTGACTCTGGTTTGCTGATGCATCACCTGTCTGTCAAGGCTGAGCTTGGTAGCCACTCTGCAGGGAGACAGAAATGACTTGTTCATTTGGGGCTGCCTCTCTTTATATTTGACTCTTAGCAGCTTCCAAGCTGCGTACTATACTATTCCGTGGGGTGTTTTATCTTTCCACCCAGCCTAGATTATAGATACTCAAGGTTAATGTTTTCAGTGTATTTATCTTTACAATCCCACAGTGTCTGGCCCATAACAGACCCTCAATAAATATCGGCTTAATGTGCTTCAAATCTGGCTGGCTCAACAAGGGCAGCCGTCTCTCCTCTGTGGCAATGACAACTAAATTATCACTTAGTTCAATTTATTAGCCATTGATGCAGGTCACTGATTAATCAATGAAAGTGTGGGGCTTGCTATGAATCACTGGGATAAGAGAAATGAGGAAAGTCCACACATTCTTGTCCCCATTCATGCATAGACAAGCCTTATTTAAGATGCAGGCTAAGAAAATGAACATATTCCTTTCAGAGCCTTTGAAAGGAGAACACTGAAGAAACCCAAATTGCTTGCTGAAGATCCACACTAAATTATATTCCTCTCCTGATTCCCCATCCCCTCTCCATAATTGTATATTCAAAGCAAATGCATTATTTAAACAATAATATACTCTCTATTAGTCTCTTGCTTTGGGTAAATGGTTGGCTAAAGCAATTACAGGCCCCAGGGAGGGACTTGCAGAAGAGGAACCAAGATGCACCACAGATAATATGAACCTCTACTTTATTGCAATAATTAAAGATTTTTATACAGTGTACTGAGGGACTGTAAGAGTGTTAAGGATGCTGTAATGACCAGCAATTTTCTTTTATGCTAATGTCAGAAAGAGAACATGATGGGGCAACATGGAACTGCACAGGATCCCAGCATGCCTTGCATTTTTGTTTAACGCCCCTTCAAGGCACTTGCAAACAGAGCTATGATCATCAAAAAGCCACGATATTAAAAACAGGTAGGAATTAGCTTCAAGGTAAGTGCAAAATATTAGAAATATGTGAGTGGCATGGAATCCACTCCTGCGGATATGTGGAAAATGATGACAATGTGCTTGGCCAATTATCTAAAAATGTCATCTGGTGTGCACAATTAAAGCGGGATTCAGTGACAGAGATGCAGGATGTTTTTAAATAAGAGAATTAATCTGCTTAGACTGTGGAGGGAGCCTTGATAAGTTGTGTTTCTAGTGAGTTTCCTGCAAAGCCATTGCCCAGCCATGGGGCTCCTCCCTCCTCCTCTCCCTTCCAGCCCACCACCCTCATGAGCCTGGCATCTACTCTCCAGAGCCTGGCCCATGCCTCCTTCCCTACCTCCTCACCTGCACTTTCTGCTCAGCCCCATGCATCCATTACCCCCACAGGAGTTCCCTTTGTGAGCACATGTGTTTGTCTCCTTTTCCTTCATATTTGAACCCAGGCATGACCCTTGATTGCCACCCAGACTGTACTGCAGGCACTGGGACTTCATCTGAGCCCTTCACAGGCTGGCCACACTCAGTCCATCCCACACTCACCCAGGACCATGCATCAGCTGGTGGCTTGAGCCCACCATTTGAGCATGGAGGCCAAAATGTCTACTGAAAATGCAGAGAAAACAAATCAAAAGGATCGCAGAGGCCACATCTCTATAACCATTTATGCATGTTTTCTGCTTGTCTGCTTGTGGGCCATTTCATGTGACGTCACTCTGCTCTTCTCTGTGGACCACCAAACCCTATCTATCCCTTCCTCCCTCTCTGTCCCAGCTCCTGGCTCCCTCCAAGAGAAGGCACCTCCACTCAATTTCCAACCAGACACTTCTCCTTGTCTGTGGCTCTTTCTGCAGATCCTGCTCTCATTTTCAGGGAAAGATTTCTACCTCCAGCAAAAGTTATGGGCTTCTCATTTGTGCTTGATTTTCAACAAGTTACACAATGATAACAACAAAATGCAATCCAAAAATTGAATCTCATTTCGTAATGGTGATAACAATGGCTGCCATTCATCAGGGACTTTCATATTCTAAACTTTTTGCTAAGAATTTTATGTACATCATCAAAGATTTAATACAAGATATCAATTGTCCTCACTTGCACTTGGGAGACAGCTGCTTATCCACGACTGCGTGGAGGTGAGGATGGGCAGTGGGGTTTGCACCTGTGTCCAGTCATCACGTGCATGCACAGAGTCCCCCGCCACATTATGCATCTTCCCTGTGGCTTCTGGACTTCCCAGGGCTGTGCCAAGGGATGAGTATCACCAGCAAGACTGGAGATCCTCATCTGCTCAGGGGGATTCTGGTTTTACTTATTGTGGGATTATTATTACAATTGTTCTCAGCTGGCTGGGTGTGGTGGCTTGCCTGTAATCCCAGCACTTTGGGAGGCTGAGGCTGAGGTGGGAGGACTGCTTTTAGGCCAGGAGCCCAAGACCAGCCTGGGTAACATAGCAAGACCCTGTCTCCACAAAAAGTTAAAAAACATTGTTCTCTTTCACTGTCCAAGTATTCTGGCTTATACAATAAATTACATTCTCAGTATGCCCATCCAGTGCTGGTCTCTTTGTGCTTACTAAGGGTGTCAGTGGCAGAGCCTGGAGAGAGCTCAGGTCTTCTACCAGGCAAGTCTCTTTCCAGTGTTGTATTCATTGATTCTCAGATAGAAAAGTTGAGATTTAATGGAGGTTAAATTCAACCAAGTGCAGTTAACACTGTGAGGTTCCAGCATCAATATTGTTTTCTTACTAGCATTGAGGCAAACACACAGTAGGGTGATCCAAGAGTCATGCTGTTTTGTAACCCCTACTCTTGAGTGTGGATGAGGCCTGGGACTTGTTTCTAACCAACCAAGTGTGGCAAAGATGATGGGCTCCACTCTCATGATTAGGTAATGATGTAATCATGTGAGGCCACTCAGCTGACTCAAGTGAGAGGGTCCTTTTGTGGCTTTGAAGAAGAAGCTGCCATGTTGTGAAAATGTCATGCAGTAGTGACTTAAGGTGGCCTTTTGGAGCGAAGGGTGGTCCCTTGCTGACAGCTAGCAAGAAAACAGAGACCTTGGTACTACACCTGCAGAGGGACACGTCTGCCAGTAATAACAGCTGGAAAGCAGATCCTTCTCCAGTTGAGCCTCTGATGAGACTGCAGCCCTGGCTGGCATATGGATTGTAGCCTGGTAAGACCCTGAGTTAGGGAATGAAGCTAAGCTGTGTTCATTCCTGTGGCCCACAGAAATCCTGAAATAATAAATGGGTATTGTTTTAAGCCACTAAGTTTGTGGCAACTTGTTATGCAGCCTAGAAAACCATAGAGATGCCATCACTGAGGAGCCTGAGTGAGAGAGTTTAGGGAGCAGCATACACTAGAGTCCCACCTGAGAAAGTTTGAATCCTGGCTCCACAGCTTACCTGCAGTGTGAATGTGGGCAAATTAGTGATACACTTTGTGCTTTAAGAACCTTACCTGTCAGGTGCAGGTAATAATAATGCCTGCCTTTATTATACTGGGAGACATAAATGCACTGAAAAGGAACACACGTGTAGTAAGCACTGAATAAATGTTAGCTTCTGATACCTACCTGGACAAGAGATACACCATAATACACATTTTAAATTGTTGATTTGGAAAAATGTACATGTTTGAACTCCCATGAATTACTTGATTTGACCTTGTTCTTCTAGTTGTGATTTAATGCTAAGCCTTATGCAAACATCATTAAAAATATACTTCTCCACTCTCTAGTTAACAATTTAAAAGAGATAACATTGAAGCAAATATACACTTGAAATCTTAAAACAAATGTGTAAGATGTGTGCAAACATAAAACATAATTAGGGTTGCTGTTTTTAGTGTGCATGCTGAGTAGTATGGTGGGTTTGATGTTTTCATATTTGCTCAGGGATGACTTGATGGTTTCTGACTGCTAACGGCTGATGGGGGAGGATGATTCCGAGGTAAGAGAGATGCACCTTGAGATGGCAATGGAGACATGGGTGCTCCTCAGGAGATGCAGGTTGGTTCCTCAGCTCAAAGGGACACCAGGCTGCTGGGGAAATGGATCATCCCTGGGGAATGACAATGAGCAGGGTGTCACTGAAATGAGCAGCAGTGAGGAAATGTTGATGCTGTTCATGAAAGCACAGAACACGGAGCCCAGCAGCAAATCCCAAAGAGTCCAGTAGTTAACTTCAAACATTGGAACCTGGAGGCAGCCAGTGATGCGTGTGCATCTGGACGTTATTCTGTGATGTCTGTTTCTGCAAAATAAACACCAGTAGAAATGAGCTATTGAAATAAGATGCCAATAGTGCTCTTCGTTCTCCGTTTCTCTCTCTCTTCCTTCCTTTCTCTTTATTATTTTTTGTTTGTTGTTTTCTCTAGCCTTCCTAAAAACTAAATATCATAGGGGTTGGACAGAAACATCCAATGTGCCTTGGTGCATATGTACCCGTCTAGGCAGCCGAGGGACACTTCTGGTTCTTTCTGTCCCTTCAGGGGCAGACCCATCACGTCCCAGGGAAGAAGTGGGACTTTAACATCGAACAGGGGCTCCTGCATTGTTTTAAAACTCTTGCAAGATTGATCATCTTGTCCAATCTTGCACAGAAGAACAGCCCCTAGAAACTCTATAGGGCCCTCTGTTCTGGAGAGACTTGGGGTCAGAATAACATTTTCCTTCGTGTTTGCAGGCATTTGTTGTTTTCTCTGTACCTCCCCTGCTGCTGCTTCTCAGCTCCTTTCCAAGTTGTTTTCCTTCTCTGTCTTGCCCTTAAATAGCAGCAACATTAAAACATTTCCTGGGGCCTCTTCCTATTCATATTCATATTCACCTGACTGGTGAAGTCAGCTTCACTAACTGAGATCCTCACATCTTTACTGACCAATCCCTCACAAGTCTCTAGCTTGTGCTCAGCCTTCTCTGCTGAGCTCCAAAGTCATCTGGACAAAGCCTGCTGGCTGTCTCTGTTTGGTGTTCCGTGGACACCTCCAACACTCACATGTGAAACCGTCCTCATCTCCTTTCCACCAAGTCCCCAATCCTGACCCTGTGTAGTCCTATTGGGGAATTGGAGAAGTATCTGTTACCTAGGACAGAGCCCCAGGAGTCACGCCCAGCTCTGCTCCCACTCTGCCCGTTTCTAAGTCCTAAATGCAGCTGATTCAGCCTCTTCTCCTTAGGCCTCACCCTCACGCACACAAACCTAGCATGCCACCCAGATGGCTATGAGACTTTCTGCACAGAAGTCAGGGCAGTTTTTTAAATGCCTGATCCGATCGGGTCTTTCCCGTGGTCACACCCCCACTTTGTCCTTAGGATAAAGTTTAGAATCCCTGATGTGACTTGAGAGCCTCTGCACCACTGGGTCTCTGGTGACCTCCCCCCGACTTCCAGCCACCCTGGCTCCTTTAGACAACCCCAATTTTACCCATGCTCCTTTGCACGTGGCCCTTACCCATCCCTGCCCATGTGTGGCCTACCTGGCTCCTTTCTGCTACTTCTGGTCTCATCTGAGACCACTTCTTCCAGGAAGCCTTCTCTGAACTCACCTCCTAACCCTTGCCCTCCCTGGCCTAAGCTACTTGCCTCTTCACTTTTACTATCCTAGCCATCTGGTGATGACGAAGCTGCTGTTTCTTATTCACCCCCTGGGTGTCCACTTCCTCGCCCTGGTGCCATAACCTTCATTAGGTCAGGGGCTCTCTGTGTGGGCCACCTTTGCAGTCTTAGAATCAAGCACATTGCTGGTATAAAAATTAACCCATTGAATACATTATTTTCAATACTTTTTGGTTAATTTCCTTTTTAGATTTTTTTTGTTTGTAATTGACAAGTAAGAGTTGAATATATTTATGGGGTACACTGTGATGTTTTGATATACATATATTGTAGAATGGTAATATCAAGGTAGTTAACATATCCATCACTTCACATGCTTATATTTTTTTGTAGTGAGAACATTTTAAATCTACTCTGCTAGCAATTTTGAAATACATATTATTATTAACTATGGTAATCCGTTATGCAACAGATCACTAAAACTTATCCCACCTGTCCAATTGAAATTTTTTACCCTCTTTTTACCCTCTGGCCAACACCTTTCCTGCTCCGACTAACTTTGGTAGCCACCATTCTACTCTCTACTTACATAAGTCTGACTTTTATAGAGTTTATACTTTTTTTTTTTCCCACATTGAGTGAGCCCATGCAGCATTTATCCTTTTGTGCCTGGCTTCTTTCACTTAGCATAGTTTCCTCCATGCTCATCCATGCTGTTGCAGATGTCAGGATTTCTGTCGTTTTCAAGGTTGAATAATACTGCACTGTGTATATTTCCCACATGCTCTTTATTCATTCATCCTTGGTGTACACTTAGGTTCATCCCTATCTTGGCTATTACAAATGGTGCTGCAATGAGCATGGGGTGTAGACTTCTCTTCCAAATACCGATTTCAATTCCTTTGGATATATACCCAGGAGCAGGATTGCTGGATCATGTGATAGTTCTATTTTTAATTTTCTGTGGAACCTCCATAATGTTTTTCATAATAGCTGTACTAATTACATGCCCATCAAGAGTATGCAAGGGTTTCCTTTGATACACATTCTCATCAACATTTGTTATTTTTGTCTTTTTCATAATAGCCATTCTAATAGTTATGAGGTGATATGCAGTGATTTTAATTCATATTTCTCTAAAGTGTTTTGGCACTTTTTTCATAAAACTGTTGGCTGTATATCTTCTTGTGAGAAATGTCTAATCTTTTATTTTTTGATCAGGTTATTTATTTTCCTGTTTTTGAGTAGTTTGAGTTCTTTATATAGTTTGGATATTAAATCCTTATCATATGTATGGTTTGAAAATATTTTCTCCCAGTCCATGGGTTGTTTCTTCACTCTGCTGATTCTTTCTTAGGCTGTGGAGAAGCTGTTGAATTTGGTGCAATCTTGTTTGTCTGTTTTTGCTTTTGTTGACTGTGCTTTTGGAGTCCTATCCAAAAAATAATTGCCAGCTCAATGTCTTGAAGGTTCTCACCTATGTTTTCTTCTAGTAGTTTTATAGTTTTATATCTTATGTGTAAATTTCTAATCCACTTTGAGTTGATTTTTATATGTGGCATGATATATGGATCCAATATTACTCTTCTACATGTAGATATCCAGTTTTCCCAGCACCATTTATTGAAGGGACGATCTGTTTCCATCGTGTGTTCTTGGTAACTTTACTGAAAATAAATAGATTCAAAATTTGTGGATTTGTTTCTGGGTTCTCTGTTCTGTTTCATTGGTTGCTATGGTTTTATGCCAGTATTCTCTATTCTGTTTCATTGGTTGCTATGGTTTTATGCCAGTACCATGCTGTTTTGATTACTAAATCCTCGTGATATATTTTGATATCCATTTCTGTGAAAAATGTCATTGGATTTTGAATTTTGATAGGAATTTCATCAAATCTATAGATCTCTTTGAGTAACATGGACATTTTAACAATATTAATTCTTCTAATTCATGAACTCAGAACAGCTTTCCATTTTTTTGTGTTTTCTTCTATTTCTTTCATCAATGCTTTATAATTTTATGTAAGTAGATCTCTCATTTCCTTGGTTAAATTTATTCCTAAGTATTTTTTACTGCTATTGTAAATCAGATTGTTTCTTAATTTCATTTTTGGGTAGTTTGCTGTTAGTGTATAAACATGCTGCTGATTTTTTGTATGTAATTTTGTATCCTGCAACTTTACTGGATTTGTTTATCAGTTCTAACAACTTTTCTGGTGGATTCTTTAAGGTTTTCCATGTATAAGATCATGTCATCAGCAAACAGAGACAATTTCACTTCTTCCTTTTATATTTGAATGCCTTTTATTTCTTTTCCTTGCCTAGTTGCTTCAGCTAGCACTTCCAGCACTAAGTTTAAAAGAAGTGGGAGAGTGGGTATTCTTGTTTGGTTCCTGACCTTGGAAGAAAAGCTTTCAACTTTTCACCATTGAATATGATATTAGCTGAGGTCTTGCCATATATGGGCCTTACTGTGATGAGGTAAATTTCTTCTATTCCCAATTTGTTGAGTTTTTAATCATACAAAATGTTGAATTTTGTCAAATGCTTTTTCTGCATCTATTGAAATAATCATATTATTTTGTCCTTCATCATGTTAATATGGTGTATCACATTTATTGATTTGCATATGTTGAAAACTTCCTTTTATCCAAGGAATGAATCATGTCTGATTATGATAAATTATCTTTATAATGTGCTGTTGAATTCAGTTTGCTAGTATTTTATTGAGGATTTTTGTATCTACATTAATCGGGTACATTGGTCTGTAATTTTCTTGTAACGTCCTTTTTTGGCTTTGGTATCAGGGTAATATGGGACTTCTAAAACGAGTTTAGAAGTATTTCCTCCACTTCAATGTTTTGGAAGTGTTTGAGAAGCACTGATATTAGTTCTTCTTCATGTGTTTGGTAAAATTCACCAGTGAAGCACTAGGTTCTGAGCATTTCTTTGATGACAGACTTTTTATTACTGATCTTATCTCCTTACTCATTGTTGGTCTACTCGTATTGTTTCTTTCTTCATGATTTAGTCATCGTAGTTTGTAGGTTTTAGGAATTATTTGTTTCTTCCAGATCAACCAATTTTTTGGCATATAATTCTTTATAGTGGTTCCTTATGACCCTTTGTATTTCTGTAATATCAGTTGCAATGTTTCCTCTTTTATTTCTGATTATATTTATTTGAGTCTCCCCTCTTTTTTTTTCTTAGTTGGTGTAGCTAAGTCAATTTTGTTTATCTTCTCAAAAAATCAACTTTTAGTTTTATTGATTTTCTATTCTCTTTTTCATTTGTTTCTGCTCTGATCTTTATTATTTCTTTCCTTCTGTTAAATTCGGGCTTTGCTTTTTCTTTTTCTAGTTCCTTAGAGTGTAATGCTAAGTTATTTATTTAATATCTTTCTCTTTTTTGATAGAGATGCTTATTGATATAAACCCTCCTCTTAGAACTACATTTCTGCATTCCGTAAGTTTTAGTATGTTGTGTTTTTATTCAAGATATTTTTATTTTCCTTTTGATTTCTTCTTTGACCCATTGGTTGTTCAGGAACATGTCATTTAACTTTCAAACATTTGTGAATTTTCCAAGATTTTTCCTGTTATTGATGTTTAGTTATACATTATTGTGGTCAGAAAAGATACTTGATAGTATTTCAATCTTCTTAAATTTGTTAACTATTTTGTGACCTAAATATGATCTATCATGGAGAATGTTTCATGTGCACTCTTCTCCTTCTGGAATGCCTGTTACATGAACATTGGTTCTCTTGATGATGTCCCATAGTTCCCATAGGCTTTCTTCATCCCTTTTTTTTTTTCTTTTTCCTCCTCTGACTGGATAATTTAAAAGTCTTATCTTTGAGCTCACTGATTCTTCTGCTTGATTATGTGCAAAATTTTACTGATTTTTTCTGTTCAATCATTTATGCTTCATCTCTATGATTTCTATTTGTTTGATTTTTGGATGGTTATTTACATTTCTTTGTCAAACTTCTCATTTTGTTCATTTATTTATTTTCAAATTTTACTCAGTTTTCTATCTGTACTTTCTTGTAGGTCTCTTAACTTCTTTAAGAGGTGTATTTTGAATTTTTTTGTCAGTCAGTTCATAGATCTCCATTTATTTAGTGTTTGTTATTGCATCCTTATTAGTTTCCTTTGGTGGTGTCAAAAACTCCCTGATTCTTCATAATCGTTGTGTACTTGCATTGGTGTCTGTGGATTTGAGGAAGAAGCCATCTCTTCTGGCATTTATAGTTGTTTTTTTGGTAGAAGTAGACCTTTACTCTTAGTCTAGCCTGTGGTTCTGGATGGGCCAGCTGGTACCAACAGTGGGCAGTCAGAGCTTGCCATCAGACTCTCTAGGTGGAGTGCCTGCACTCTTAGGTCATGTGGGGCTGCTGACTGGGCTCTGCTGTCCTGTGAGGCCACTGACTGGGTCTGCGATCAGGTGGAGCTCCTGGCTGAGCACTACTATTGCCTCTAAGTGGGCAGGGTCAAAGGCTGTATTCCTTGGCCAGGTGGCAGCACTCTTTGAATTCTGCAGTTTGGCAGCACTAAATACTAAGCTCTGAGATTGGTTGGGGTCACTATTTGGCTACTCAGGATCGGGTGTCAGAGACTATGCTCTGCAGAGAGCCATGGTTTCAGCTAGCCTCCCTGCCAGGTCAGAGGTTAGGGTGGGCGCTGAGGCTGAGCAGGGTGGCTGGCTGGGGACAAAAGCCAGGTGGAATGTTCAACCATGCTTCTGGAAGCAACTAGCTCAGCCTTGCGTGTGGGCTGTGCTGTTGGCTGGCATCTGTAGTTGGGTGCTACCACTGGAAGGAACACAGAGCTACTGTGAAGGTGCATGCCCTTGTTTCTGTGCACCCACCTTCCATATTGTTTCTAGCCAGCCCTCAGTGGTCTAGTACTGCAGGTAACTTCAGTGTTCCCTGCGAGGTGAGACAGAAGTAGACCTCCTGGGAAGAATCCCAGAAAGCTGAGGAAGCTGAGCGCCCACCTTGGACTCTCTTTTACCCTATCTAGAAACCACAGGCCCAGGGGAATCCTCTCTGTTGAGGTGGGGGCGGGGTGCTGCTGTCAAAGTGAATCTGTTCCTCCTGCTCCTCTAATGCTGCTTTTCACAGCTCTGTGGTTGAAGAGGATATTGCAACTTCACTCTTGAGTTTTGGGATTGTTCACAAAAATCTTATGTGTGTTCTTATCTGTGGATAGTCATTAGTTAGACTTTTTGCGAAGGGGACTGACACTGAGGACCTCCTATTCTGCCATCTTTATGTCACTCCTTAGTTAATTTCAATGATGAGACCTTTCATTTTTACTTTTAAGCGTATGAATGGTTTTTAATTTATTCTCTATGTCTTAAAATACGTTTTATTAAAAGCAATCTTCTTGATATTTTTCTTAAGCAAATTATTGTGTTAGTTACTTTAGAAGGATAAAACGCATATATGACTGGTGCTCTGCAATATAACTTATACAAAAATGTAGGAAATACAAAGTTAAATGCAAGAGAAGTGTATTAAGAAAATGCTTAAGCAAGAATACTATAATCAGTGTAAGAGCTCTCACAAAGTAGTATGCCATCAACAGAGACAATAAACATGACTTCCTAGATCATTTCAGCTTACAAAGCAAAGAAAGGATGCGTGATGGATTTTGATACCCAGATCAACATTCCTTTGCAAAGAACAGAGAGTCATGGCAAGTGAGAAGAGTCATGTGTTTTCCTTTGTGTTGTTGTTTTCTGTTTGTGTTGCTGTTGTTATTTAGTCAGCTCCATGCTGTATTTCTTGCTCTAGGGATTCACTTCTGTCTGTAGAGCCAGGACACTCCACTTGCCAATCCTTGGTCCTCACATTCAGTTCATCTTCGTGTGGAGAGTAAGCTGCCTGGGCCAGGGTTTCTTCCACAGCTGGAGGCCTCTGTACAACTTTCGTCTTTAAACAAATGCTCATTCCAGGGCACAAATCCTGGGTGCAGTAAAGTTCCCAAAGCTGTGGACACAGGCAAGAGAACAAATCCTAGATGAGGAGAAACTTTATTGACTACTGGGTATTTTTCTCCTTATTCTCTAAGCCCTTTAAAGATTGCAGCAAAAAAATATTCTGGCAATTAAACCAAATGCATATAAACAGTAGACAGATTTAATGCACACTCTGCATCTATAGAATTTGGGAACAGAAGTGGCTAAAATGTGTTTGCTCCAGTTCACCTTGGATTTTAATGATGGTCACTGGACGATCAAGAGAACTGGATTCTCTGGTAGCTTCCCGACGTACGTGATGTGGAGAAAAACACAAAAGCACATCAGAGAATTCTGCTGTGGCCGTGGTTCTAAACTCTGGATTCCATTAGGAGCTCCAAAAATTACCAATGCGGGGCTACACTCCAAACAGATGAAACTGGAATTCTTCAGTGAAGACTACTGTGGGCAGTTTTGGAGGCTTTCCAGCTGTGCTCCTGTGCAGCAAGGTTAAGGAACAGGTTTAATATTCATAGTCAAATGACTCAAGTCAAATTCACGTGGTTTCAGTTTCACAACCCTGCCTCTTAAAACCCCACCTGTGTCCCTAGTTATGCATGACTATAAAACATATATAGAAGTAGTTTAAAAGTCAAAGTACTTCAAGTTGAAACTTTTCCATTTAAAATAAAAGTAGCAATCATACAATAGAGAGAAATTATACATTTAATGTGGTGATATTTAATTAGCCTCCTGTATACATTTGTGGCTAGAGAAACCAACATAATGATGGTTTATTTCATGCTTTAATTGAGGTTACTTTTTACAGATAAAGACATTAAAAAACTGCTTTATGAAAAAATTGTTTAAGTATCTAGAATGCTTCAAATACAGTATAAATTAAATGCAGTAGTTGTCTATCAAACTTTTAATATCAATAATATGTTTTGAATCATTGAAAATTATGATTTTATTTATACATATTCACAACAAAACAGCAATTTTTAACTGTGAGATAAGCACTATTTTTCCCAAGATCAGGATATCAGTATATATCTAGCACCACCCAATGATTAAATAAAGAACACTCAACAGTGTTAACAATAGCTGATTTTTTTTGCTGGCTCTGTGTCAGACAGAACAAAGACATTCCATGTTTCAGCGGGTCGAATCCTCCTCTCAGCTCTATGCAGTAGGCGGTGATTCCGACCCCTTCCCCAAGGCTGGGGGAGCAGAGGCAGCTTCAGGGTCTGTTCTGGAAATGTTCGTGACTCACAACACAGTCCGGCATCACCGGGACTCGACACACAGTCCGGCAGCATCAGCATTGCCTGGAAGCTTGTTAGACGTGAGGATCTCAGACTTCACCCCAGTCCACATCCTGAATCAGAATTCAAATTTTAACAAGGCCCTAAGGTCATCTGTCTACACAGAATGCTGTCTTTGCACACGTTTGCCCCAAACAATGTCAAGGATTATTTTCAATTTTATTGAAATAACTAAATACACAAAACGCTTTTGTAATAATGCGTCCTTGCATTTGGTTGGTGTTCCAGGATTCAAGCGGTACTTTTGAGTGAATCATTTCCTGTCATTATTTTCACGTAGTTCAGAGACATTTGAGAAAATTGCCGCTGATTCTTGTGCTTTAATAAGTGGCAAATAGAAAAGTACAACGCACACTTTTGACTATGTTGAAGAATCTACTCATAGCAGCAGATGTTTTCTGTGAACTATCTTTGCTCCAAAAATGTGTGAAAACAGGCTGGGTGCGGTGGCTCATGCCTGTGATCCCAGCACTTTGGGAGGCCGAGACAGGCAGATCACCTGAGGTCAGGAGTTCTAGACCAGCCTGGCCAACATGATAAAATCCCGTCTACTAAAAATACAAAAATTAGCCGGGCATGGTGGCAGGTGCCTGTAATCCCAGTTACTCAGGGAGCCGAGGCAGGAGAATCGCTTGAACCCAGGAGGCAGAAGTTGCAGTGAGCTGAGATCATGCCATCGCACTCCAGCCCGGGGACCAAGTGCGAGACTGAGTCTCAAAAAAAAAAAAAAAAAAAACCGACTCAAGCTGGAAGTAAGTGCCGCGAGATTAGAAGTCTGTTAGACCGTGTGTTGGATGGTCGCGATGCTGTCCGTCAGAGTGAGAATGCATTTCAGTCCTCGCTGCTGGGGTCAGCCAAGCATGCACATTTTCAACGAAGCCCCAGATGTGTCAATATTGAGAGAGCTGTATTCTTTTTGACTGGCTAACTGTTCAGGAATATTCCATAATTTAGCATGTATTACCTATCAAAGCCCTTAATCTTTGCTCATTTCCCTGTGAACTTTGGGTGCCGGGCTAGTCTCCAGCTAGACATTTCTGGATAAGCTCTCTGTTTCCAGTTGTTTTCCTCCTAATCCACGCACCCACTACAGTTCAACCACGCAGTTCTCTAATGATTTTTCTAGGCTAAGTCATTACCTTGTAAATGTAGACCTTCACCTTCTGTGCAATTTGCTGACCCCCAACGGGTAATTGTGGTTCTCAATTACTTCTGCTGCTTGGACAAGGTCACCTGGCGCTTAGAAGATGCTTTGTTCTGCGTTTCTGCGCCCTCTATCCAGGCCTCCGGTTATGCTCAGTTGTCTCCTTCACAGGTCTGAGGCCCCTCTGTGCTGCACTGCGGCCTCCGAGTGGCTTGCACAACTGCCCCTGGCACCCCTCCAGCCAGCAGGGAGACTCTGAACTCCGCAGGCTCCACAGAAACTGGCAGAAAGGCTCCCTGAGGAACAAGGTGGGCGGAAACCTCCTTCCCTCAGCATGTGCTAGAGGGGCTGGTCCAGAGAAGCAGGTAAAGAATGTCGGGTACCGTTTCTAGTCTTGGACTCTAGCAGCACTGGCTCCTGAGAGATAGAAAGCAGCAGGTTTCTAACATCTCACACATCCGTCAAGTGGAAACGGCTGCTGCAGCCGCTGTTGTCTTCTCTGCTGACCTGAGGAACCAGGAGTCTGGGCTCTTTTCTGCCCCTGCTTGTGATCTCCCGGCTGCTGCTCCCACCAGCGCGAGTTGTAAGAGAGGGCAGGGGCCATTGGAATAATGTGGTGGCCTCCTGTTTACACACAGATCTGTACATGCACAGAACGCATATGCACATACATGCATGGGTGTGCATGCACAGAACACACACACACGCATAGGTGTGCATGCACAAAACACACAAACATGAATAGTCATGCATGCACACAAACACACACATGCTGGACATGCATGCATAGAACACACACATGAATATGTGTGCATGCACAGAACACACACACATGCATGGGTGTGCATGCACAGAACACACATGCATATACATCCATGGGTGTGCATGCACAGAACACACAAACATGAATAGGCATGCACACACATATGAGCACGTACATGCTGGACATGCATGCACACACATGTATTGCTGTGCATGCACAGAACACACATGCAAACACATACATGGACATGCATGCACACACAAACACAGGGCATTCCTCCCACCCCAGTCACCCTGGCCAATGACATCATCAGTGGTCGATTCGCGTGGATCCCTCCACTAGCGACCATTTTCACAACCTTCACATTTAACTTTGAATTTCTTCCTCATGAACGGGGCTGCCAGATGCCAGGTTGATAATGAGCTGTGAGCTCAGAGTGGCATCAGGGACCCAAAGGACCATGGCTTGGGGCGCTCAGGTGCCCAGAACAGACCACCTCCTCCACGCCAGGCAAGGGCCGTGCCACATGGAGTTTCTTTCACTGATTTTCCCCCAAAGTGGTATTAAAAGTAGACGCTTAATGATAATGAATTGAATTGTTCCTCTCTAAAGTGGACTGATTGGCAGAATGCTGGTAACAGAGAGATCCCTGACGCTGGCTAGGAAAACAAAAGTAATTGGATTACACAAAGAAAATAAGATAAACATTCATTAAAATTACAGTAACAGGCTGTGATTAATGAGCAGTGGAGGAGCACGCAGCACGCAGCCCGGCCCTCGAGGTCTTCCTGCCAGCTGTGCCACCCGGGGCTCCTCTTCTAGAGGAGTTTCCATGGGCTTCTCAGATCAAGGGGAAGGCACTTGCCTTCCTAAAGATTCTTTTTCCTGACTTTTCCTTTTCATTATCAAAGAGTTCAAAAATGGTTAATAGCAGAAAGGACCTTCCTGATGGAGAACGTGTCTTTTACAATGATCATTACTCAGATTCTGTGTTTCTGGTCCAGTTGAAAGGATGGCTGGCCATTCTTCCAGGCAGTCAGATTCGGTGCCCCAGCCTCTCTTCACTCGGTTGTCCTGAGTGTTCCCAGGAAGGACTTGATCTTTATTACAACATCCACAAGCCAAGGGCACCCACCATGTATTTCAGTGACGCATGGGAAATGTCCCTGAATGGGGAAGTGAGAGCTGGTGGGTCCTGAGCTTGCCCACTCTGTGGGGACCTCACTGGTTCAATCCCCCTCTGCCTGCCCTTCTTCAAACTCACTGTTAAAACAAGCAGCACTTGGACGTCCTCTGACACGGCTGCCAGGAGGCACTGCGAGAGCATCTCCAGAAACACCACGAGTCCAGCTCCATTTTATTCAGGCCCCATAGACGCTGCAACCTCAAACCAGGAGTCCTTGAAGAGCCAGCTGGGAAAAACCCCCAGAGTGTCATAACTGGGTCCTGTCATGGAGGATGGTGCCCAGGGCTCCAGGAATCAGGACAAAGGCCCTCATCACAGAGACACAAACACAACATCCTTGGCATCAGAGAAGCCGGCACCAGACACGGCCCCGTCTGACCCCAGGCCTTGCGGGAGGAATGGTGAATGCTGGCATCTTGGCAAAGGCTGTGATGGCTGTGTGTGGGGGGACAAGGCTCTCGGAGGCCTCCTCCTAGTGCCACTCTGTGCCTGGTGCCCTCAGGCCCACCTCCACCCTGCGCGTGGTCCACACACAACGGACAAAGCAGTGAGCCCCCGGACATGGACAGATCCTCGCTGACCCTCCCTGGAGCCACACCACATGGAGCAAGGCAGCGACCAGCTCCGGTGTTAGCAGCCTCCGTTTTCTTGCCTGTGTAATGGTCATAATAACGAGGCCCTCCTGGAGTCATCAGGTGGGTAAATGAAGCGATGCAAATAAGGAGTTCATCAGAATGTCCCCCTTCCCCCTCCCCGTGAAGGTGGAATCTGTTTCCCCGGCTGATATGTAAACACACGGTGCAGATACCAGCAGCTGCACAGGACATGGAGCTGCCTCTGCTGCACCTGGAGCGAGGCTCATGGCTGCGCGTCGAAGCTCCGGGGCTGCGCTGAGCCACGGTGACCTACTATGCCAGGTTCCTTTTCTGCACAGGGTCGCTCCCTCTGCTTGGCTCGGTGGCCACCAGTTTACTCCTCCTGGTTGGGCGAGAGGGTCTCACTGGACTCTGGAGCCACACGCCGAACACCTGCTTCTTTCCCTGCAGGGAGGCCGAGTTTCCTCCTCCTCCAACTCTAAATCTCCCGTCCACCGCGAGCTTGGATCTGCAGTTGAGTTTCCCACTTTAACCTCGACAGAGACCACCTGTGCATGTGCAGCCTTCTAGCCAACCCTTCCCCAGCAAGGGTGACCTCCAATCTTCCCTGGGCCCCGCCTATCCCTCCCCATCAGTGATGGTGAGTTTGGCTGTTAGCCAGGAGCCCGACTGCGTAATTTATCATCCAGGTCGGTTGTTGGGAGTGTGAACAGGTGCTGTGCATGCTGCTGGGACACAGGTAGATGCCAGTGCTGCCGGGGAACAGGGGCACGAGGCCACCCCCACACTCAGCTGTTTCGTGAGCTGTGCAGCCTTCACTCTCGTCCACTGGGATGGCCGTAGACTCAGTTCCAACCCATCTCCAGCCCTCCTTCACCCTGGAGTTTGAGCTTCCGAGGCTCAGGCCTTGGGGACGTCCTCTCTGAGCTGCTTCTGGAGTTCATGTCCCTCAGTTGCCCTCCTGGGAATTCTTCACTCTCCTCCCTGACCCTATCAGATCTGCGAATCACGTCTGCCGCTGACCCCTTCACTCTCCTCCCTGACCCTATCAGATCTGCGAATCACGTCTGCTGCTGACCCCTTCACTCTCCTCCCTGACCCTATCAGATCTGCGAATCACGTCTGCCGCTGACCTCTGCCTGCGGACACTCCACGGATCATGCAGCAACTTCTCACGCACCCCCTCCTCCAGGCTTCCCTCCAGGGTTTCCTCCATGGCTGCAGGGACGTCATTGTGAGACCTGTGCCGCTTTCCCTACTGAGAATCCTTGCTTCTAATTTACATGCCTGTCATCCTGGGGAATTAAGTTCTTCAATATCCCTGTGACGTCTCACAAGCCGGACCCTGGGTCACACCTTGAGAGGCGCGCTCACTGTCTTTCGGCCTCATACTCCAGGCATCACAGCAGAACCACATGTGTCTTCTGCACACCACACTGTCTCACACCCTGCAGCTCCCTACCTTCCATCCGTATCAGAGCCTTATTACATTACATCGCTATTACCTGCCTTCACACCGCGAGCTCTTTGTGGTTTAAACCAGAGACTGTTTTGTGTTCACCTGGGATCACTGGTGGCTCACACAAGGCCCATGTACAACCAACGACGTGTGGGCTAAACAGAGATTGAACAAATCTGGACTGCGCTTCTGCCGTGTCAGGTGGGGAATGTCTTTGACAACTCTGCATGTTTAGAATCTAGCATCAACTTTTATTTTTTTACTTTAAGTTCCAGAATCCATGTGCAGAGTGTGCAGGTTTGTTACATAGGTATACATGTGCCATGGTGGTTTGCTGCACCTATCAACACATTATCTAGGTTTTTAAGCCCCGCATGCTTTAGGTATTTGTCTATTGCCCTCCCTCCCCTTGCCCCCCACCCCCAGACAGGCCCTGGTGTGTGTTGTTCCCCTCCCTGTGTCCATGTGTTCTCATTGTTCAACTCCCACTTATGAGTGAGAACATGCGGTGTTTGGTTTTCTGTTCCTGTGTTAGTTTCCTAAGAACGATGGCTTCCAACTCCATCCATGTCCCTGCAAAGGACATGATGTCATTCTTTTTTATGGCTGCATAGTATTCCATGGTGTTTATGCACCACATTTTCTTTATCCGTCTATCATTGATGGGCATTGGGCATTGGGTTGGTTCCAAGTCTTTGCTATTGTCAATAGTGCTGCAGTGAACACACATAAAGCATCAGCTTTTACAGATTATGTTTGTTGAATGCATGAGTGAGTAGACTCATGGATGAATGAATGAATGAATGAGGAACGAGGGAGGAGGAGACCGAGGCGAAGGCTCCTGAGGTGGGTGGCCCCTGCCCATGGTGGGAGTGGAGTTCCCTCCCTGCAGTGGGGGCATGAGTGATTCTGAGAACAGGGACTCTCTGGCCCTACGCTGGCCCTGCTGCTTGCTGCTGCTGTTCAACATGGCTTTAACCAGCACAGGAGGCCTCAACCCGCATCACCTAGCAGCCCCAGCAAAGAGAAAACTTCTGGGCTGGAATTTTCCATCTTCCCCTCAGGTAGGTTCCCTTCTCAGTCCCTTGTCCTCAGGGACATGTGGGCTCTCACTGCCTCACGTGCCAGGCCCTAAGATGCTTGTTTTTGCATTCTGCTTGTTTCAAGGGAAGGAAGGCCTGCACCCAGATGTGTTGCTCTGCTCACAGCAGACATAACCCTCCATTGAACAACAGTGACTCTGTGCCTGGGGCATGGAGCCAGGTGTCCCACACCCCTCTGTGTGCCCACGAGGGCCAGTGATGCGCCTGCTGGTCCCTGCAGGGACAAGTAGAGTCCCTGGAGTGACTGAAGCCCAAACAGTGCGGGCGGAAACCGCTGCCATGATGGCTTCACAGGCCGGAGTCTTTGTCTTTTGTTCCAAAGCGCATCATGGGTTGTGTTTTCTCCCATAAGCCGGGTCCACTCTAGGTCTCCTCAACCTCAGGGGATTTTGAGAAAAGCTAGACTTGGGACCATGAAAAGTTCTGCACTTGACTGTGTATTTATATTTTATGTCAGTTAATAAGTTTGGACACAGGATGGGGAACATTACACTCTGGGGCCTGTTGTGGGGTTGGGGGAGGGGGGAGGGACAGCATTAGGAGATACACCTAATGCTAAATGACGAGTTAATGGGTGCAGCACACCAACATGGCACATGGATACATATGTAACAAACCTGCACATTGTGCACATGTACCCTAAAACTTAAAGTATAATAATCATAATAAAAAATAAGTTTCAGTTTCCAAACATACAGATGAGCATACACAGCCATCAGATCCAGGAACTGCACCTAAGCTTACATTTCTTAATTAAGCACAGACTTAAATTTCTCGGTGGTGGTTTCCCTTTTGGTCACCCGTGTATCAAGATGCCTTGCCCAGGATACAGCAGGCACGGGGCATACTGAGGTGAATCCGCCACACCCAGGGGCTTTCAGGTGCCTACCTGGCCTCCTTTCACACGGCTCCTGTGAAAGCAGAGATGGGGGCCAGGGCTCTGTTTGGCCTTCGCAAGCTCAAGTAAGCCACCTATGGGAGCACGTTTTTTGTGTCAACCCCCTGCTCATCTCTACAGGGCTGCCGGCGAGGGGAGCCGCTCTCTCTGCAGGGCTTGCCTCTGTGACCCCTCTGCTTCTGTAGCACCGCAGTGAGGAAGGACCCCGCCAGCTCACAGGGAATGCTGCAGAACACAGCGGGGGCCCACGAGGGCTCCTTGCTCAGGTCACTAAAGTTTAAAAAATACATCCCAGGCCGGGCGCAGTAGCTCACACCTGGAATCCAAGCACTTTGGGAGGCCGAGGCTGGTGGATTACCTGAGGTCAGGAGTTTGAGACCAGCCTGGCCAATATGGTGAAACCCCATCTCTACTAAAAATACAAAAAAAAAAAAAAAGCCAGGCATGGGGTACACATCTGTAATCCAAGCAACTCAGGGAGGCTGAGGCAGGAGAATCACTTGAACCTAGGAGGCAGAGGTTGCAGTGAGCCGAGATCGCACCACTGCACTCCAGCCTGGACCACAAGAGTGAAACCGTCTTAAAAAACAAACAAACAAATTCCAAGTGCACATTCCTGCGTTTAAGAAAAAAAAAGGTTAGGTAAACTCCAACACAACCGTGGTTGGAGAAGCTCCTGGGAGAGGAGTCTGCAGTTTGGAGCGCCCGGAGGTGCGGTCCCCACCCCGGAGGGTAAGGAAGACCCTCTCTCCATGAAGGTCACAGGTGCGCTAACAAACTGCCCACGGCATTTCACTCCTGCATGTGCGGCTCTTTGAGCAACAGATGTCGTCGATATTTTAATTCTTGTTCATTAGTTTTGCCCCTGGTCCCAGACGCTGCTTCAGTGGGGTTGGGGTGTCCTGAGGCAGCCCCCGGAGCTCCTCCACAAGGCAACTAATAGCGTGGAACTCAGCCACAAAACGCAGGAGCCCGGCCAAACACGACAGCCGGAGTGGCTTTTTGGATACCAAAGAAAACCATACTACCTGCCCCACATGAGTTAATTTTCTAGTGGATTAGGCTGAAAACAGGAGCTCAAAACTTGAATGATCACTCATCTAACCCACAGCTTGTTTGTGCATAATTTGCTTCCATTATGTTCAGTCTGACGTGGCGATTCATGAATCAAGTGCTGAGCTTCATATTTCACCGTCCGCCTGCCCTCTCAAGGTCAGACGACGCCGTGTGCTCACTCCAGGCACGGAAGGGCAACCCGCAGACTGCCTGGCTGGCCCTTCCTGAGAAATGAATTGCTGAACTGTGCTGACAGTCAGGAGGGAAAACAGAGTGTGTACTCGGCAGGCCTGCAGCAGAATCCCCCGGGCAGAAGGCACCTGGAATGCAGGGTTATTGTTGTCCATAAAAAAGGCAGGTCCGAGGGAGGAAAACCACACAGGTATCACCAAGTAAGAAATGGCATCAGGAATTAGGGAGTGTCTCGTGTCCTTGAGGGACCAGGGGACAGTTCCCAGAGTGAGGGGCTGTCTGCATAATTTCAGTCTTTGGTCTCTGGGGCTCCTGTTTGCTTCTTACCCACCATGTCCCAGGTTCTCTGCTGGGTTCCTTGAATATGCAACGCTTGTGAAGTCTCTGAAGAACTGTTCAAATTAGGTATTATCGTTCCAGTTCTAGAGGCAAGGAAAATTTACCTATGCAAACAATGTGATAGACATTGCTTTAATTTCACCATTCTTCAGCAGGAACTCAGCCTCATGTGAATGACAGGCCAATGGGCAGAGCTGACGTTGTCACGGATGGATGAAATCTCTGGGTCAGACCTCATCCCTTCCTGGAAGGAGCCTCTGTATCTGTAACTGATACTCAGGAGAGCTGATGACCAGCCGGCCAGTTTCCACCCACAGCCTGGGCAGTCTGCCTCTCACATCTTTACAGGCTCAGTGAGGTTATCCCAGGCACAAGTTCTATCTCTGCTTCTCCCATCTGTTCATGAGGTGTGTGTGGTTCCTGAGGGTCAGACACTTTATGTCTGGAATTGGGAGGGACGTGCCGGCCACATGGAGGTCTTCTCTCCTTCTTCTCTTGGCCCGTAGGAATGCAAGCAACATGCTCCACTGTGGCCCTGTCACGGGTGTCTCTATGTCATTATGCATGAGCCCCCATGATTGATAGAATGGGGTGTGGCGCCCCGACCCCAGCCCGCAGGCAGGGATGCCAAGCCCTTTACCTGGGAATGAGGGTCGGAGTCCAGATTGGGCTCACCCCACAGCCAGACCTTCCCCACAACCCTGCTGCTGACCTGTGAAATCACAGGTGGTGTTTCCGTATCGCAGAAAACCTTGCCGTTTTATAGGCAAGCCTTCACATTCCGTGAGTATCCTACAGGGTCACCTCAAAAAATAGGCTTTCCCTGAAAGTGTTCGCCGACATCCAACCAACCTTGAAACTGTTTTAGAATCGAAAATTGTGGGCACTTTTCTAGAGTGGTTTGTGGGGTAATAAATGATCCCTAGAATGACAAGGCATGCCATGGTCAACAATAGTTTCCAAAACATATTCACATATTACCATGTGACCACCTTGACTGCTGTTGAAATGAAAGGGTGTAGCCCTGAGGTCAATCGGCCTTGGACAGATCCAGGCTGACCAGGGGCCTATTTGCTGCATGGGATGGAGCAGACCAGTGGGTTGTCAGCCTCTGTGTTCTCCAGGGATAACTGGGGGAGAGAAAACCCACCTCCCAGAATTCTATGGACTTTGTTGTGATAGCTAACACAGCCACTACTATTTCTAATGCATAGTTGGTGCTTGGCGAGAGAAAGCTATGACAGGAATCTTGATAGCCATAGATTTTCAGGTTGGGAGGCTGAAAAGGATCTGAGTTTAGCCTAACTCCTCACATGACACCGGCGCTTCCCCCAGTGCCCATAATGGATTGTTGCTTTGGGGAACTCTTGCAGCAAAGCTAGGAAGGTCACAGCTTTTCCAGTGTGAGCAGGTGCTGAGGCTGAGGAGCTCCGCGGCCATGCAGCTGATGGACACCCATGGCTCAGGAGGCGTCTCAGCCCCTCCTTAGGGTCACCTGCTCTCCACCCTGCCGTTCTTCCAGATGTTGCAGGGGCTGTAACATCTGGCCAGAAAACACACGTGGATCCCGGTCATCCATCGTTCTGCAGGCTGTGGGGGGCCGCAGTGAGAGGACATTTGCTGAATGGAGGGCTCTGAAACAAAGAGGGCAGGCCTGAGCAATTGCTGATGGCCCCGACGTTGACAGCATGTTCAGACATCGGTGAGAGGAGGCCGGAGCAGCTCAGCACAGGCTGGGCCCATTTGATGCACGCCAAGCACATCACCCATTTCTTAATGATTCCCTTTTCTCTAAATTCTCCCTCTTTGGAGCTCTGTGCTGTTTCCGGCACCCCCCACACCCACCAGCTGAGGTACAGGCTCTGGGTCCTGCAGTAGGCACCCAGGGAGCACAGCCAGGCCTGGTGGAACCGCAACCAACAGCAGCTGCCAGCTCACCACGGGTGGCACACCTGCCTCCATCATTTCCTCTCTCCCTGTCTGCACTCCGCGGCTTCCTAGTCACGTGTCTGCAAAACCCCGGCTGCAGCAACGCTGTTTGGGACCGAGGCTGCTCAGCTCACAAAGACGCAGGGAATGCAGCACGTGAAGGAAATGCACAAAGTCAGGCTGGGTCCATCGCGCCTGTGGTCTGGCCCCCGTCTGTCCTGTCTGTCTGTCTGTCTGCTTACCCCCATGGACCTCACTCTGTGCACCCAGCAAAGGGCACGCAGCTGCCCCGATGTCTGTTTTGTCTGTCCATTCATCATGAGGTCCATTTGGCTGATATTCACTCTTCCAGTCTCTTTTCAGTCATCACAATATTTACAATTTAAAACTTTTCCTTGCGCATGGGGGTTTTCTTCGGGGAGATTTAAAATATCCTAAGCACTTGGTCTCCTCTGCAGGACATGATGCTTTCTGGTCCTTAGTTGGTCCTTGGCTTTTGGCATCTTGCATTTTCTGGGTCCCTTGGCTCTCAAGTCTGAAGACCAATCTTATTTTAATCCAAAAAAAAGCCCCCGGTGCACCCAGGGTTTTCCTCTGGCATGGTCCTGGGTGTAGGAAGAATGGTTCAGAGTCGGGCCATAGATGGCACAAGGAGAGAGGAGTCACATCCTGTCCTCCTGGCGTTTCTGACCTTGTTGACCGGAGACGCCATGGTGATGATTAACAGCCTTTGCGACTGGAGGGGAGGAGGTTTCTGATCCAGAACAGACACCCTGCCATTCCTTGGTCAGGCTGAGACTTGATGTCTTAATACTTTTCTGGACAAGAACAGGAATTTTATGATTAGTGCAAGTTTTACTTCTCAACCTTAAGAGAGTGACATCATTCTTACAGTGTAGACAAAAATGATCCCTTTCTTGGAAAGGGAAGTCTTCCAGAAAGGAAATTACAAAATAGAGAAGACGTCCACACCGAGTCCAAGTCTTCCCGCAAGCTGTACCCAGAGGGGAAATGCTGACAGCCGCCTCTACAACCTTTGATTCTTTAGCTTCTTTTACAACTGCTAAGAAAGCAGGAAGAAGGCCGGGCGCGGTGGCTCACGCTTGTAATCCCAGCACTTTGGGAGGCCGAGGCGGGCGGATCACGAGGTCAGGAGATCGAGACCACAGTGAAACCCCGTCTCTACTAAAAAATACAAAAAATTAGCTGGGCGTGGTGGCGGGCACCTACAGTCCCAGCTACTCGGAGAGGATGAGGCAGGAGAATGGCGTGAACCCGGGAGGCGGAGCTTGCAGTGAGCCGAGATTGCGCCACTGTACTCCAGCCTGGGCGACAGAGCGAGACTCCGTCTCAAAAAAAAAAGAAAGCAGGAAGAAAAGGCAGATGTGGGAAGTTGCGGGGCACCGAGGAAACATTGAGGGTAGTGGCCACCGGGGCCTCTCTGAGTTCTCTCCTCATGCTCACGCTCCTGTTAATGAATCTTGTACAACAAACAGTCAGCTTCACTCTTTGCATCCTCCCAGTGTTGCTAGAATTTCAGAGACATTCCTTTCAGGACTCAGGAGCGCTCTGCACAAAAGGCAGTTTGTGAGATGATTTCCGGCTGTGCCGATCTCTGCCCATTGGAGAAGGGTTCAAAGCGCCACAGTTTTGTGCTGCCATGAAGAAGAAGGCATCCCGCCTCCAACTCTCTGAGTTCAGTGATTGGAACAAAAAGGACCCCAATGTGGTGTTGCGTCTGGGACCCTCTGAAGCATCTGATAAGTTTTCAATATTTATACTTATTTCTTTTATCTTAACAGCACACACGAAGTTTCTGGATCAAAGGAAGACTGATGATTGACTTCCGGGATAACTGTAATGCTCATGTCCCATGCCCCAATCCTGCTGAGACGCAGACAGAAGTCACCTGCATGTACAAAACGGGGGTTTGCACTACAGGGGGGAACCCCAAATTACAAATCTCATGCTTCTGTAAGAACTACCGCACTGCTGTGCCGTCTCCAGAGCAAAGAAACCTCTGCTTTCTGACATAAACAAATCCCTTCCTGCTTTCTGACATAAAGAAGGACTCTAGGAGTTTAGAATTTAAAAGATTATTCCAGGAGAGGTGTACTTGAAATCTCTCTGGGGTATTGTTTTTTTTCAACTTTCAAGGATTGTGTGCCTTTCCTCATCCTTTAACCCAGTTTGCCAGGAAGTTTTGCTCAGAGAACTCCAGCCACACAGAAATGTGACTTCACTCACTTGCTTTCCAACACTGTAACTTTGTTGCAAAGAATCCACATCGGCCCATGAAGATGAGACACAGCGGGGTCTTTCCCCTACTTACCTCTAAGATTTGCAGATTTAAAAGATGGCCATCTATTTCCTGGACGCTACCCCTGTTAAGGTCTGCAGAGGGGTGCCCCTTGGGCACATAAACCCCAACTCCAGCCCATCTCACCCCACCTCCAGCCTGGAGTCCCCCGTCTCGTAGAGGGAGACTTGCTCAAGGGCTCCAGGACATTGGGCCTCTCATTTCACCGTGAAGGTATTGCCTACGTGATTTCAGATTAGAATTGTCCACGTCCCTGTAAGAGGACTTAGTTTCCCACTGTTTGTGGTCAGCTTTTCCCGTGAACACTGTTGTAAGCACACTTGTACAGATAAAGATTTTTTTTTACATAGATCTCAATTCTACACCAGTGGATATGGGATATGTGGCTAAGTAGAGATATATATTATTCAAAATTTGGGTAAGATACAAATCTTTTGTTTTGATTAGACCACTTTTAATGGGATAAGTGTTTGTATCAACCCGTCCTGACTCTATGTCTTTCTATGGTCACTGTATCCTAATTGTTAAGTTATATATTTAAGATATGGCTAATTATAAGATCTGCTGGGTTTCTTTGTTTAAACAGTGATTAGATAGTGCCTTTATTACTCTAAAATTCTATTTAGAGTACTCTTTATCTAGGTTGGCATTGCTGTCAAGTGATAGCTTGTCCAATCTGTCTTTTAGTGATACTATAGTTATAAGCCACTGGATATTATATTCATCCAGTGTTCATAGAGTTATCCTTCTGTGTCATATTGTATCTATAGATATGACTTTCTACGTTACCAAGTTCCTTCAGACAAAAGGTTATATTTCACTTTAGTTTGCATCCTCAGAAATAATAAGCATACAAGTGAGAAAAATATATGGAATTAAATGTAAGATTAGAGATATATTAAGACTTGATAGAAAATTGATAAATTATCTACTTTTAAATTGAACTCTTTATAACCACAAAATAGAGCAGTAGTATTCATTTAAATTATTAATAACTATCAGAATTAATAAGGATTTTATTATTCAGTGTTGCTATGAAAATACTTTGGATATCCACAAATCCGTATCTATAAATAAGGGCATACGTAATACACACAGATGTGTTTAATATACATGCTCATTTGTTAACAGGCAGTTAATCTAGATTATTTGCTCAAATTCCACTTGCAAGAGACTTATCTCTGCACCCATTCTACACTTTCGGTGTCTGATTTCTGGAAGTAGCTGGAAGGCGGGGCAGGTTCCTGAGGGTAGCAGCAGCACTCAGCCCTGCCATCGTTCATGCTTGCTTGGCACGTGCATGGCACAGCGTGTCAACCGCACAGCTTACTGTGCAGACAGGGTCCAGGTGAGCCGGGCAGGGGCTTCATGGCCTGTTTCTCTAGGTGGTTTTGATTTACAGACTGCTGAGTCTGAACATGCAAACTGGTTTGAGAAACTTAAGAAGCTGCCTGAATTTTTGTCCGGGGTCACCCTAAGCTGAACCACACGCGGTTCAGATCAGTTCACGGGTCTCCGTTTTCTCCGTGTGGGTCTTTGTTCTGTGCAGGCTGTGTGTTTTGGCCGCCTCCTGAAGTGCATATAAATCAACGATGTGTCAGGAGAAAAGCTCTCTCTGCAGCAGGACGTCTGCCCAGGAAAGTTGTGGAGTGTTGGAAGCCTCGCTAGGCCACGGGTTCTTACCCACAGGGGGCTCAGTTTTCAGACACAAGAAGTGATCCGAAAGATGGGCAGCTGCCCATCGGCTCAGGAGCCACAGCGATGGCGCTCGCTCGGCCTCCGTGGTCTCGTGGGGCCACAGGGCCAGGCTGCCAGACTGCCCGGTTTTGTTTCCTGTCCTCGAGAACATTTACAGACTGGCGACACAGGCATGTGGCTAGAGAAAAGTCTGCAGGTTCCAATTTGGACTGCAAGCAGACATCTCAGGAAGTTTCTCCACGCAGCCCATCCCGGGTGACACAGCGTTCACTGTGATTCCACCCGAGCTGCGTCAGCCGTCGGCTGCTAGTGGAATAGGAAAACACAGGTCTGTAAAGCTAAGTCACGCGGTCTCGGCTGCACAGCAGTTTACTGGGTCACACTGAAAAACTTCATGAGTAGTATAACATGTCAAAATTAGTCACTTAAGAATGTAAACAGCTCCAGAAGCAGAGCCGAGCGGGTGTCTGGCCATCTGTTCTGTGTGTTGGTCTGTGTTCTCGCTGTGGGCACCGATTTCTGCACCCCTCACCAGATGAGAGCCGCCTGCCTTCATCAGCCCACTGTCCCCAGGTAGCATAAGTTGGGGATGTCAACAGCTTGCTCCACTGCCAGTGGGGTCCAGGGCTCCAGGCTCAGCAGGGAAGGCAGTGGCAGCAGCTGGCGTGGCCTGGGAGTGACTTCCATCCTGTCTCTCTCTCTCTTTTGCTGCAGATGTGAGAAGCCAACTGTCTCGCCATTATTAGCGAAGGCACCCCAGTGTAGAGAAACGGGCTTCCCCCTTGCGGCCTGGGACGAGGGGCTTCTGTCTATCCCCTCCACCCCCAATTCATTCAGACACAGAACCTCACACCTTCCCCTTGAGTGCCTTGCCTGACACCAGGTACTTTAATTTAAGGTTGGTGTGCAGAGGGAGGAGAGCCAGCACGATAGTTCTGTCTTCCTTTTCCTGTCTTGCTGTTGGAGAAAATTTTACTTTCAATTTATCTGAACCAGGAGCATGTCCTGAGCTCCTGATTTTGCATTCATAGGCCGTGTGGAAACCCTCAAAATCCGGAACAGGAAGCCCAGATCTCTACCCCCTCAGTCACCAACAGAGTCAAGAAAACCTCCAAAGAGGCAAACCAATCTCAGTCCCCAGTTAATATAATCGAGTCAGTGAATTAAGAAACGGGGCCAGAAGCTCCGTGGAGAGCGTGCCTCTGTGTGGAATAATTGGGTTCTCAGCTTCCAGACATTTTCACAAACTGGTTTTGATTCTAGAGTTCAACACCCTAGTGGGTTTTGAGTCTGGGGGGATTCCATACCCAGAATGACATAAGGCCCATCCGGATTTCTCCAGAGTTAAACTGTTAGCATTTTAATGATCTCAAGGATAAAGTTATCACAAATGTGAGCATCTTTTCTGGGTACAGGATTGCAAACTCTACAAGTGCTGCCCAGCTCGCCACATCCCCTCCCCCAGGACCTGTTCCTCTTTTATTCCTTCCAGAGTCATGATGGTCACCAGCTTCCAGGACCTGCTTCTCCTTCATTCCATCCGGAGAGATGGCGGTCGCCGGCTCTTCCAGGCACTCAGGACAAGCCTGGGTGTCATCCTTGTCTCATCTTTCTTGTACCCACTGGCACTGAGGACATGGAAGGCCCTGCCATCTCTCCCTTCAAATTACCCCGACCAGCTCCTTCTCCACACCGTCGCCCTGGCCCAAGCCGCACCCCCTCTCACCTGGACACCCTCCTGTGGCCTCCGCCCTGGTGCCCTGCTTCCAATTCACAGCCATTCTCAACACAGCGGCAAAGCTCTTGCTCTTCAACCAGAAGGCAAACAGGCTCAACAGGATGCCCTCTGGCCCCCTCCTTCTGCTGGACGCATCCCACGGTCTCTACCTTACTAGGAGACTGACTCCTTCTGACCCTGCCTGAGCCTCCCCTCACTCTGGGTGCTCCCCTCATCCTTGGCCTTGTTCTCCCTGGCCCAGCCGCAGTGCCCAGGTTTGCTCCTGGGGTGCCCCGGGCACATGCCCACAGCAGGACCTTTGCACCTGCCCTCCCTGCCTCCCCAGGGCCTCACTCCACAGGTGTCACTATGACTTATTTTCTCACCTCCTTCCACCCTTCACTCAAATGTCGCCTCCAATGACCTCCTGCCCTTGACCCCCTGTCTCCATGCCACTCCCCTGCCCTGCCTTCCCACCCCAGCTCTGCCTTCTTTCCCTCTGAGGGTCCCGCTGCTGCTTCAGTAAGCGATGGAAGGACAGAGGCCTTTATGCTGCTTCCCTGTGTGGACCCAGTTCCCTAAACAAGACCTGACTCGCAGGATAACGGGCACCCCACACAACATGCTGGAGTGGACGCCAGGCTGGAAGGCATGCCTCATGGCGGACTTCAGACCCCATCATAGAAAAGACCGTCCTCGGCCAGTAATCTCGGAGCCAGGAAGCAGTCGTGGGGACCCCGTTTCACCGAAGGCCATTTCCTGGTGACATGGGTAGTGTCAGGACCTAGTTCTTGCCCCTCAGGTCTCTGTGGGTTAAGTGGATTCCTTAACCTTGGCAACTAGAAAGTTCTGCTGAATAGGAGAGAAAAGCAGTGGGCAAGCCGTGCCTCACCTTCGTTTACTGCAGGTACCGTGGAACGTCTTTACAGCAATGCTCTTTTAAATAAGGCTGCAGGAGACGGCAAGTTAATTATAGTTTGTGTAATTTAATTGCATTTTATAGAGTTCTAGATGTTCACTGTTGGGACCTTCACATGACTTTCCACTTGTAGATTTCTCTCTGCTCATTCATTGTTTATTTATAATTATTCTCACATTGATGTTGCTCATTGTATTTTCACTTTTGAAAATGTTACATTTACTATTGGGTTTAATCTCCCCAGGCATCCTGTCAAATTTTAGAACAGATATGAGACCTCAGGATAGAGTGAAACCCGGAGATGCGGGGACACTGGCGTGGGTGCCTGTGCTCAGCTGCACAGTTTGGTCGGCCGTGTCCTGGGCCACAGAGGGAGGAATGCTGTGCAGAGACTCAGGCTGAGCAGAGCTGCTGGCATTAGATCTGGCCAGAGCAATGCCCTTAGACCAAGCTGTCCCCTGGGGCCAGGGCACAGTGTAGCCCCGTGCTCAGACACAGAGGGCCAGGCCCACCGAGTATCACTTTTTCAGTAACTGATGTGGAAGGATGGACCAGGAGACTCCAGGAGACCTGAAGCGTCGGGCAGGGCCTTCCCTGAGGGCCTTCTGGGCCGTCACAGATACGGTCCTCTCCCCTACAAATCAGCTCCCTGTGTGTGGCCCCTGTGTCACAACTGGCATTAGACACCATCCAGTAGAGTTCAGGAGGCCCTGTTCCCCGCCTTCTGGGGCCAAATGTCAGAGCAAGAGAGAGACACAAAAGCCCAAATGCATCTGAAGGGAGTTAAGCGAACGTCTGGGCTCAGTGGGGTGATTTGTGAGGCATCTCACCGGGTTCTGGGGGCAGAGCCGAGGGGCACGCACAGTCCCCACTGAAGGAGTGGAGAGTCTCATGGGTACGCTCTCACCACACAGTCACTGCATCAGGTCACGGAGGCTGCAAGAGAGGGGGCCTGTGATGCTGGAGTGGGAGTGGGCAGGACCCCCGGCTGCCAGGGAGACCACGGCTGTGCAGGTGAGGCTGGAGCTGGCTGGGCCGGGGCCTCACAGGGAGACCCTGACTCTGGAAACACTGGAACTGGGGCTTGATCGTTCTGCTGTGAATGCCATGCGTGCACATTGTGAGTGCGCAGTGTGGAGCTAGTTAGAGCCGAAAGTGAAGGAGGGCTGTAGCCTCACCCTCATTTCCTCAGGCCCATCCCGTCCTGTTCTCTCCCAAAAATATTAACGGAAAAAAAAAGTGCACACTGAAATACTGAATACTAGGGGCAGCATTTTATGGTTTTAATTTTTCCATGTGTTTATATTTCTCTGAAAAATTGAGCATTTGTTTTCATCAGAAAAGAAAAACACATGTACAAAGTCAAATCTTTTCTCAAGGTTTACAAGGGAAGACTAAACCCGTCCCTGACTGGTCCCAGCCTCCCAGCTGGCCCCAGGTCCTGCCTCTCAGGGTCTCCCCCAGACAGGGCCCCAGCCCAGGGCGGTGGAGTTAGGTCTGTGGAGGGCCCAGAATCTGCATCTCCAACAAGTCCTGGTAACTTCCACGCTCCTGGCCCTGGGGACCCCACTTGAACAAGCATTGCCCTTGGGAGTGACCCTCGACTTCCACAATCAATGACTTCTGTCATCGCTTGCTTTTTAAAATTATTTTAGACATTTTCTATTGCGTTCCTTGCCCTTTTATATTCCCTGCCACCAAGCACCCAAACTTTCCATTCCTCATTCTGTAATGGAATCATGTCACAATTCGGAAAAATCTCTCTCTTTATCTCTCTTACACACACACACACACACACGTACCCACCAGAGACACACACACACACACACACACCAGAGACACACATACTTTTGAAGAGAAAGGTAATAATTGCCTTGCTTTTTCATTTGCTTAGTCTTGAGAAACTTTCATGATCTCAGCACTAACTCCAAAATTCTCAATAGGGTTAATACTTCCCATAAATTATGGCCCTTCCTTCCTTCCTTCCTTCCTTCCTTCCTTCCTTCCTTCCTTCCTTCCTCCCTTCTTCCCTCTCTCCCTCCTTTCCCTTCTTTTTTTCTCCATTCCTCCCCTTTCCTCCTTCTTTCTTCTCTTCCATCTTCTTTTCCCTTTTTCCCTCTCTCTCTTCCTTCCTCCCTCTTCTCTCCTCCTTCCTCCCTCCTTCCTCTCTCTCTTCCTTCCTCCCTCCTTCCTCTCTCTCTTCCTTCCTCCCTCTTCTCTCCTCCTTCCTCCCTCCTTCCTCTCTCTCTTCCTTCCTCCCTCTTCTCTCCTCCTTCCTCCCTCCTTCCTCTCTCTCTTCCTTCCTCCCTCTTCTCTCCTCCTTCCTCCCTCCTTCCTCTCTTCTTTATTTTCTAACACGGGCTGTCGTCAGGGCTGCCCTCAGATGTCGTCTGTGTTCACCCTCATTCTGGTGCTTTTCTCTGCCTTTTGCCTGGGTTTGAGCTTCTGACTCCTAGAGCTGATACCTCTCTTTTCCTGGAGTTATTCCACTATTTGGTGAAATGTCTTCCTCTACCTTCCTAGAGAAAGTTTGGATTCTATCTCTCTTGGTAAAAGCTTTCTTTAACTGTGCAGTCCAATATGGTAGCCAGTAGGCACACATGACTATTTACATTTAAATTATATCCAAATAAATACAATTTAGGATTCAGGTCCTCACCCCTATTTCTATATTATATTTCTAAGTGCTCAAAGATACTAGTGGGCATCAATTTAGGTGGCACAGAGAGACAGCACTCCCGTCATCACAGAAGTTCAATGGCTTCCCTCAACAAAGCGTTGCCCCATGGCTGTTCCCCTGTATTGAAGACAGTTGCCAAACTGCTGACTGAGCTTCTGCGTACTTGGAAGAGCTCATCTGGTGGTGGATTTATAAGGAGCTGAGACAGGACCATTTTTCTGTGTGTCAGGATCGAGCTAGTCATTCACTCCAGAGGCGAATCCTTCAGCATTCTGTTGTGGGGGAAACATGTCTTCCCTGTGGCATTGTGGACCTGCAGAAGGCAGGGGGTGGGGAGTCTGACCCTGGGCAAGAGATAGGAGCTTTAATATTGAACAGGATGGGCTTATAAATTTCACTCAGAGGGGCCTGAAAAGCTAAGGAATCCACTCAAGCTATAATCCAGGAGAGGAAGAAGGTGGTCCCCAGAGGAGAACAAGGTTGAGAAAAAAATTAAGTAAGCTGTTTTCTGTCTGCATCTAAGGCCAGTTTGTTCAGTACATTGATTGTAAGCCCTCCTCCTGCCCTGGCTGCACCTGCTGACCCAGAAGCTACAGCCCCCAGAGCAGGCTTTTCTGAAGAGTGCTGCTCATGGCTGGGAGGGGGCCTGAGATCAGGGCTCCTTACCTGGACTTCTTTCCACGTGGTCTCGGCTCAGTGGGGATCTGCCCCCACAATGGGTCTCCCTCCTGGAGACCAGCGCTGTCCGTAACCCTCTGCAAGCAGCTCATTGTGGCCTTCCTCTGCCCCCCACCCGCCTCAGCTTCCCAGTAACAGGCGTGTCTTGGCATCTTCCATTTGTGGTAATCACTTCTTTAGTAGTTTTCCTTTTTATTTTATACCTTCATCGTCTTTTACTGACATCTTGGGTTTTTGGGATGTAGAGAGACAAACCTGTGTTTGTCCTCCTGTGGTTATCCGGAAACTCCTGGTGCTTTTCGACAAAAACATAATCACACACAAAACAAAACGAAGGCAATGCCTATCTGTATTGGCAGACAGCACCATCCATAATGTATCGAGTTAATAAAGCAGCTTATGGTTTATAAATTACAAAAGTGTTACAGGATCTCAGTGAAGGTCTCTGAGCAAGAGTGAGAGGACACAATTATTCCTGAGTTGAGAAAAACAATCGAAGAGGCAATATACCATGTGGACTAGAGAAAAAAATAAAGGGGTAGTGTGACCAGTGGACTTAGTGTCTGTGGTCCAGGTGAAAATGACGCAACCCCATCATGCAGCCGTGATCAGTGACCGTTCTGGATGTGGCCTCTATAGATGACAGACACTTGCCATCCCGAAGCGAGCTCAGGAGATGCTCCCGCTAACATAGTGACCCTCCCTTGAAAAGAGGTTAAACTCTCCAACGAACCCAGAAGTCCTCCCAGCCTGTGCCCCATCTCACTTTGTCCCTGAAAGAACAGGCTCACTTTGTATTTTTCTGCAATGCAGTAAAGCTGCAAGAGCAGCTTCAAGATTGCCATCCCCTTTCCCGAGGAAGTGAACGTTGCCACTCTCTGTGGTGACGGATTACATTGGAGACATCAGCCAGGTCTACTGTGTGGGTCCGAAACAGCTACGCACCTGTGATGGTTTTGTATCTAAAGACGAAGCTGGGAGTTTCTTGTCACTCTGCAAGTGTGGCTGCCAGTTAAGTAAATCTCTCAGCATCACAGATTAGGACCCCGTTGTAACAATGATCTGTCTCCCTAGACCCAAGTGAGATAGATTAGGACAACTGTCCCTTTTGAAAGTTTTATTTCTAGTTTGTCTTTATTAGCATAAAGCTCTTAGTTCAACTGTGTAATTAAAACTTAATAATGGGCAACTTATAGGAAATCTGTGAAGCTGGCAGTTCAGCCTCTGGCCGACAGCATCTTCAGCAGGCAGGCAGGATAAATCTGCTCACCTATGTCCGTGTCCTGTTAGCTGCTTCCACACATTCACTTTCCAGAAAACATGGGATGCTCAGTACGCATGCAGACGTCAGTGTCTGCCCTTTGAAAGAGACAAATTCACGCTGGTGAAGACAGGCCTGAAAGGCTTACCAGAGGCGGCCAGGAGGGCCCCCGCGCGTCTTCCTGGGATGTATCCCTTCCAGAGGTGCTCCAGATCCACAGGGACAGCGCCCCAGGCTACGCTTTCTCTGCTCTTGGAAGGGGGTCCTGCTTACAAACTCCAGTCAAATTTCTAGTCCCAGATGGCCCCCAGCGGAGCTCCGGATGGCTCCCACACTTAGCAGACGAATGTGGGCACTTCCTGAGCCAAGATGACAACTGGGCTCCCAAGGGTGGCTCTGTAAATGTCTTTGTCTTCTGGTGTCTGTCGTCTAAGGAGAACTTCAGTTAATGATCTGTCATGAGAAATTATCCTGGTGAGGAAAGGTCTTAGGACGAGCGTGCTTGAGTCTAAAGCCGCTGATCATTATCGTGTACCAGATAGAATAGTTAGCACCCTCTTACCATGAGAATACATGGCAATGTTATATTTCTGTAAAATACTCTCTATCTTCCAGATAGTGGTGACTCCCATTCAGAGAGTAATGCTATCCATTAGCCTATCATATCACCCACTGCAGGCTCCTGACAACCAGCACGATAAAACCACATTTCAGCACACTCAATGCGTCTGGCACTTTTGCCACTCTTCAACGATGAGTAAGTTGCTTGATGAATTTACCTTATCCCTTTGCACCTCAGTTTCTTCATCTGTAAGATAAGGATGAATACCACTCCCTACTTCATAGGGTTTTTGTGTGATGGAGATAATACAAATAAAAATGTGTGTTATTTCTGCCTTGTACAGAAGTGCAGAGTTAACATGTAGCGCATGTGACTATCATTATTATTTTGTCAAAATGTCCCAAAGAAACCAAATTCACAGATGTATTAATGCCTTCTGTTTTCAAGTCATGGCGGGTGCTGTGTGATATCCCAGAAACACAGGACACAGACTGTGCCTTCAGAACCCCTTGTCCAGGTGAGTGGGCCCCGTACTCCCAAATGCGGTCAGATGCCAACATAGTGTTTACACCAAAGAGAAACCCAGAAGCAAGATCACAAGGGAAAAGGAGGTTACCCATGCACTGTGTGCTCTGCACAAATGATCACACCTGCATTTTCAGCTGGCCAGGGTGAGGGAGCGCCTCCGCTTCTTACAAGACTTTCTAAGCAACTCCTCTCCTCCAGTGTATAAGACCCTCATTGTGTTTTGTTTCATTTCAATTCAATATTTTAACTTATAGTTATGGCCTGTGATATTGATAAATACATTGATAATGTCATTTTAAAATAAGACTATTATAACATAAGCTCAGGGAGAGAGGGAAGCAGCCAAGATCATGTGTTTTAATTCCATTACTCTAACAAATGACAATGCAAGCATTACAATTGTTCCTTTGATATTGTTTAGAAGCGTGTCCCACATGTATACATGCTGTGTTTAACAAAATATTAATAAGGGTGTGGATTGAGCCTCTTTTTGCATAACATTTTGCTCTAGGAGTCCTGGGCCCCTTTGCGTGTTTGTGTGGTTGCCTGTTGGTCTAGGAGGTCACCTCTGGCATTGTCTGCCCTTCGTGGACATTTAGGTGGCCCCTGGACCCGTGCCAGGCACCGTGAGTACTTTTCTGCCCTTCTACCCGAGTGAGTGGGGCATTCATTCAAAGTGGACAGAATGGGGTCTTCAAGAAAATCTGGCTTCTCCCACTTTGAGGTGCGTGGGGAGCTTAGGACCTGGTGAAGCAGCAGATTCCAGCTCAGCATCTGGGGGGAAGATGGGGTTCTATTTCTTACCACCCCCAGGCGACGTCAGTGTTCTAATCCCTGGACCACAGTTCGGGCAGCCAAGGTCTGCGTCACATCAAAGTGTCCTGGACCCCACCGGTCATTTCCCAGTGCTTACTTTCTGCAGTTTCTCTAACAAGAGGCAAGTCAGTGTCTGAATTCTGGGGACCATCAAATACAGGAGATTTCTTTTGCTATTGCTCCAGCTCACTCCCTGTGTGGCCTCTGCTGCCCCTGGGGTAATGGGGATTCAGTCTCAGTTGTCCCACTGCCTCCTCTCCCAGAGCCATATCTTGATGATGAGGGAGATTCCTAGGACCCAGGACAGTGTCGTCAGATCTCCCAGGAGCCTCTTCTGCCCATCCCCAGGACCCTCCAGTTTGATGACCACACAGAGCCTCTCTCCTCTCAGCCACACAGGCTTCCAGAAGCTTCAGACAGGAGTTAAGACACAGAGTCTCATGAGACTTCGGTGACATCTGACTGGTCCCTCCTGAAACCATGAATGGAGAATGGCGAGAATAAATATGGAGGAATACTTGCAAAATATCCCAACACCTTAGTTTATCCTTTAAAATGTCAAATGGGGTAGGCCGGGCGCGGTGGCTCACGCTTGTAATCCCAGCACTTTGGGAGGCCGAGGCGGGCGGATCACGAGGGCAGGAGATCGAGACCACGGTGAAACCCCGTCTCTACTAAAAATACAAAAAAATTAGCTGGGCGTGTTGGCGGGCGCCTGTAGTCCCAGCTACTCAGAGAGGCTGAGGCAGGAGAATGGCGTGAACCTGGGAGTTGGAGCTTTCAGTGAGCCGAGATCGCGCCACTGCACTCCAGCCTGGGTGACAGAGCGAGACTCCGTCTCAAAAAAAAAAAAAAAAAAAAAAAATGGGGTGAAATAGTTCTGTGTAAGAATCGAGGGAGCCAGTTTTTCATTGTGCTGCCCTCATGCGCGTTCAGGGGTCTCTTCCACCCAGGAGGTCCCTTGGGCTGCTTGTATTTTTAGTAGAGATGGGGTGTCACCATGACCAGGCTGGTCTTGAACTCCTGACCTCAGGTGATCTGCCCGCCTTGGCCTCCCAGAGTGCTGGGGTTACAGGTGTGAGCCACCACACCTGGCCAGTCTCAGGTAGTTCTTTACAGCAATATGAGAACTGGCTAATACAGTGCCTTACCCCGAATCTGCACAGCATTGTGTGTGTATGAGGTCACCCAACTCATGCTTGTTATGGGCCCACAAGGCCATGGCTTTCCCCTTCCCCTGCCATCAGGGCAAACTGGGTTCACTTCTGCTGGTGACCTGTGCTTGCCCAACCAAGGGCACTGAACCCACGAGGCACAACCTGGGCAGCGTTTTCGGAGCAGGCTGGGGGGAGGGTTGGGGTGACCCAGACTGGCCCTGCCTTTGACCCTGCTGGGCCACTGCTCCAGTTCCCACCACGCTCAAGAAAGCCCCTGCTCTACCTGGAGCAGATTCAAGCACCGGTTCCAGACTCAGAGATCTTGCTCCTCTTGAATGGGATTTTCTCTGTGTTTTAGATTAAACCATTTAATCATCGCAGCCTCTTAATGAAATGACTGTGAGTTATGTCAGTCTTCAGAAATTATTTACAAAAATAAAAAACAACTGTCCCAGTTCCTAGGACCTTGCTCTCTCCACTCCCAGTAGCTGTGAGGGTCCAGCAGGTAGCAATTGTGGGGGCAGAGCCTGTCCTTTTAGTTCAGCCTCAGGAGCCTCCTGTGGGGGAAAGGACAGGTGTATGTCCTGCTCACACAGATAAGGAAGTGTCTCACACCCAAGGGCCTGATGTTTCACATCCAACAAAACTCCAAAGATTGGGATGCTTTGCTGCCTCTCCACGGTGCCAAAAATGAGGGAGGTAGTGTAGCTCAAAGCCTGACTCCTAGTGCACCGCACGTGTGTATCCACCACAGAAATCAGCTGCCCTGGAGCTGGCTTGCAGGCTTGACCCTAAGCTAGTCCTTACATTGAAGGGATGTGCATAACCCCTAAGTAACACACCGAGGTTGCAGCTTCTCAGGTCCCAACATATATGGTCATGCCCAGGAAGGCAGCTCTAAGCTGGGTGCAGAAGCCATTGGAGAATAGCCCTTCAGCCAGAGAGGAGGAGGAGGAGGAGGAGGAGAATGAGGAGCACATAAGGAGGAGTGGGGAGCTTGCTTCCACCTTGGTTTTCTGAGACAAGCCTGAATTCCGAGGGCGGCCATGGCCTGCTCCCATCCGTGCTGGGTGAAGCCTTAGGTCTCCACGTCTGGGAGCAGTGCCTTCTAGCCCCACCTAGGCCAGTGGGATTGGCCGTGTGGCCATAATCCAGCTGATCTGAATTTCACTATGTTTTAATCTGTAATATGGAATGATTTCTATTTGCCAAGCTGAGTACATAGGGTTCGGGTGAGGAGTGACAGGATCTAAATGCACTTTGAGAAAGGAAAGCTTTATGCTCCTGCACGCTGCCAGAGTCAGAGGGGTGATCAGGGCTCTGCCACAAGCTATAAAGGAAACTTCCATCCAAAGGAATCATTCTGCTAACAAAACACAGACACGCACACAGCTGAAACAACTTCCACGCATAGTGTATGATTTCCTATTCTCCGCACAGAAAGAAAGGACAGATGTGTTAGCAGAGGATTAGTGTTGGAATAATTATGTTCGCTAAGACACAAATGGGCTCCCATGCCAGCTCCAGTTTTGGGTTCTCACTGAATTGAATTCTCAGAGGGGGTCCTGCTTACACATAATTGTGCCTCAGAGCTAGAAACAAGGAGGCTCTATTTGATCAACTAGCTGGAGGATTTGAAAGGTAACCCTCTCATTCCAACTGCGTTTCTAAATATAACATCCTCAGGGGAACCCACCCTTCTGGAGGGAAAATATTAAAGAGAAAGAAGAAATAGGTAGAGAGTCAACAAAATCCATCTCCCCTCTGCATAGTCCCCACCTTGACTTCTTTTAAGTGTTGTTGGAAAACCTTCTGCCCCTCACTCTGTCTTTATCCCTTCCTCTCCCACTCCACAAGCACAGTTTTTCACTTTTTATCTATATATACAGTGTCTATAAATCAGATATTCTGGGCTGAAATGAAATGAAGGCACAAAGCCCAGAACACTGCCCCTGGACTGTAGGGGGCAGCCAGGGCCTGGGCTGGGGCTGAGGAGGGCCTGGTGCCTCTCCTTCCCTCTCCTTTCCCCGCAAAGCACCTCACCCTTCTCTAGACCTTCTTGGAGTATTCCCTGTGTAGTCTCCGATGCCACAGCCATGGCGACAGCAACTTCTATTACTTCTCTCTTCATTTGTTTAACAATCCCACTTCTTACAGTTTTGCAGTAATAGCACAACACGTTCACCTACCTTTGATGTTTCCTAAGGTATCCAGTTCTTAGTTGGGGTGGGGGAGCATTTCAGCTAATGTTTCAGAAAGTATTTCAGTTGTATGAAAATAGTATCTATCCTTAATCAAACCAATTTTTGACCAAAAATTACAAGAAATTGTTGCACTTGCTTTCTGCATTTTGGACTAGAAACACTAATAAGGCTCTAAATTATTAAAAATACACTAAATATCAAAATAGGTTTTGGATGCATGTGCATTCAGCTTGAGGCCCTTTGCAGCCCAAGTCAGCCGAGTTTCCCCATGCCCGCATCTCCCATGTGGGCTTCTTGTTCAGCTATCGAGGCATTTGTCAGTGGTGGAATTGAACCTCCCAGAACAAAGTGTTCACTGAGCCAATCAGGCAACCCTGAGGGGGCTCACAGAGGTGCTTGGGGGACTCAAGGACAAGTGAAAATGTAGGTCCTGGCCTCCAGGAGTGGCCGAATGGATGGAAACATCATTAAAACACAAGGAAGGCCAGGTGCAGTGGCTCACACCTGTAATTCCAGCACTTTGGGAGGCCGAGGTGGGCATATCATGAGGTCAAGAGATCGAGACCAGCCTGGCCAACATGGTGAAACCCCATCTCTACTAAAAATACAAAAATTAGCTGGGCATGGTGGCACGCATCTGTAGTCCCAGCTACACGGGAGGCTAAGGCTGGAGAACTGCTTGAGCCTGGGAGGTGAAGGTTGCAGTGAGTTGAGATTGCGCCACTGCACTCTAGCCTGGTGACAGAGTGAGACTTAAAAAAAAAAAAAGAAAAAAGAAAGAAAGAAAGAAAACAAGGACTAATACATTCAATGCCATCCCAGATATCAAGGCTCCCACATCTGTGGAATGTGGAGCTAGGACGAGGGGCTCCCCAGAAATGAATTCAGTCCTGAGCCATTGTGAGGCCTTTGAGATTGCTTGTTAACAGAATGCACAAATAAATGAATTAATCAATCTATTTAAGTGTTAGCTTTCACAGAGAAAATAACTTTAGATAAATTTTAAAGACCGAGCCAGACCTCCACGGCTCAACCCTAGAAAAGTTTAGAGTTGGCATTTCTGTGCAGAGGAGAGAGTGCTAGTGGCTTCTGGACTTTGGGGGTGGCATTTGAGGGCCCTATATGATGATCTGATGAGATCTGGTACAGGCCAAGGAAACGGGTGAGTGTGGACAGATAGTGGAGATACTTGAGCTATTTGGGCAGCTTAACGTGGGATGTGTGTGTATATATCATGCTAATTACAAGTTTGTGTACACAGATGCTCCTTGGCTTACCATGAGGCTACCTCTCAATAAACTCATTCGTAAGTTGAAAATATCCCAAGTAGAAATGCATTTAATAAACCCAACCTACTGAACATCATAGCCTAGCATAGCCTAGCCTACCTAACCATGCTAAGAACACTGATACTAGCCTACAGTTGGGCAATCACCTAACACAAAGCCTACTTTGTAATAGTGTTGAATGTCTCATTCAATTCATTGAATACTGGGCTAGAAGTGAAAAACAAAATGGTTGTATGAGTGTTTGAAGTACGGTTTCTACTCAATGTGCATTTCTTTTTTACAATTGTTAAGTTGAAAAATCCTAAATCCAACTATCATAAGTTGGAGACTGTCTGTATTTTCATTACTGATCTGTGCTTCCCTTTATTTCAATGACTTAGGAAGATGAACACAGACACATGTGAACTTCCGGCCTCTGCACCAACACATTAAGAGTGTGTGAGGTTTCACTCCCATCCCTACAACAAGAAAATCTGAACAAACTGAAAATCAGTGACTTTCTTTAGACCCATCAGTAAAGTACATTTGTAAAGAGAGAGCACATACAGGAAGTCCAGCTGAGATGGGCTTACCCGGAGCAGGGGCCCCAGGATCCATGAACTGTAGAAACTTGTAAATAGGAATTATAGTGAATTTCTGGAAGCTGAGAGTGAGAAGCTCCTGGAGGACTGCAGTCTTGAGGAGACCCCACATTTTAATGATTTTTACCTCCAGCAACTTCATTAGATTCTGTATTATTCCGTTTATGCACTGCTATAAAGAAATACCTAAAACTGGGTGATCTATAAAGAAAAGAGGCTTAATTGGCTCACAATTCTGCAGGCTGTACAGGGAGCATGGCTGGGGGTGCCTCAGGAAACTTAAAATCATGGTGGAAGAAGAAGGGGAAGCAGGAACATTTTACATGGCCAGGCAGGAGGAAGGGAGAGAGGGGGTGAGAACATGCTCGCTATCGTGAGAACAGCAAGGGAGATATCCACCCCCATGACCCAGCCACCTCCCACCAGGTCCCTCCTCCAATACTGGGGATCACAATTCGATGTGGGATTTGGGTGGGGACACAGACCCCAACCACATTAGATTCTCACAAGACAAAAATGAGAAAGATTCCCTCATGGTTCTGGGTTCGTTTTTGCTTTGTGCCCTGAGCTGCTGGGATATATTCTGTCTCCCTGCAGCCCTGAACTGAAATAATTGGGTAAATCATGTATGTACAGCTCACGTTTATTTCAATGCTTAATATTATAAGTGTTTTGGTCTTTAGCAGTTGGACGATGGTTTTAGTGACAGGAAATATGCTGTAGGAACTTAACCCTGCTTTACATCAATTAGCCTATGGTAAGATTGGCTTCATTAGGCATCGTTTTTTAAAGTTGCATTTTCTAAGAATCTATTGATGACACTAAGTGAGGACCTCCTGTACCTGCTGGCCTTTTTATATCTTCTTTGGAGAAATGTCTATTCAGGTCTGCAGTCCATTTTTTAAATGGGTTATTACTTATTTTGCAATTGAGTTGCAGGGGTTCCTTATATAGTTCGATTTTTTTTTTTTTTTTTTTTTTTGAGACAGAGTCTCCCTCTGTTGCCCAGGCTGGAGTGAAGAGGTGTGATCTCAGCTCACTGCAACCTCTGCCTCCCGGGCTCAAATGATTCTCCTGCCTCAGCCTCCCAAATAGCTGGGATTATAGATGTGCACCACTGTGCCTGGCTAATTTTTGTATTTTTAGCAGAGACAGGGTTTAACCATGTTGGCCAGTCTGGTCTTGAACTCCTGACCTTAAGCAATCCACCTGCCTCAGCCTACCAAACTGTTGAGTTGGGTGTAAGCCACCACATCTGGCCATTATTCTGAAAATTAATCCCTTGCTCAGTGCATGGTTTGCAGATATGTTCTCCCGTTGTGTAGGTTGCCTTTTCACTCTGCTGATTGTTTCCTTTGTTGGGATTGATCCCATGGATATGACACCAAAAGCAAAGGCAGCAAAAGCAGAATTAATCTGAGTGAGACTAAATCAAACTACAAATCTCTCAAAAAAAAAAAAATAAAAAGAAGGCATAGTGGTATTTCAAAGTGGATTTACATTAGTTAACATGCCCTTGAGAAAAGTCTGGGACAGCTAGTAATTTTTTTTGTTTTTGAGAAACAATTTCACTCTGTTGCCCAAGCTGGAGTACAGTGGTGTGATCTCAGCTCAATGCAACCTCGCTTCCCAGGTTCAAGCAATTCTCATGCCTCAGCCGCCCGAGTAGCTGGGATTACAGGTCTAGGTCACCAAGCCCAGCTAATGTTTATTTATTTATTTATTTATTTATTTGTTTGTTTGTTTATAGCAATGGGGTTTCACCATGTTGGCCAGGCTGGTCTTGAACTCCTGACCTCAAGAGATACACCCTCCTCGGCCTCCCAAAGTGCTAGGATTATAGGTGTGAGCCACCACACCCAGCACAGTAAATATTTTTAAGAGAACTGAATGCTAAGAGAGGAAATAAAATATAATCTTATAGTACTTCTGCCAGAGAAGGCAGAAAAGGGGGTGGGGTGCAGAAACAAAGGACAAATGCAACATCCAGAAAAGTTACAAATATGGCTGATACTAATACAAATAAATCAATAATTATTTTAAATTTCTATGGTATAAATACAACAATGAAAGAAAGAGATTGTCAGAGTAAATAAGAAAACAAGACCCAACTAAGAGTTGACCGTAATAAACCGACTTAAATAAAATGACTCAGATAGACTGAGATTAAAGGGATCATTTTCCTACATCGTGCTAGGCAAAGAGCCTGAATAGATATTTCTCCAAAGAAGACACAAAAATGGCCAACAGGTACATGAAAAGTTACTCAACATCACTAATCATCAGGCAGATGCAAATCAAAACCACGATGAGATACCCCCTCAGTCCAGTTAGAATGGTTGTTATCGAAAAGATGGGATAAAAGGTGTTGGTGAGGATGTGGAGAAACAGGAGCACTTATACACCGTATGTGAGAATGTAGATTGGTGTAGCCACTATCAACAAAAATAGTATGAAGATTCCTGAAGACATTACAAAGGAGAACTACCACAGAAATTCCTCTTTTGGGTATATACCCAAGGGAAATGAAAGCTATCCATGACCACATGTTCACTGCAGCATTTTTCACAATAGCCGAGACATGGAAACTACCTAAGCGTCCATCAACTGATGAGTGCTACATAGTAAAAACGGTGCAATACAGTAGAATATTTCTCAGCTTGTGCAAAACAATAGCCATAGCCAATAGTTATTCATAATTTACAACCCAAATAAAGGAAGAGCTCCAGATAAAGGGAGGCAACAAGAACTGGCTTAAAATTGCAGAAATTACATACAAATATATGGCATTATAGTCAATGCATTCTATTATGTATTGCATGTTATATATTATACTACGTATTACATATACATGCACATAATGTATGTACGAGTTTTATAGGTTGTATATATGTTTATGGGAGAAACCTCTGCATTCATCCAGCCTGTTTCTGCAAATCCAGGACACTCAATTGCTGACCCCATGCTGCAGGATGCTGCCCTGAGCTGATAGGACCATGACTCCTGTAATTTTACCCCCCTCTTGCTCCCTGATTCGATATGTTGGGCATTGACAGAAAATTCGAACACATGTTTCTTCTGTAGATTTTGACAGAGTGCTGTTATTTCCTGTATGAGAACAGTTCAATTTCCTGCTCACCATTTCAGTCTCTCGTACAGGGAATGCGGGATAAAATCTCCTAGCCACCCTGAGTGTGGTTTGAACCCTGAAGATGTCTGATTAAGGAAGTGATTGAATCCATTCTTTCCACCCCAGACTTCATGTTGAAATGATTACTCATCTCTCTGTTCATAAAGCCTATATTGCATGGTGGGGTTTGAAATCCAGAAATCTAATTAAAACCTCCTAGTGCTTTTAACACTCTATTGCCAAGCAAGATTGGTTTTACAAAGCACAAATTCTTGAGCCTGTCTGTCCACTCACTAACATGCAGTGTTTGGTGGTGGTTAGTATTCTGCAAAGAGCCTAGAAGTCTGAGAATCATTTCCTAGCTGTGGAGAGGAGGCGGCTGGACTTCAAGAGTCTGAGACTGTCTGGCCTCTCCTTGGTTCCCTTTGCTCTCTGCAGCCTGGCCCAGAGTCCAGCCTCCCTATCGGTCACCCCGGCCACACCTCGGTGTGTCCAGGAAGGTCACTTGGGCCAAGTGTTTCTGTCCTGGGATCAATCAGAACCTTAAAAGCTGTAGGTGAATCCCAAGGAATAAATGTTTTTTGTAAGATGTCAGGTGAAGCCCTAAACAGCCCTTGAAACTCACTTAAAATGTCTTTTCAATCCTGTAAGAAGATGGCTGAGTCCTGTCAGTCTCTGATCTTGCACGCAGAGACCAGATGTCCTCCTTAGGCTTCTGCTGAAGGAAAGAACAGGGACCCCAGGTCTGTAGTCTCCAACATGTGGATTTTGGCTGATATTTGTGCAAAACAAACTATGTTGTATGGCACGTATTCCTGAGTTCTAAATAATCTAGTAGGAGTCTGATTTTTAGGTTTGTTAAATTAGCCTGAGCTTCACTATAACCCTGCAGATCAGATCTCCTTCCCATTTCCTAGGAAGGAAAACTGCAAACTCACGGCTTTATCCAATGGAGCGGTATGGATACAGACGTGGTAGGAGTTAGTGTCTGGTGCCATGTTGGGGGGTGGTGTAGATATTTACTGTGGTGACTTGACCCCATTGCAAACTTTCCAGTTACCAAAGTTACTTTACACACTGACAATGACTCAACGAGGACAGACTGTTCATGGGACCCCAAAGGACATAGAGGGTGAGAATTTCCCAGGCTCTTTTCTCGTCTTCCCAGGGAAGTGAGGAGAGTGAGCCATGTGAGTCTGGGAACTGCTCAATCTACAAGAGCCCCTGAATGGCAGCCCAAAACAGCCTCAGACATCCTAGGTCAACGGAGTATGAGTTATTTCTGATAACAAAATTTTTTTTTTTCAAATTTTAAGGTGAATCTTTTAAAATCTCGGCAGAAAATGAAAGTAGTAGAAGACGGGCTCTAGTTATTCGTGTTATTTGTATGAGAGCAAAATTCACAAAAGCTGCTTGTTGTAAACACATAGAGCCTGTGCATTGTCTGTGGACCACATCGTAGAGAAGATTCGACGGACTCAGTGGCCTTGTCTGAGCTGTTCTATTGGTGGATGGTGTTCAGCATCTTGTTCACACAGCTCCATGTCTGTGGCCCCTTCTGTCTCTGGGCCGATCCTGGCCCTGGTGCTTGGTGGCGGTTGGTTGGTTCAAGGTGGTCAGCAGACCAGAAGAAACAGACATGGTGACGTCGTGACTCCAGGACTGCAGCTGCCAGCTACCCCACGGCCTGGGCATCAGATTTCTCGGGGAGCAGGAACACAGGCAGGGAATGCGCTGAGCACACATGTGCCCTGGAGACACAGCCCCTCTGCAGAGGTTCCAGAGGCTGACAGTCTGTGGGTGGCAAGTCCTCGGACCCCCAGGCTGTGCAGATCCTCAGCCCCAATGGTGCTCATTGAGCTCTGCCTGCCCGGCCTTGGGTCCTGCCCGTGGAGGAGCCCAGCTCAGCCACAGGAGGGCAGGGATGGGAGCACCTTTCCCCTTCTCAGAAGCTAAGTGTGCCCTCCTACCGGAAATGCCAACGGCCCTTTCCTGCAGGCTGATGGCCCATTTGTGAATGGAAACGCAACCAACTCTCAGAAGAATCACCACCAACTGGGAAGCGGCTTTGACATCTCTGCAGAAGACACCTGTTGAAGAAAATTCCCAGTTGTCATCCTGGTTAAAAGTATTTTTATTTTTCTAGCTTTGCAGGACTCTCCCCACCTTTTCTTTTATTTTGAATTTCCTACTTACTTCACAGTGTTACTCCCTCCATTTTAAAGATAGTCAACTATGAAATAAGGCAAAGGGGCCACAAGCCTGGGGGTGATGCTGGCTCCAGAGGATGGGAGCTGGGGATCCGGCTCGCAGGCCTTTCCAATGCCCCGGGTGACCGTGACCCACAATGCAGAGATCCAGACTTATGCGCAGCGATTCTGTGACCCAGGGTAGCTCCCACAAGGCAAAGTGTGGCTCTAGGTCACTAGGGATGAAAGAGGCAAATCCGGTCAAACACAGCTTCACGACGACATGGGGAGCCCGGAACTCGGAAATGTGCAGCTTCACAAATATTGTTTTCAGCACCCTGGGGAAGCTTGATTTTCTTTTTATTCTTTGCTAGACTAGTGACAATCATATTTTCCTTTTTTTTTTTTTCCAAATTAATGGTTTCCACCTTTCAAATTTCCTTGAGAAATAGAATTTCGAAAACTTTTTGAAGTTCAAAATAGATTTGCCATTACTTTCTTGCTCTGTGATGATAAAATAAACACCATTCATTCATAAGTAGATAAGGGACTCCATAACAAAAATGCAGCATGGAGACGGAACCCCAGACTAAAAGACATTCACCTGTAGTAAGTGCGTTTTCCTCCATGCAGCGCACACCTCATCTTCCTCATTTCCCTCACTGGTGAAGCTCTGTCTGGCCCTGGTCCTGGCACAAGGAACGGAATTTGAGAATCGCTGGGAGGTGAATAGAGACCAATCACCAAAGTGGGTGCAGAAGCAGAAACTGGGTGACTGAGAAGAGCTTTTCCACTTCGGGTGAACTCCTTCTCAGAGTCTCTTCCGGCAGCCCTGGGTGCAGGATGCTGGACCTGAGAGCAGGCCTCTCTTTCACTCCTGAGGACAGGGGGATCCAGTGGCCCCTCGCAGATGAGATGGCAGGAGATCTGCTTATCAACCTGCCCAACTGCCTGCAGATAGTTGCTGCCACAGGGCCATTCTCACTGAAACCAGGGACCGTTCCCAGGGCGCCTCCTCACTTCATCTGCAGGCTGAGAGGCAATTAACAGGAGTCCGTCTCAGAGTTTCTGGAGCCCCGGCCACGATGGCGGCCACCTCATCCCCGGAAAGGACGTGCCGAGGGCGCAGTCAGAAGTGAGGAGCAGCCGTGGTAACAAATCTCATCCGTCGCCTTCATCTGCTGAGATCTGGGTTCCTATCCCTGTAATAATCCAATAATTGTTTTTCCAATTTGGTTCAAGATAGGCCACTAGCAAGTTTCTGTTCAATCAACTAGGCAAGAGACAAAATCGTACCTAGTGTCTAAGCTTAGTAACTGCATCTAGAATTTTTTGGTAGATGCACAAATGTGTTAATAAATTCAACCCAATCTAAGATTATTTTATTTTTGCTTGTTTTCCTAACTCATTTCAACATTGACTCTCCAAGGTTTCGCTGAGATAAATTATGAAGATCTTGCAAATTACTGTCCCAGGGCACATTGAGGTTTGGTTCAGTTTGTATGTTTGGCCACAAAGAACATGTATAGAGCTGGCATCCATACAAAAGCAAAGGTCTCACACAAAATCCTAACAGGGCCAGGAAGCAAGGCAGGAATGGCTGGACCAGAAGCAGGGGGGAGGCTGCCTCCCCTGCAGAAGGGGTCCCTGGGGCTGGGGGCTTGAGGGCTCTCTGAGTCACCCAAATTCTCCTGTTTATTACTTTTCCCTCTGGGCTCCCACTGTCTTTTGACCAGGGTTCTGATGCTCACAGGAGAGGCCTGGCAGACTGACTTCCAGTGCCACTGCCAGTGCTGTTCAGCATCTGCAAAGCCATGCTCAGCGCCCTCAGCATGAGGCTGAGAGAGGCTGGGACACCCAGGCCCTGTCTGGATGGTCCTAGGTTCCCTAACCCCACCCAAGCCAGGTAGAGGGCATTTTGAGGACTCCCTTCTCTTCAAGTCATGCAGCCCTGCAGCCCTAAATCTCTGTGTTCTTTATTTTACCTGATGCCAACGTCTCGCCTTTGATTTCATTTTAGGTGGCTGGAGGTTAAAATTTAGTAGGCTGTTCAGCTTCTGTGGACCATGGCCTTCTGATGGCCACCTTTGGGTCCTCAACAGTCCCTTGCCTGCCCAGGCCCGAGAGCCTGCCCAAAGCTCCCATCCTGCCAAGGCTGCTGCCTGTGCTGTCTCCCGGTGCTTACCTGCATTCTTTGTCATAGTTGCAGCAGGAAACACCCCAGCTAGGTTAAGACAGAAGTAAATCACACTATTAGTCTAGTCCATTGACAGAGTGCCAGCGATGGTCGGAGAATGGGCTGGGCTGTGCTGGAGCCAGGGGCAGGGTCCTCAGCACCCCATGGAGACAATGCTGACGCCGCAGGTCCAGATGCTCGGAACACCTGTGCTGCTGAACTTTGGACAGCTCTGGCCCCTCACCCTCCCTGGAGCCACGTCCACAGTCTGCCCTTGACCACACCTCCAGCTGCTGAACTGTTGCTCATCTGAACGCCTGCTTGGAGGGACAGCCGCCACTGCCCAGAGTAGATGTGGGCAGGGCAGGGGTTCTGTTCAGAAGGACCTGGGTAGCTACAAAGCCCAGCAGATCGATTCCCCCACAGGTGACCACTGTGGGCTGGGGACAGGTGGGTTTGCTGAGTCATAAAGATCAGAGACCAGGCCACAGAACAGGGTGTGACCCAGTGCTGCAGAGACAGGACGAGGAGAGGGCACTTGATGTGGGGATTAATCTGGAGCAGGATTGGGTGCAAGCTGGGGAAGAAATCAGGGGCATTGACAGTGCCAGGGGGTGCAAGAGGCCAGGAAAAGTCCACCTGAATTGCACAAGGAGGTTGACATCAAGGGGCGTTGGTGGCTCACTGAAGCCGCAGTGAGGCAGTGCTGGGGGCATGTCTTGGGGATAGAAGGGTAACTGGGAGGTGGGAAACATCCTTAAGAGTGACCTGAGGCCAAGCAAGGCTGCTGGTTACAATCAGTCATAGAGTTCCTGTTATTTTTTTCTCTTTTTTCTTTTTTTGAGATGGAGTCTCACTCTGTCGCTAGGCTGGAGTGCAGTGGCGTGATCTTGGCTCACTGCGACCTCAGCCTCCCAGGTTCAAGCAATTCCCCTGCCTCAGCCTCCCAAGTAGCTGGGACTACAGGCACGTGCCACCACAACTGGCTAATTTTTTTGTGGAGATCGGGTTTCACCATGTTAGCCAGGATGGTCTTGATCTCCTTACCTCATGATCTGCCCACCTCCGCCTCCCAAAGTGCTGGATTACAGGTGTGAGCCACGGCTGCTGGCCTAGAGTGCCTGTTAAAATGCACATTGGCCCAGGGATGAATGAGTGGTTACATACTGGGGTCCATCCACGGGAGGGAATACGATTCAGCCTTACAAAGTCAGGAAATTCTGCCTCATGCTACAACACACATGGGCCCTGATGACACGATGCTGAGTGAAATGAGCCAGGCACAAAGAGGGAAGTGCAGCAAATACCTAGGAGAGGCAAATCCACATTTGGGGACGCAGTCTGGGGACTTCCAGGTTACATGCTCCAATGCAGATCCGCAGCATAGCTCAGTCTTTCTGGCTCAGGTGGAGTTGTCTGTTCCTTTCCACTGCAGCTTCTTGCTTATTCTTGTTTTTATTTGTTTTGTTTTGTTTTGGTGTTGTTGTTGTTTGTTTTTTGGGGGGAGGCATTCATTTTTTTAAATACATTTTAGAGCGTGTTAAATATATGTTGAAATGATACTGTCATTATTTTCTAGAGTTTTCTTAATTCTCTTCTAATAATAGGAAAATATTTGTATTTTCTTTAGCCTAGTACATGGTGTTTTAAATGGCCTTTTCCTATTTCCTTTCATGGCGTTGACAAGCTGAATCCCATCTTCAGCTCTGGACTTAAATAGAAAGTTGTGTAGGCACTTGGAGAACATCGCTCCCTACTTTATAGAAAAAAGGGCAGACAACTTTCTATGGGAATTGCTGGGGCTGTTGTGGGCAATGATCGGAGATTTAACTTTGGATTTGGTTACTTTATTTTGATGCAATGGAATAAAAACATAGCTTAAAACTGATAACTCCAGGAGTATAGGATTTGAAACTGTTCTGATAGAAAATATGTTTTACAGGGGACTTACGGGAAAAATACATTTTCCAAATCATGAATAGTGTCTGTTCACGGCTATCATTTAGCAAATCTAAAGTTGTTTAAAAGTAATTTTTAAATGATCCCCATATGAATATTTAGAATGGTGCCAGGGTTCTTGAAGAAGAGTTTACCATTTCTAAGGATTACACAGGGAGACTGTCAACCAGCACTTTCTTCCCCATGTGACAGCTTGTAAGCATCATTTCCAGGTGTGTGCAGGTGAGCTGGGCTGTCCCGTTCATCTTGATTTGACCACGCATGATGGGGGCTGCCACCCAGAAACCTGTGTGATGACAGCCGAGCTCGTGGCTGTATTTGAGGGTCTCCACACACTCCCATTCATAAGCTACAGAACACCACACGTGTGCCCCTGAGAATGGGATAAAACCTAAACCTTGGGAACCATCTGCATCTTTTGTCTATGCAGCCTGTCTTTTTGTTGCTCTTCAACTTGAGAGCTGAAATGACTGTGCATTTTCTGCAATTTAATTCTTTACGCTAAACCTCTTTTGGGTTTTCACTGAGCCGGTTGTGAGCAGTCCATCACCATGGTCCCCCGCTGCACGGACCGTGTCTCCAATGCTGGACTCTCGCTGCAAAGGGGGGAGTCTCGGGGCGCCACGGAGTAGCTCAGGGCTGGCTGCAGGTCGCCTGGCTGAGGAACCTGCTGCGCCGTGCGGAAGCCGCTTCCCTCCGCGAAGCTCTCCCTGAATCACCGCGCGGGGGCGCCCTGCCAGGCCCCATGCGGAGCTGCCCTTTCCCGGGCATCCTGCTGTCACTCAGACACCGCCTTCTCATTACTCGTGCCAGGCCCCGTGGGCGGGGGCAGCTCGTGATGATTGGAAAGTGTTGTGTGTGTGCGGAGAAAGGATATTTCAGGGCTGCAAGAGGCTGAGTCTCCTCCTGCTCTCCTGGGTAAATACAAGGCCCCCTCTCCACACTGACCTGATTACAAACACCCTGATATTTATAACCACCATCCTCTAAGGAACTCAGCTCTTTTATAAACAGGACTTTATTGATCCTCTCTCACAACTGTCAAACAAAGAACGATGGGATCATTACCGTCCCCTGCACCTCAGTTTCCTCAGTTCTCAGTGTTACAGGGAGTGTGAATTTGGGGAGAGTGGAATCCATGTCTCCAAGGCCTCCCTGAATGTCTGCTCTGTGAAATGAGTGTGGAGATCACTCTCTGCCCCTCATTAATGTATCTTCATCATTTTCATCAAATGTGGAGGAGGTAGACGTCTGCGGGCAGACAAGAGAAACAGCTTCGTATATTGATACGGGAGGGGCCGGGAAGTGCTGGGTAGGGAAGGGCAGGGTCCCTGGAGAGAGAGCCCCACCCTCAGGCCTGTGCCCATGGACCTAAGTGAGAACAGGCACTCCTGTTTTCCTGCCCAAATGTTGCATTTTCCAAGACTACGCCGGCCTGCCATGCCCTGCATCCCATGCCCATAGAAACCTGAGACCCTTGAAGGCACAGACACAAGCATCTGGATGTCGGGAGGAGCAGAAGAACAGACACTGGCAGACACTGGCAGACACCGGCAGACACCGGCAGGCCATCGCCACCAGGACAACTTGGAATTCTGTCGGGGGAAGTCAGAGGACAGTCTGGCCACTGGGCAACTTGACTCCAGGGGAAGACCACCTTCTCACTCCATCCCCCTTCTGGTTCCCCATCCACCTCGCTGAGAGCTACCTCCACCACTCAAAAAAACCTCGCACCCATCCTCCAAGCTCTCACATGTGATCCAATTTTTCTGGTACACTAAGGCAAGAACCTGGGATACAGAAAGCTCTCTGTCCTTGCGATAAGGCAAAGGGTCTAACAGATGATTGACACAAGCCGCCTGCAGATGGTAGACTGAAAGAGAAGACTGTAACACACACCCACTGGGGCTTTGGAAGCTGTAAACACTCAAACCTAGACTCTGCTGTGGGGTCGAAGCCCAAAAACGCTTCCCACGACCTGCCCATCTGCACCCTCCCTCTAGGGGTTTGAGCAGTGGGGCAAGGAAGAAGCAAGCCACACTCCTGTTGCATGCCCTGCAAGGGGATAAGGGGACTCCTCCCATTTCAGTATTAGTCTAGATGTTTCAACATTCTCAAAGACCACTACGCTGTGGTGGTCGTGGTGAGACAGCAGAGCTCAGGAGAACCAGCCTAGGCATAAAGGCAGCCGCTTTCTGTCCGAGCTCCTGGGCCTCAATTACTGAGCCCTGCCCTCAAGAAGTCTGCTAGAAAGACACCCCAGTGTTGGTGAGCATCACCTGGCAACAGCCCATCCACCTCCCTGCCCCTTGCCCCAGCACTTTGCTGGCTCTGCTCCTCAGGCAGGCTGGGAGGGTTGGCACTGCTGACTCCTGCATTTGAACCTGCCCAACCCTTGGTCCAGCTTGGGTGTGTCATTCACTGTTAAATTCAGAAAGAAAACAGAACAAACACCTCCAAGTCAATCATTTGAAAAGAGCTTGATAATTCCATAAACCTAGGACGTGTCCAGATTCTTTATCTGGTGCCATGTCCAGAGCCCCCTTTCGAGAAGTTCCAAGTTCTGTCTCCTGGGCTGCAGTGACCAGAGGGTCGTTTCCCATCTGACTCTACACACTGAGCTCAAGAGGGTACCAGGGGTGGGATCCCGCCAGGACACATCTGCATGATGGGGGCTGGACAGCCAGTTCAGTATTTTAGGGAGCTTGAGAGAAAGCCGTTACATATACAATGCATTAAGGGTTGCTGGCACAACCTACTCCTAAGCCAACTGAAATACAGCTGCCTTATCTTCCTGCAGACCAGTTCTGGCCAACAGCACTGCCGACTTGGATGCTGGGGTCTTCCTTACCCGGCAGGAGTACAGGGACACATGAGGTTTTGAAGCCTGGGTTCTGGGCACAAGAGCTAAACAGGCTTGATGGTATGGCATTTTGGGAGCCAAGATACAGCGCTAAGGAAAGGCTAGGCCTGTGATGCTGGGGCCTGGAGGTGGGGTGGGTCCTTCCTGTGGCAGAGACCTGCCAGTCAGTCCCAACAGCCCTCCAAGGAATCAGGGCTCCAAAATCGGTGGTGCATGCACGGGACAGAGCAAAATGCTAAGTGCCGCTGCTTTGGGCTTGCCAGTGGCGCTCCTGGTGGCTTAGTCATTCACCAGGAGGCTGAATGGCCAGCGGCAGAGGCCCAGCTTTGGGATAGAGCATGAGGCCCTGGCATGAGCAGCTGAAAACCAGAGACAACTCCCCAAGGGGCTTTGAACGACAAAGACCCCATCCCCAAGGTTCCTGAGCAATGTGAGCGAGAGAAGGAAGCTCCTAACGCACAGCTGGGATGGATGCTGCACCAAGAGCTGAGTTTATTTAAGATAAATAGAGCAGAGAGAAGCTTCGCGCACTTGAGCATCACGGACAGGTGGGGTCAGAATAGAAAGAACTGAGTAGCGTCTCCAAAGCTGAGCAGCAGGTGCCGCCCCAACCAGAGGGCTGAACAAGGGCCGCGGTGTCTCCCGTCCTGCTGGGGAGTTTTAGCAGCAACACAGGACCTCTCATCTGCTCCAGCCCCAGGCTGGATGCCTTCTGGGAGGCTGGCTGCCCTTGGATTTCCTCAGGCGCTCAGACAGTAAGCCCCATTCACTATCTCTGGTCCTGGGCACCTGAAAAAAGCATACTCTAATGACATGTCATCACAAGCCTTAAACACACTGAAAAATCTGTCCTAAGCGTACAACTGTTCACTTTTTCATAAAGGTCAAGAACTCACAGCACGCTTCCAAAAGCTGCTTGGGAGCAGGGAATGCTAGTAGGTGTCCATCATCATCATCTTCATCATCACATTGTCTGCACGGGACAACTGGCCAATGGAGAGATCTGGGAGGGGCTATTCTGAGGAGAACCACTTATTCTTCACAATTTTTTGAAGACTATACAAGTTAACTGATCTGCAACCCCAATTTTTTGCATATTTAATTTAGAATCAAGCAGGTATATTTAAAAGAATGAGAAGATCACTAAATATGACTGTTGCTAAGTGTGAGGGGGGCTGGCGCTCCATGACCCTGAGCAAACTCAGGGGAAAGGGGAGGGAGAAGGGAAGTTTCTGGCTGGGCACGGTGGCTCACACCTGTAATCCCAGCACTTTGGGAGGCGGAGGTGGGAGGATCACTTGAAGTCAGGAGTTCAAGACCAGCCTGGCCAACATAGGGAAACCCCCATCTCTGCCAAAAATACAAAAATTCACCAGACGTGGTGGTGCACGCCTGTAATCCCAGCTACTCCGGAGGCTGAGGTGGGAGAATCACTTGCACCCGGGAGGCCGAGGCTGCAGTGAGCCAAGATTGTGCCAGTACACTCCAGCCTGGGCTACAAAGTGAGATTCAGTCTCCAAAGAATAAAATAAAATTTTAAAAAGGAGGGAAGTTTCCGGAGAAAGAAGAGGTCTTCTCAGAATGCCAAGTGTATGTTGATTGTTTGGTTTTCAGTGCTCTTAATTTAAGGTTTTCTCCTATATGTTGTAATGACTAGTGAGCCTTTTGATTCCCTATCTTGCATTTAAAACAAAATAAAACAAAAGTCTTCTAAGGAATTGGAGGGAGCATACAAAAGAAAACTAACACAACTAACAGGGGAAGATGGCCTATGAAAGTCTAAGGCTGAAAACAGAGCTGTGACCCATGATTCCGCCCTCACGCCTAGAGACTTCATTCAACCCTGAGGTTAAGACGCTTCACCCTTTGCTCGTCAGAGGAAATCTGAGATCCATGGGAAGAATTGCTCTGAATTTTCTAATGTATTAAGCAAGAAATAAGGCAAATCATAATAAATATTATAGATGTTAATAACCAAGAAAAACAGAACTGACATTGGATAAAATTATACCTTAAAATTTATCATTGACTAAAACATGGCAAAATAGTGAAATCTTTCTGATAAATTTTGTGACAGCAAACCTGACTCCAGGAAAAACTGCTCTTGTTAAAACTAATGACAAAAAACAAACAAGCAAACAAACAACAACAACAACAAAACTGAAACAGATGTTTAAAAAAAATTACATGGGGTTGGGAGCAGTGGCTCATGCCTTTAATTCCAGCACTTTGGGAGGCCGAGGCAGGCAGATCACCTGAGGTCAGGAGTTGGAGGCCAGCCTAGCCAACATGGCAAAACCTTGTCTCTACTAAAAATACAAAAATTAGCTGGGCATGGTGGTGGGCACCTGTAATCCCAGCTACTGAGGAGGCTGAGGCAAGAGAATTGCTTGAATTCAGGAGGCAGAGGTTGCAGTGAGCCAAGATCATGCCACTGCACTCCAGCCTCATTGATGGAGTGAGACTTCATTTCAGAAAAAAAAAGAAAGAAAGAAACAAAAAAAGTACATGAAAGATCATTAACTCTAGTGAGAATAATGTCAAGAAACAGAAAACAAACCATCTTTGTTCTGTGAAAACTAGACAGAAAAATTGAATTGGTTAGCTGGATCTTGCCCTAAAAGTACATTCTCCAAAGCATTGCATCAAAACAATGCTTGTGGCAGTCAGGAGCTCAGCCTCAGGGTTCAGATGGCCTGTGTTCAACTCTAGCTCTGTGGGGCACTGTCTCCTTCTCCCGGTAAGCGATTTCAACTCTCTGGAACCCATTCCTTCATCTGGAAAATGGGAATAATGACACAGCAATTGTGAGAACTAAAAGAGTTAAAACATGTATCATACTTAGAAAACTGGCTGGCACAGAGTGAGCTTTCCATTGGTTATTACTGTAAAAGGGAGAAGGATTTTCTGTGTTCTTGAGCTAGGGTGGAAATGCCAGGTGTCCACATAGAGCTTTGCTTCAGTATCTCTTCACTCTATACCACTTCTACATCATCCCATGGAAACCGTGGTCTACAGTTATCCAACAAAGCTTTCTGTACCCTACAAATACAACCATTCCCCTCTTTAACAGCTGTACTGTATTTGCAAGAGCATGGCAAGTTAATTATTTTAACGATGAAAATTTGTATTAAAAATAAGTGTTAGAAGTAAAGAGAGTGGTTAGAAGTGAAGATGGTGACAGCAACGTCACAAGGATCAGTGCGAGCAACAACCTGGAACCCTGAGGTCAGCCCAGCGTCCCTCATCTCTCTTCTCCTGGCAGTCAGCACCACGTGGTGAATCTGGCTCCTGGGGTCTCTTCACCTGCCTCCTCCACTCCACCCAGGCAGTGTCCAGGCTCATTTCCCAGGCCTCCTGGTCCTTGCATCCAGCCTCCAGCCACTCCAATCTGCCCACACTCCACACTCAGTGCAGAGTTCCACAGGGAACAGCAGCTGGTGTCATCTGGTTACAGGAAATGCATTTCCCGGCACCTGCCAGTGGACTCTCTTCATGCAGAGATGTAAACTCACTTCTCCTTCCATCTACTAGAAATCCCACTATTTGGTGTGAAATTTCTTGAATTTTAAAAATTGGGAAGAAATTCAGAAAAGGGGGAAAAAAACTACCCCAAAGAGCATATTCTGTATCAAGAAAATCAGGACCAGCACCCCAGGGGCCACCCTCACTCTCCCCAACACGCCATGGTCTTGCATCTGCCACACATGGTCCAGGGCCTGCAGTGCTCATGCAGGAAGGACCCTGTCCAGCTGTGGCTCCTCTTCCCCACCACTCCCTCATCCATAGGAACTGGACTCTGCAATCATCTCAGATCCTGAATACGCCAGGATCTCTCCTTGTTCTTTGGATCCACTTGAAGGATGTTTCTCTCCTGTGGTCTGATGACAAATCTCAACCCTGCTTTCTAATCTCAGCTCTGGTTTTCCTTCCATTGGAAAGCATTCACCTGTCTCTATGGCTTATATAATTTTCTCCTTCACTTTGGGAATAGAACTAATTTATTTCTTTATTTTATTTTTGAATGTCTTGCTTCTATTCCTTGATCTTCTACACTTGCTAGAACCTTGAGTACAATGTTGAAAAGGAGTAAAGGTTGTAGACATTCTTGTCTGTTCTCAATCTTAGGGAGAAAACATTATTAAGTATAATGTCAGCTGAAGAATTTTTTAAAGATGGCCTTAATAAGACGTCTTATAGATTAAGGCATCCCTAAGATTAAGAAATTTGCTGAGAGTTTTTTAACAGAATTAGTCATTGGATTTTGTTGTATGATTGAAATGGTTTTTCTTTTTCAGTCTGTGAATATGACGAATTACATGAATTGATTTTTGAATGTTGAACCAGCTTTGCATTCTTGGAATAAATGTCATTTGACCTTGTTTTATTATTCTCTTTCTATCTTGATAGATTTGACTTGCTTAAACTTTGTGGAGGATTTTTGCATCTATATTCATGAGTAATATTGGTCTATAATTTCAGAACAATGTCGTGCTCTGTTGTTTGTATCAGGTAATGCCAGCCACATAATTTGAGTTGTAAATTGATCCCTCCTTCCAATTGTCTAGGGAAGTTTGTGCCCAATCAGTAGTTTTTCTTCCTTAAATGTTTGGTCTAATGTGGGCACGGAATTTTCTTTGTAGGAATGTTTTCAAATACAAAACCAATGTCTTTTTAACACAATATGATTATTGAAGTTATCTGTTTCTTCTGGAATCAGCTTTTGTAGCATGTATTTTTCAAGGAATTTATATATTTCATTTATTTAAATTGTCAAGTTTATGAATAAATTATTTGTTAAATTTCTTTATTATTCTTTTAATTTTAGTAGGATTTATAGTAATGTCACCCTTTTATTCCTGTACTGGTAATTCTTTCTTATTCTTAGCCAATCTGGCCAGAGATTTGTCAATTTTATTTATCTTTTTAAAAAAATATTTTATTTCTATTATTTTTCTGTTTTCAATTCCACCATGTTCTGGTCTTATTGTTAGTTTCTTCCTCCTGCTTGCTTTGGTTTTAATTTACTAGAAGCTTAGATCATGGATTTGACATATTCTCCTTTTTGAATATAAACATTTTAATGCTACAAACTTTCTTTTATGTAGGTGTTAGCTTCATCTCACAAACTTTAATATTTTAAAAAAGTTTTTTATTTATTTAAAAACTTGTTTCTAATCTCTGTTATGATTTTCTCTTTGACCCACAAATTACTTAGAAGTCTTTTCTTTATCAAATATATAAGGGTGCTTCCTAATAATTTGTGTTATTGATCTCTAATTTAATTCCATTATGGTTTAAGATACACTTTGTTTAATTTGAATTATTCTAAATTAGATGTATGGTTCATTGCAGAATATCATGTATCTTGGTGAATGTTCAGTGTACACCTGAAAAGAATATGTATCCTACTATTGTTGGATGAAGTCATCTTCAAATGTCAATTATGTCAGGTTTTTTGATAATGTAGTTCAGATTCTCATGAGTTATTTCTGCATTTGTCTGCTTGTTCTAAGTAGTCGTTCTGTCTAATTGCCAAGGCGATGTTGAGGTCTCCAACTATAATTATAGATTTATCAATTTTTTTCTTAAAATTCTATAAGTTTTTACTTTATGTATTTTGAATCTCTGTTGTTAGGTGCAGACACACATATAATGGTTATGTCCTCTTGGTGAATTGACCTGTTTATCACTATGTAATATCCTTTTTATCTCAGAAATATTTATTGTTTCCAATTGTGCTTTGACTTTAATATAGCTACTCCATGTTTCTTTCGATTAGTGTCTAAATAGAATTTTTAAAAATATTTTTACAAACTTACTGTGTTTTTATCATTAAAATGGGTTTACTGAAAGAGCCTGGAACTGAATATCTTTAAATTAGATGCAATTTGATAATCTCTGCCTTTTAGACCATTTACATTTAGTGTAATTATCAATATGGTTGGGTTTCTATCTACCATTTTATTATTGTTTGTTTTTTTCCCCTCTGTTTTTGGGTCCTCTCTCTCCTATTTCTTACTCTTGTTATAGATTATATATAGATATGCATTATAAACATGAAATATAATAAGATATATGTTTTACAAGTTGTATTTATAGCACTTGTTTATGTTTTATTTATATTATATATTTATTTATATTAATTATATGTATACCATTTGAACATTTCCTATTCTATTTGAATGGATTGTATTTTTTTGCTATATCTCTTTGTATCATTTTTTATCACTTTCGTTGTGGTAGAATTTTTTCTAAGTACTGCTTTTACACAACTTATCCTACTGATTTTTATAGTTACTTTGTCTGGCCCACTAGACAAATTGAGGACTAATATTTTTACTTTGATTTGTTTTTTATTTTTATCACTTGGCACATAAGGGGCTTTCTAAAAATGACTCATGGATAAATAAACTTAACACATTCAATACAAAGGCTATTATACTAACCAATTATTTCATTCTATCAATAGCACCAATTTTCAATTTCTTAAACAAACTGCTTTAAAGTCAACTTTATTTTTTTCTGTAATTGGAGCATCCTATTTTCTCTGTATTAAAATTTACTGTTGGGTTTTTGTTCTCTCTTAAACACCTTTGTGACCATCTTTCTCAGCACTTCAATCCTGGGCTATTGGCTTGGTACTGAGCCTTAGCCCCTCCTTTCTGTCCCTGAAAAACTCAAGGCCCTCAAATAGTCTTTACCCATAACCTCCTGGCATGAACTGGGCCCTCAATAAACATTTGCTGAATGAATAAAACTAGAATTAATTTGTTTTCAACAGAGCGTTCTTTTGTTTTGTTTCATTTTCCTTCCTGAGACCATGAAAAAACAAATAAAAGGCAACATCCACAGCCAACAAACAGTGGCATAATTTATCAGGCAACACAGCATATTAAAGAGATAATGCTGTATCTGTGCAATAATACAAAGTATATGGCAATGGTAGAAGCTATCAAAAGAATATCAAGTAACTTTCAATTGATTAAAAAAATTCAATAAGTTGGCTGTTAGTTTTACCAAGTGCCTTTTCATGGATGCTGCAAAAACTTCCAAATCCATGATGTGTTTCAGGAAATCATTTTGCGTGGAATCCAGAACCTAATCAGGATGGTGATGTTTTTCACGGGTAACTGTCTTCCCTTTTAGGACCACATATTGTGTCCACACTGTTGAGTAATAGAAATGTTCACATTTTCTTCCTAAGTTGTGTAGCAACAGTATGTTCTTTGTTTTCTGATTCATAGAAAGGAAAATGATACATGATGTTGACTGCTCACAAATACTACTTAAAATACTGAAGTCCATGTCACCTGGAAATTCCTGGGTGCCCAGAGCTCCTTGTGGCAATGCACAGAAGACTACGAGGTGGATGCCAGCACAGTAGAACATCCCCTGCTGTGCCACTGGGCCACGGGCATTTTTGAGATATTTAGAGATGTTCCTGGCATTTTTCATGATTGTAATTACCCCTAAATGGTCTTTTTTTTTCTAACATGTGATTGGTAAACTATTGAATGCATGGTATAAGTGGGAGTTGTCATACAGCTGTGGGATGGTGGTACTCACCTAATGTATTAGCAAGCACGCTCGGTTCCCAAGGCCACCAACCCTTGCTTGCCTTTAACACCCACCACTTACACTTCTTCCAGCACCCAGTGTCTGTTCCCCACAGGCAGGGGCCTGGCTGGTCCACAAATTCCCCAGAGTAAATTCTCCACTTTAGAGTCATCTCTGTTTATCTGAATTTTAGTCATCCTTCAGAACCCAATTCAAGCTCAACTTCCACCAATAAGTTTTCTTCAATCATAATATAATTTACAATTTGAAATAAAATGCTAGCTGAAAGACTAACATTTGCAAAGCATATTACAGTTCTCAAAACATCTTTGTGCATATTATCTTGTTTGTCTCTGAAAATGTCAAAACGCTTATTATCTTATTACCTCCATTGAAAGGTGATGCAGGTGAGACTCAGAGTGGCTAAAGGCCTTGCTCAAGATCAAGCAGGTGAGTGCAGCCACGCCAGTCATGGTTATTTTCTGATTCCTAACCCCAAGCTCAGCCCATGCTAGTATGCAGCGTGCCTAAATTCCTTTCGCAGGTATGAGTATGTTGGCTAAGATTGAATTTGACGGCTGCTTCCTGAGCTAGAGAAAAGGAGCTTTAATTGCAAAGACTATGCCTTATATTGATGTTTATTTCCCATTGTTCCTCATCTTGAGTGACTCATGGCTTTTTAAGCAATCATACATATTTATGACTGATGCCTCAAAAGTGACTCTTCTGTTATTAGCAAGTTATTGGCTCATGTTTTGCTGATAACCCAGGTATTCATGTAACAAGGGGATTCTGAGTGGTGGAAGGTTGAACACCATGAGATGCGTGGCTGTGTGGGCTATGCTGGCAAAGCCACCCCCGTTTCTCTGTGCTGGAAAGACTTCCTTTCCTGCAAGTTGATCAAGTCCCACCTACCTATTTCACAGGGGAGACTGAAGCCCGCAGAGTTTAAGTGACTTTTCAAGTTCACGTTACTGATGGGTAGCAGACTTGGCATGGTTTCCTGACCTCAGGGCTGTTTTCTCATTGGTGTTCTGTGTTGCTTCTTCTTGTTTGCCATCCCAGGGGGATTAGGATGCTTCTAAATTGATTTGTAGACTTGAGCAAAGCAAATCCAGCCATGTACCTAAACAATCAAGAGCTGCAGTAAGGCATTTTGTATTCAGACAAAATATTTGTAAAATCAACTTAAAATGGTTTTTAGTATTAGCTGGTCATTAGCACTTTAAGAGATGTAGAAACGTATTTTTAAAATGTTTTATTGACATTATAATAATCCATTTAATTTTGTAGATTAAATTGTTTATCCAAATTTGGGAAACACATTTGCTGGTGATTAACTAGCCACCTTGCCCCAGAGAATTATGCTAATAAGAACTTTGTCAGAATAAGACATGTATTACTCACACTAGCTGCCTGGTACAGATATCAGTGCCCATTTAAGAGATGAGGAAGTGGAGGCTCAGTTGAATTAACTATCCACCCAAAGACATACATTGTGGCTGTGGCAGTGTTAGCTACAAAGGTAGCTCATGCTCCTGAGCTCTGTGCCGTTCCTGCCTCTGTAACTAATCAATGCTCTGCGTATATGGGGCTTGTAAGGCAGTAGCTTTATTCAGTCTGTACAGGAGGACTTCCCTCTCTTACCCTTTAGAAGATGAACACAGCCAAATAGTGTTGTTTTGCAGAAGGGACCCAGGGTGCAATGCCCCCAATGGCGTTTTGTTTTCTTAGCTTTGTTAAATCTTTTAATTAAAGTATATTAACAAAGCCAAAGAAAAACAAATGACACTGCTTGCAAGGAAATTAAATCGAGGAACTAAGCCCATTTATAATTATTGTATTTCAATTAGGCTGTAACAGGGCCAGGTGAACAGAAAGATAAAAAGAAGCAACACAAATGTTGGAGTTTCATAAATATCTGCAAAGTCCTGTTAGAAAGAGAGCAATATAAATAATGCTTTAAAATAGTCAGTGTCTCTGGGCAGTACCCTGTACACTAATTACTATGGGAAGTAATTCATCTATGGTGATCTCACCAAAATACGTTACAGGAAGCTAGCAAAGCCCATTTTTTTCTTCAACAAATGCATGCAATTCTTTTGAAGGAAGATGTTACATCAACACATGATAACCTTTTAATTTATTATCATAAAATTAGAATACAATTAAACGTTTGAAAGAGCTAGAATTAGATTTAAATTCTTCCTCTATATTTTAATGTGCAAATATCTAATATTCACGGAACAGAGAAACACATAAATCATCAGTTTCCATTTAAGCCATATTGACCTCGGCATCTAAAAAATAGTGGCATATATGTGCAATTTTTATTCTGAATTTTAAAAATTTGATGTAGCACTTTATTCTTTCTTTTGAATATTAGGTAAACCATGCCTTGTCTACACCAATGCGAGAGTAGGAAAGGGAAACCGTGGATTTTTTCTTGGGGAAAGCAGTCATCTGTGTGGCCTGGCTCCCCCAGGGACAGAGCCACCCCCATGACTCCCATCCCCCAGGAGGGCACTGACCAGGACCAGCGACAAGCTCCTAGGCGTGCCTTTGCTTTGCCCTCACTATGCAATCACCTTGGACCGGCAAGCCTACCTTATGCCTTAGCTTTGGCATCTGAAATAGCGCGGCAGTCATTTAAAAATTCTCATACTTTATGCAGACTCAACAGGAAACCATCTTTGCCAGAGCTGAGGCACAGTGCACGCTCAGTGAACTGCAGGTTTTATGGTTGTCATTATTTTCTACCAGCATCTTGGTTTTTGTTTGTCTTTTCTAGGTGAATAAATCTTGCTTAAAGACAGGCACGTCATCTGGGGAGAGTGCAAACTCTTCTGACAACTATTTGTTACTGACTCGTAGGAGATGAGCATAGAAACAGGACTGAAGCACTGGAAAGTATTTTTTAACAACTGGACAGGACAGTTTTATATCTGTTGAATCTAATACTAAAATGCATTTGAGTATGGAATTTTATGAGTGTAAAATTTCCTCATACTAGGAATTTTTAAAAATATTTTTAAAAAGCGTTCATACACATCAGTTGGAAAATAACTAAACATACACACACACACACACACACACACACACACACACACACACACACGGACTTTCTCCACAGATAATCTGAGAAATACTGGTTTAGACCATTTTGTTTCCATGTAACTCAGATCCAGAAGTCATCCCATGGAACATGGTGAGGGAGGGTGAGGAGGGCTGGTGGGCTCTTCGCCGGCTGTTCCCTAGGGTCTGGGATGTGTTGGAAGGGGGAAATCTGGGGGCTCATAGCAGCCGAATGGGATCATCTCTGTGGTGGGTTTTCTTAACCTCACATTGAAGCTTTCTGCCCCCAGACAACTGTCTTCCCTGGGGCCTGCCTGTCTCCTCCAGAATTCTCCAGGACCTCTGCCAAGGGGCAGGCACTTTGAATAGGGTCCTCATCAGGGGTTCTGCAGGTGAGTGCCAGGACTGGACAGCCTGTGTCTGAAGCAAGATCTGGGGAGCACCTTCACCTTCACTTTCACCAGGAGCACTTCTGAGGCTCCCTGTGAACCCAGGGGCCCGTGCACTGGCCCTACCACCTGCCCGCCTCCTGGGTGAGCAGAGGCATTAGCTGCTATTCATGCCCTGTCATTTGGACAGCATGTGACATGCCACTGCTGGCTTTAAATTACAAATACATACATCCCTACACTTGAAATTAGAGGGTAGTAAGATTCACCTGTCACCCAGGGAAATGGATCAGAAAATAAATTTAAAAAGGAAAGAAAAAAGAAAGAGAGCAGAAGTGAAACCTAAACCTGCATCCACACTGGTGACCAACTGTGATGTGTCCCTATCCAGGGCTCCCTTCTGACTGGTGGAAGGGATCCTCCTCCCGTTTCTGCACTCCTGGGTGGCTCTGAGCTCCCCTTCCCACCCCAGTGCCAACTGTGGACAATGAGGGGGTGCTCTGTGCCCTCCCCACCAGGAACATTAAAAATGTCAGCTTCGGCCGGGCGCAGTGGCTCACGCCTGTAATCCCAGCACTTTGGGAGGCTGAGGTGGGTGGATCAGGAGGTCAGGAGATCGAGATCATCCTGGCTAACACAGTGAAACCCCGTCTCTACTAAAAATACAAAAAATTAGCCGGGCGTGGTGGCGGGTGCCTGTAGTCCCAGCTACTCGGGAGGCTGAGGCAGGAGAATGGCGTGAGGCGTGAACCCCGGGGGGCAGAGCCTGCAGTGAGCAGAGATCGCACCATTGCACTCCAGCCTGGGCAACAGCGAGACTCTGTCTCAAAAAAAAAAAAAAAAATGTGGGCTTCAGGACAGTGCGGGGCCCCTAACTGGAAAGCTTGCTTCACTGAGATTAAGGCCAGCTTCTTCCCCACCTTGTACAGGAGAGGAGGAGAATGGACGCGGTGGAGAAGCCCAGGCTCGGGGTGCAGCCCTGGTGGGCAGGATCCCACCTCGTTGTCCTAAAGAGAGGGCTGGCTCCTTCTCTTTTTAGCTTTTCCCCCATCCATCAGCGGCCTAGCAGGGCACCCAGACATTTTCTAATTCCCCTATTTTTCTATCTCTTTTTTGTATGTAAAATATACATGTTCATATGAAATATTAAGGCTTTACTGTAACTTAGTGTACCAATACTTTTTAGTTTGCAGAACACATTCAGTGTTTGGCGTTTAACCTCTGTAGCAAAAACCCCAGTATCTGCATGCAGCATGCATGTGGGGGCAGAGCACACGTTGCCTTTGTTATTAAAGGCGATCCTGTTCTCCAAGAGGACGCGTGACATTCAGGGGACAGCCTTAACTTACCAGAGGTGTTTATTAAAGACAGGTGCACGCAGGGAAAGGTTCGGGGTGAGAAGAAAATGCGGCGACCTGGCCCAGCCCCAGCTGGTCAGGCTGGGCCACGTGCGAGGAGGGAAAAACCGGGGAAGCAAGGCTGCCAGTGCAACCCAGGCCCCAGCCCAGCCTCGAGCCGCACACACGCTCTCCAATTGCTTTAGCCTCAAGCAGTTGACATTTACCCCAGCCAGATAATCGAGGAATAACATTTGCGTTACAGTTTAACACGACCTCTGCCTCCACAGCTCTTTTTAGATTAGCTTCTTTAAAAAAAAGAAAGAAAGAAAGAAAAATGGTCGCTGACACTAGAGTGAGGCAGGAGGTGGGAAGAAAGGGAGCCGAAGCTTATTACTGTAGGGCACAGGCAATGTCGCAAGGAGCTGCTCTGCCCTTTCCAGCTGCGGGTGAGCAACTGTTAAGGGGAAAGTATTAAAAGAGGGGTGCGGGAGCTGCGTGAGGCTGTGGGTCAAGCTGGAAGCAAAGGTTAATGGATTGACTATTACCTGTGTAGGAAGCGTAGGGCAGCCAATCCTCTGGGGGGTTCGGAAGTGCTCCATTCTCTACTGCGGAACTGATGGAGGAGGCCCCTGAGTCTAACACTGGTGGCTGAGCTGGCCTGCTCACTTTCCAGAAAATGTGCAAGCAAAGTGTCTCTGTCTTTAAAATTCACATTATTTAGGCGTCTAAGAACTGCATTAGGGACAGAGGACAGGCTCTCCTGCACCTTGACTCATTCCCCACATCCTGTTTACGTGTAACAGACCAACTGGTGGCCAGAGATTCTTTTGCTATAACCAATGGTAGTGAGGGACTGGGGTGTAAAAATTAAAACACTAATCCATAGATAGAAAATATAATTCGAATGAAAATATGAAGAAACTGGTTTTAGAAAAAGAAATCAAATATAGCTCTGACAGCACCAGCAGCAAGCTATTCCTTTTCCCCCACAAGAACTCTTTCCCTTAAAACTCCCCTTAATTGAATAGCTAAGAATCATATTCTTCCACAGAAATAGCAGAACACTTTGCAAATGTGTGCCTGATCTGACAATCCATATACTGCAAGGCGATGCTGCTTCTGAAGATCCAGGACTCACGCTAATGCAGCTGGAAGGAAACTTTTAATACTTATTACTGGATTGAGACACTGGCTTCCCAGGAACACCCACATCTAGAAAAGTTGCAAAATGCAGCCCTTCTTTGTAAATGGAGCCTGAACCTTGGGTGATCACAACATATTTTTTTAATCATGTTTAGGGGCGAGAATATATGCATTACTAAAACACAATTTTTTTTTTTTTTTTTTGCCATTGCAGCCAAAATGCTTACTTTTGTTTTGGTGACATTGAGCTGTAGTGCCAACCTTGGCATTTTTTGTGTGTGGTGAGCTGATATCGTAGACCTGAAAATTCACAGGATACAGAAGTGACTAGGGACAGACTAAGTGACCCCTGTATCCAGAATGAAGCCATACTGTTCAGTGGAATAAACATCTACAAAAATGGTGACATGGCTCAAGTTGCTCAGTCTGCCTGGTTATGGCTTTTGACAACATCAGCCAGAGAAAATTTGTTTTAAAACCCCAAATCCTCTGAAGGGTATGTATGACCTTTTCAATTATTTTTACTTTTGTTTATTTCATCTACATCACCTTTTGCTCCATTTTCTTATGTTAGTGGTGCGTGAGTGCATTAGCCTCCAGAGCGATGTCCAACAATCGTGTGGTACTTGCCAGACACTGTTCTGACCTCCTGACACATTCATTAATGTTAATTCATTTAACAACGCCTATCAAATAGAGATTTCAATATCTTTTAAGGAATTAAAATGTAAAAATTTGAACTAATCCAGAGAGGTAAAATCCTTTATATCTGGACTGACGTAAGAAAACGAGCAAGACAGTGTAGGAAGGGGAGACACTCAAGTTTCTCTTAAGAGTTGAATTGATTTCCAGGCATCCCTTCTCTAAGATACATCAATTCATTGGAAAGTCACACTTTAGTGAGGCTTGGCAATGGTATCACAGTTCAAGCGCTACAAATTGCAAAGAACATTCCACTCCTAAGCCTTTCTGATGTTGCTAACTCATTGGTTATGGTTGCTGTGTGCCCCACAAAAGTCGATTTGGCCAAGGTTCCTGCCACCGCAGTGGTTATGTGTAGCGAAAAGCAGCGGTGGGGAGGCCTCTAGTTTTGCCTGATATCCAGGAGCACAAAGGAGATGGCTGAAGAAGCCATCGGCATTCAGCAGCCTTCTGACCTGACCAACGTCTTTGAAAGGACGACCTGCTGACACTGGAGACTCTGTACTTGTTATTTAATTAAGAGAGAAAGGATTTCAGTGGAGAGAAGGCTTTGAGCTTCCTTCGTAATTTTTGCTGACCAATCCAATTATGTGGGTAATTGCAAGTATATTTTGTAAAGCATGGGAATCTGAGAGTCGTCAGCTGCAAAATAAATCAAGATCTAATCAAGCGCACTGCTGTTGTGAAAGATATTAAAGAGGAGAATATTAAAAATAACAACAGAGTTTCAGTGTTAAAAATGTGGGAAGTTGTCACACATTCTCCGTTCTCATCACCTCTTCCTAGCATTTGATTTCTGCCTGCAGGTCTCTGCTGCACAGTCACGAGATTTCTGCTTACTCCCCGTTAGTGGTGGAAGGGTGTAGGTGGCTCTTTTGCAACTGCAGTCTGCACCTGGTTCTGCAGGCATTAGAATCCTTACCATACAAAGAGGTGGCCACAATAACAAAGCTGTTCCTCTCTGCGAAGGTGAATATTAAAATAGTTTGTTTATGTTTCAGTTCTACAACACACAAGGGCTGTATCTTTCTGAATATATTTATTTCAAGGTACTTAAAAACTGACTTTTATGAGATTATTTAGGCAGTGATTATTTTTGTTGAGAAATGTGTCCTTTATCCCTCTCATTCATCCACTGCTAAGATATTTCTGTTTGTCAGAATGCCACCTTTTCTGATAAATGACTGAAGACTGACTGCTACACTTTATTAAAAAGTAATAACAATTTTTGTACGCACCCTTCACATTGTAAGGGGGGGCCATGAATCAAAGGACACTGCCTGTCTGGGCCTGATAAATGGGCCGTTTACCAGCTGAGGAGTTATTTAGGACCGGCTATTAATTTAAATCACATTTATCTTCCCTCAATGGGGGAGGTGGCTGTGATATGGCTACGAATGACCAATGGAGCAGCTAAGTGCACATTATTTATTACCACCGCCTCTGCAGGGCTGCACAATATGTTAAAAAAAAAAACAGTGCCAATTACCGCAGTTAATCTCGTCAGGGCAATAACAAATTTCTTTCCTACACAAGGCAATTTTTATTCTTGCACTTTTTCTCCTCTACATGCAGACTTTGCTTATAATTCTCCATCATTAAACTCAATGTTCTCATTCTTTTCTGAGTGCTCATGGGAAATTTTCCCACTTCTCTGCCTCACCTTTGTCTGGAGAACAGCACATGCTTAATACACGACCCACAATAAAGTGTGTTCTTTTGAACCTTTAATGAACATTTGTTGGTGAGATGGTGAGATGATGGGTATTGCAAATCAGATTGGCCATGTTTTATTATTAAGTGTTTCCTCGTTCATAATAATGCTTTTCACAGAGCTTTCCATTCACCTAATTCTTAATATGTGAAGTAGCAATTGGGAATAACTAATCATTAGCATTTTTTGGTCAATTAACTTCAATTTGATGGATCTACCATGGAAGATAAAAATATTTCTAACAAAATGCATCTCAGGCACATATTAACCCAAACATGAACAATTCAACTTGCTGTTAGAAAGCCCAAGGCAGCATGTGCGCTGCTGCCTGGGTGCACCTGTTCCTGTTGCCTGTGCTCCAGAAACCACATGTCAATCCTCACACGTTTTAGGCCCTCATAGGATAAGCAGCACAGCAGTAGGGGAGTGTCCCAACTGGCTTCCCTGAGTCATGCATTCACCCCACTTTGTCACCGGTATCTTGCTTTATGACATTAATATACTCCCCCAAATTGGATAGAATAAAATTGTGTTAAACAGAATCAAAACTCAAATGTAAATTCTTTTTTTTGTTTGTTTTTTTTGAGACAGAATCTCACTCTGTTGCTCAGGCTGGAGTGCAGTGGCACAATCACGGCTCACTGCAAACTCCACCTCCTGGCTTCAAGCGATTCTTATGCCTCAGTCTCCCAAATAGCTGAGATTGCAGGAGTACATCACCATATCTTGCTAATTTTATTTTTAGTAGAGATGAGGTTTCACCATGTTGGCCAGGCTGGTCTCAAACTCCTGACCTCAAGTGATCCACCTGCCTCAGCCTCCCAAAGTTCTGAGATTACAGGTGTGAACCACTGTGCCCAGCCCTCAAATGTAAATTCTAAAAATCAAAATATACACCTGTGTAGCACTCCAAATATGCTTGTATTTAGACCTGTTTATGGTAGGTAGAAGGATCATTTTAAAATCCTGACTGCATTTGATTTTCTGGCTGTTCCCATCAAAGTAACTACATCTGAATGGTTTTGGGTGGCAAAGGCATGTGTAAGGAAACCAACACAGGAGACTGAAGAAAAATGACCCAAAAGCGGATGTGAGCAACACACATGGTTTGTTTGCTTCTCTGATTTTGATTTGACACTTGGAGGCTGGTCAGGTGCTGGAGGAATCTAAAGACAGAGGGTTCCTGAAATCTCCTTGGAAAAGGCAGTTCGGACCCCTCAGCAGCCAGAAATGCATCCCAGTGAGGGTGCGTGGGAGATCCCTGTGCAGTCTGTGGGCCTCTGAGTGGAAGTGCCCTGGCATACCCACTTGCTCCGAGGGACCCTCCTTGGCCTCAGAGCCTGCCGCCGCAACAACCTCGGCAGTCAGCACACCACCACTCAAGCAGGACATGAGGTGTGGGTGCTGCAGAAGGCTGGGGCATGCAGTCGCCTGCCTCCGGCTCTCAGCTGGGCCTTTTCCAGTTAGTACTGAGGGGTGAGCACTTCACTTTCCAGAAACTTCCCTGGTGGTGGGTGGCGGTGGTCCCTCATTCTTGTTGGAAGTGGACAGGTAAACACTCCCAGCACTGTAACCTTGCAATGTTAACTGCTACTGCATGTCCAGATTCACAGAGAGCCCCAAATTCTTTTGGCCTTCCTTGGTGACGTCTTCCATTCACAGGTCATCAACAGTCACTCCTGTTGATTCAAGCTGTTACCTTCTCCATCCCACCAGGGCCCATGCTCCTGGGCCTTTGCTTTCCTGTGGAGCAAATCTCTCCCTCTCATTCTCAGATCAATTGAAGCTCAAGTCCTTTCTGCTTTCACCCATGGAACTGCCCCCTCCAGCTCTGGTCAGAGTCTCTTTTTCTGTGACACAACCTGAGAGACAGCCTCTGAAAACATGTCCTTGACATCTGTCTCTAGTTCCCTGTACTGCTCAGAGTGGCCCAGACCCATGGGAGGACCATTCACCCCCCGGCCCCCGGATACTTCACTGCCATTTCTCTAGTGCCCTTCTGGATGCTCTGCCACCTACATTCTGGCCCAGGTGTGCTGACCACATAACACTCTGTTTGCCTCAAAAGGTAACCATCCTGAAGCTGGTATGCCCTGTCACATAAGCTGCAAGGTCCATTCCCTTCCTGTCCTCTCTAGCTTGGCTGTGTTACAGAATATGGAAGCTCAATAGCTTGAGTGACCCATGTCCACAATTAACTGTTTAAGTCTTGCCCAAGGATACATTCATTATCTTTAGAGCCACATCACCTTATTTGAACCATCACTAGTGAGAACAAACCATCCTTTGAGCACACAGTTAAGTTGTAGAAATGCAAAATAAGGTTCTAAAGAGCTCTATTTCATAAGTGAGGTAGGAGAGTGAGATGAGGGCATTTCCAGGCAACACTTTCCTCTTGTCCTGTCTACTCCATGGCATGGGCCAGCCCATAACATGCAGAATTTCATGTAGGAGCGTCATTCTCCATCCACCCACTCCAGAAGCTTCCAAGTTTTTCTTAACTAGTTACATTCCCTTAACAGCAATCCTGTCCTGTCACTCAATAAGAAGAGTCTCTCAAATAGTGTCTTTATCTCAATTTTCATCAACAATGTGCTAGTTTTTGCCTTACCATTATCATATAGAAAACTGCAACAGCTTCCCCATGGTCTCTATGTCTCTGTGGTCTTCCTTCCTTAGTATGCATCTGGCTATTATTCCAAAATACCCCAGAGTTCAAAATTCCTAAAAGATCTTCCATTTCAGCATTTGAGATTATACACAAAAAAATCAAGTCATTACCCCTAATTTTCAGTTAAATTTCAAATATTTATTTTTCCCTTCCATTTTCTCTTTCTTCCTCTTCTGGGATTCCAGTTACCTCTAGTTCTCTCTTATTTATATTAGATGATCTTTATTGATCTATTTTCAAAGCCAATGAGTCTTTACATTTCTGGTGATATTTTTTAAATTTCAGATTTTTTAAAATTATGAAGTATCTATAAAATTTTATAGATGTCTTCAATTTTACTGGTAAATTTTTCTATCTTTGTATTGATCACAAACATATTTTTCTTTATCCTTACGAGCATAGTAACAGTAGAGCTTTGAAGCCCTTTTTGAAGATGCCCAACCTCAGAATCATCTTGGGCTTGGGATCTGTTTTTGGCTTTTCCCTTTATACTGGGTCATATTTTCCTGAGTCTTCTTGTGTTGAGTAATTTTGGATTATATCCTGGGCATTGTTCAGTCTCCAAAGGGGTCCAGACAGCTGTCTCTGTAGTTTATCTAGAATTTATAGCTGGTTTTAGGTTTTCACTCATCCGTGTTGAAAGAGAAGCCCCTCTAATGTTGTTTTCAGCCTCACCTCTCAATTCTTTCCCTGCAAATATTTGCTTCAACATAATAGGCAAACCAGTCTCTTCACTCTGTCGTGGGCGCGCCCAGCACTTTTATCTGACACGATAGGCTTTGAAGGGTCCTTTCAACAGCAGGACAAAGTGAAATACACAGATATTTTCAATAAATACACGGATTTTCCTGGAGTAAGAAAAAAAAAAACAAAACAAAAACGAGAAAGAGCGTATTTTCTTTTCAGTGGAAACTCAGGGAGGAAATTTTAACATACAAATTAAGATTTCTCCTGCCACATTCCTAAATGAATAGGGACTTTTTTTTAATTTGCCAAAACATCCACTTTATTCAATACTTTTCTATGGTGTAAAGTTACTGAATGTTCAGGATAAAAATAATATTTTGGTATTTATGGGAGAGATTGTTACAAAATCAGAAAATTCTTTGTAGGCCCACTTGTGAAACCAGCAAAGGCAGAAGGAGAAGGGCCAGTTGATGTTCTGCATTTACAAAAGCATGTGCCAGCCTTCCACACAGTGATAATGTCATAGGTTTAAGGAAAATGATATAGTTTTGTTTCATGCGGACTTCTAAATATCATCATTTTGAGGCAAATTAAAAACCAGAGGTCATATATGAATTATCTATTACATGTTCATCATTTTCCTGAGCTCTGTGGGGATACAAGAGAAGCCTCCTGCCATCTATAATACCTTAGAAGCTAAAGAGTAGTTTGGTCACTTTGCAGCCTGGTAAAGTGCTATAGAAACATAACTGTCCTTCCACCTTGCAACTCACCATCCCGGTGTCCTGACTATAGTGGCTAAGGAGATTCACCAGGTCAACCAGCCATAGAGAATGGCTATCACTTCCAATAATCTTTTCTTTATGCTCTATTTTTCATACTTTGGAAACACCTGTTATTCTCTGTGTTCTTCGCCTCTGTTTCTTCATTTTTTTATACTTACTGTATAATTTTTTTATACTTACTGCTGTATTTTTTTATACTTACTGCTGTATTTTTTTATACTTACTGCTGATAATCTAATTGGCTGGCATTCAGCTAGAGTTATGTCACTCATCTAAAGTCATAATAAAAGCCAGTGGTATGAAGTGAGAAAAGTCAATTTTATATGTGTAATAAATGCACACAAAAATACAGATATCAGATTTTCAAAAAAATAAAGTATTATTCTCCATCAAGAAGTATTTAACATTATAATTGAAGAGTTGTATTTTTGTGTAATTTTGAATGAAATATTCTGGTGAAATAATAGAAATAAATCAGTTGCCCCATTAAAACATAATAATTTACTTCTTTTGCTTATTTACACAATTATGTGCATACATTAGCTGGGGTGAGGGTGTCATGTAATGTTCAAGTGAAGAAAATGTCTTAAGTTGTATTTTGACACTGTAATCAAATGTGGAAAATGCTTTGAAGATTTTATTTGCTTTAATGAAGCATGGAAAGCAAATAATTGTCTCTTCATGGACATTTAATTCTTTCTCTATTTTTCTAGACTTCTTTATAATCCACTTTTTTCAATTATTTTCCAAATTTACAAAAGATACTGGCCTAAAATAAAGAATTCTTAGTGTCCACTTATTAAAAATAATGTGATACAAGGCAATAGAAAACCCTCCATTTCGATCTGTCTTAATAACCTACAATCTTTATACATCCCACCTGAAATTTTGGCTCCCTTTGAATTCTACAGCCGTTGGTTCTCCATAAGAAGTAGAAGCAAAATGAGTTAACTAGAACTGTGGCACTCAGAAAGAAGTTAGAGATGCGGATCGGGGTGATAGGAAAGTAACCCATGTTTAGACAGCACCTGGAGAGAATACACTATAGATGAGAAAAGTACATTTAAAAGAGGAAATCTCCTTTTGTAATAGGTCAAATGTAGAATCTGTGGTTGCCAGATCACACCACTCTCACCAATTGGCACATCTTGAGTGTTTTAAAGAAGAGAGGGAGAAGCTCACAAGGGTTTTTTTCTATCAACCAACATCAAACACTGGGAAGAGAAAAAGCTTTGTAGATAGCAAGTGAAACCTGTCAGCCAGTTCTGCCACTCCCACTAGGTGCCTTGAACAAACAGCTTCATCTTGCTGACCTGTGTCCTTGTGCAGGGGTAACAGTACTGCTTTTTACTTTGAGCAAAGAATGCAGAGAAATCTTACCGTGCCCCGTATATAGTAGGAATTCAATAAATTGAAGTTATTTCTCTTACCATTGTCACCATTATCACCACCACCACCATCACCATAATCATCATCCTATAATCACTATCAACATCATCATCCTTGTCATCACCACACCGTCACCACCATTAACATTACTATTACCATAACCATCAATTATCATCACCATCATCACCATCATCACCATCACCACTGTCATTATCATCATCTTCACTATCACGATCATCATCACCATCACAATCATCATCATTATCATTATCATCACCATCAACACCATCATTGTCATCACCACACCATCACTAGCATCATCATCCCCATCATCATCACCATAATTATCATCACCATCATCATTATCACCATCACCATCACTGTCATCATCATCGCAATCACCATGCCCATGATTAGCATCCCTATCATCATCACCATCACCATCATCATAATTATCATCATTACTATCAACACCATCATCATCCTCATTCTTATCACCATCACCATCATTATTATCCCCACCATCATCATCATCACCATCACCATCACATCACCATCACCATCATCATCATCATCATCAACATCAACTCATTGTCATCACCACCATTATCACTAAGTTATTATCATTGTCTTGATATGTACCCCAGGAAGAGACGAACTAGAGCACTAAGTACAAGGAGAGCCTTGAGGATCACATAATTCAGGCTAAGGAGTCGATGGGCATGGTGCAGAAAGGGGCCAGACTCAGGGGATGGATGCTGAAGATGTGTGCCTTGGGTCACTGTGGCCAGGCATCAGGATGTCCTCTGAGTGGTACTGTCTCTTCCAGGTGCCAAGATTTTTAGGATGGCTCCACACCGAGGCACCTCCCTAGGCTACCTGCCTTCTCGGTCGCTTCAGTTGTTATGTTCAAACCTCACTTGCCAGTACCAGACCCTGGGTTTAACCCTGAGAACTCAGAGAGGGGCAGAGCAGGCAGATCTGGCCTCTGTCCCTGTGGCTCCACACCCACTTCTTCCCCAAACCCTCTGAGACCTCAGATATTGGGCTGTAGTGTCTTGAGGCAGTGTGAATGCAGCAACTGGTTTGGGATAGGCACCAGAAAACATGAAATCAGAAACAAAGTACCTAGTCAACATGTGAATTCTATCAGGCTCTCACTTTTTTCATAAATTCTCTAAGCTTAAAATAAATACCAAATCGTACACATATTTCAAAATTGGCTACTTATCATCCTCATGTATTATAATAATTTAGATGTATTTTCATTTTCTTGTATCCTATAATTAAATGCTTGCTCGAGTTTGTAAAGTGAAGTGGTTTCACATAGCCACGATTCACTGTGTTCCAACACAATGCCAGATGATCAATTGCTGAGTCTTTGAAATGCTCATTAGAGCAAACTCAGTGTTAATTTTCAGGCATTTCTTTCCAGTGGCCTTTTTAATTTTCTGAGTTTCAAAGCAGGTGAGACTTCTTTCTATTTTCAGAGAAGTGTGCTTTCTATGGGCGTTTTAGTTTGATACTGAAATGTTTTCCAAATTCTTCACTTATTTGTATGTGGCATAAAGAGTGAAGTTGCTAAAAATCAACTCCTGCTTAGGAAGCACTGATTCATGCCTAAACATGGATGAACTCTGCAGTGCTACGCTAAGTGAAAGAAGCCGGAACAGAAGGTCAGATGTATGATTCCGCATGTAGGAAATAGCCAGAGGGCCAATTCTCAGAGCCAGAGGCAGAACACAGACTTCCGGGGGCTGTGGAAGGAGCAGGTGGGGACTTACTGTTTAATGGATATAAAGTTTTTGTTTGGGATCATGAAAAAGTTCTGGAAATAGTGGTGATGGTTAACTCAATATTTTGTATGAATTTAATGCCATGACAGTGTACACCTAAAACTGGCTCAAACGGTCATTTTTCTGTTATGTGCATTTTACCATAATAAAAACAAAATAAAAATCAACCTCTTGCAAATCAGATGAATGCACTGAAAGTCAAGAAAGTAAAGTGCTTCCCGAGCAAGTGCGAGCTGCAATTTCCATTCAAGGACCTCTCAGGAGGCGGGGTTTTGGTGGGGGCAGGCCCTGCTTGGCCCAGCAGCCCTCCCTGACCTCAGATGGTGCTTCATTATTTATTAGCAAAGCAATCTGGCGGCAGTGCGCCGTCAGCAGCCAGACACCAATACAGAAAGGTCGCAGCCTCCAACACTGCGCCAAGGGTGTGAGAGAAAATACAAATACAGCTTTTTAATTTCAGCTGAATTGATTAGGTAACAATTGGAAGGTGTCACAGGTCAGGAGGTGCAAGCCAGAAGGTCAACAGAGAGAAAGGAGCCCGGGGCAGTGGTCACAGGGGTGCCAGGCTGCCACCCTCACCATGCCATGGCCCTTGTCTTCACAAATGAAGAAATGTCCACTCGGGACCCAGACGCTTTCCACAGGGCCAAGCACATGGCTCAGGGCCACCCCACAGTCAACACAGGTTAGAAATTAGTCTCTATTTGAAGTGAAATACACAGAGGCTCTCAAAGATTTCAAAAGGTGAGAAATAACGCCAGTGCCCAGCAGCACTGAGACTTGGAGTCACTGATACCTGCGTGTGGAGCTGCATGTGGCCTCCAGACCTCAGAGCCACGACTGTGGCTCTTCCTGGACAGGATGAAGGTACAGGAGACACGAAGGGTGGGGCCTTGGCTGCTTGAGAGGCCACCAGCTCAGCCCACAGAGCGTCTCACCTGTCCACAGCCTGCCAGTCCACAGGTCTAAGACTCACCCACAAGATGAAGCAGTGACAGCAGGGCCATGGTCCTTGTGGGAGGCAGCCTTGCTGTGCAGCGGTGAGGAGTATTTCTTCGTGTTCCTGTCATCCAGCTGATAGTCTCTGGATTCACAGACTAAATGTCCAGAGTATTTCTTCGTGTTCCTGTCATCCAGCTGATAGTCTCTGGGTTCACAGACTAAATGTCCAGAATCAAAAGGGCAGCATGAGACATCTACCCAAACCTCAGAAAAGGAAACGAGCAGAGATTCATCACAAACAGGCATAAGCATACATGTATGCATACAGGATTATTTAACTATATAAACACATCGTCTCACAAATCATCACACACATGCATGTAAGTGTCATGGGATAATACTCTTGCCAATGAAAACTGGCAATTATTCAAAAGTACATCATTGCCCAGGAGTCTCTGCCCAGACCTCCTCCCTGGTCAGTGGTGCAAGTTTCAGAGGAGGTTTGGAAGCATCACAACGTAGGTCCCTCTCTGTGGAGATGCGGCCTGTGGGTCCTCTCTCTCCCATGGAAGAGTTTCCGATGCCTCGACTACGGGCAGCTGCGACGGGACCTCCAGCTCCGAACCGGCTAGTGGGCTCCGTGCCACGAGAGCTCCCAGACATGGATGAAACCCAAGGAATCCCGTGGGGCGATGGGCGGCCAGGGGAGGAGGAGCCACATGGCTGCGGGAAGGCATCACAGCTCAGCAGCCCGGAAAGATGCTCCTCGCTGCCCGCAGGCAGCTACAGGCATGAGGCTTTCCTCCGACCTCCTTCTTGCTCATTCAACAGAATATTCTGGAATGCGAGTCAGACAGAGAAATGTGATCACCTCACCAGTCTTTAGTCTGCTCTCACTCGCAGAAGAAGACAGCAGCCCTCCGCCCAGGGCGTTGGTGCATCCTGGGGATGGTGCTGTGCCTCCTAACAGACCCGCACTCCGCCACACCTGGGCTCTGGCCGCCCCCAGCTGCTGAGCCGCTTCCTCTCCCGTCCTTCTCATAGCGTGCACTCGCAGTGGAGTCCCAGAACTTGGGTGTCTGCATCACATTTTTACCAGAAACAACAAAAGACAACTTTGGGAAAACAGAAAACTTACCCGGAGATCAGGGAACTGAATTTAGAACAAGATGTCCCACCTGAATTTGGACAGAAACAAATCTTAAGGAATACTTTATCTGTGCATTTTGTTAGTTGGAGTAAGAATCCCTTCCAACCTGGTTCACATCTTGTGCAATTGCTGGGAGCCTGGCTACCTTTCATCCTCCAAAAGTTTATGGTCTAGAAGTCACAAAGACAAGGAAATCACTTTTTGTTTCCTTTCTATTAAGATTCATCAGTGCATTGTGAGTTAGAAAATAAAACTGAAAATCTATGATGTGAACCATAACCCATAAACTTACACAGATTTTTATCAGAAGTTATGTTTCATCTGTACTCTTTCCCAAAGAAGGAAAGGACTGTTACGAAAAACTGTCTGCTGCTGATAGGTAGGGAAGACAGTAAGCCCCGGTGTCCATTGAGGTCATTTTTCTGATGCTGGTTCTTGAAACAGGCCCATTAATTTACGGATTGGCAATCTTCACTAGGGTCAATGAGAACAGCAACAGTCAGCTTCTGCTACTTGAGTGAGACAAGCATCCTGTAGCCTGCTGCTCTCAGCCTTCACTTCAGTTTCCTCCTGTTCCTTTTCCTTTCTCTTCCCAGCAGACCCACACCTGTGCTTTTTCAGAATGCATCCCAGGAGAAAACCAGCTTCTTCTGTGACTTTAAACCTTTCATGTTGCGGTCTAGAACAACTCATCATGATAGTCATAAAGAAGTCTGGGGCTTAGCAATGCAGACATGTTCGAGAACGAAGTTTTTAAAGATAAAATGCCTGGGAATGTTCTCTCTGTACTCTTGTCAAAATGGATAAATACATTTATTTTAGAATTTTAAAGATTAAATTATGTATGTGCTGGATCTTCTCTTTGGCATCAAAAGGATCTCTCTGTGTCGAGAGGGCAAGGTACCAAGGGAAAGTGGCCCTGTGTTAGCGACGAGCTGGCCATAACCAAGATTAATGATCCTATCTCTTTCCTCTCCAGGGCTTAGCAAGCTATCAGCCATTCATGGGACACCTAAAACAGGACTGAGAGAGAGAGAGGGGAGAGCAGCCAGGATCAAGAGTGCAGAGAATGCTGTTCTTTTCCTTTCTGCTTTCAATTTTGGAGATTGTCAGTATGTGCTGTCACAAATCAACACTTATTTATCGAGTGCTATGTCTAGGGTGCTGCATTTTACCCTCCTGTCTCCATCTTTTCATCTGTACATAGAGTCAGCCATGTTGCGTAGCTAGACCTTAAATTAGGAATCAACAAATTAACATTAAAAGACCCAATCAGTGAATTTTATGTTTTTTCCATGCCATTTAGTGGGATGTATTTATTCATTATAATTATAAAAATAGCGTTGATGTAAAATTGGAAAATTATAGAAAGTATGAATAATTAAATGCAAATTACCTGTAATCCTATAATGGTCTTCAAGAGGGTATTTCAGAGCAAACAAGACACACACACACACCCCCACACACACACACACGCACACACGCACACACACACACGCACACACACACACATGCACATGCACACACACGCACACACATACATGCACACGCACACATGCACACACGCACACCTGGTATCATCTTGCATATCAAAGCTGGGAATCTGGACACCACCATGAGAAGCACTGAGCTATACTTCTATACTTTCAGGGGCCCTACCACATCCTGACTTCCTCTTGCTTCTTAGAAGCTTTTAATCTAGTTGTCAAGACAGTAAGTATTTGGAAAAAAAACCCCACATAATAATAAAATGCTTTAATAAGATTTCACGATAAGAGCAAATCAATGCTACAATTTAATGGATGATTTATCAGCAAATGAACTTCCCAGGCAGTAGTTATAACAGCCATGGAGAGAGGCAGGGAAAGGGTACGTGATCACTCTTATTGAACATCTATACCATAGGCAACGATGAAAATGCTTTATATAAACGATCTCATTAAATCCCATAACACCTGCAGAATATAATCTTATCTATTCTTTTTTACAGAGCTTGAAGCAGAGACTGTGCGAATAGAGGGCTTCCTTAAAGTATCACACAGCAAGGCTAAGCAGAGATAAATATTGGGGAGGCAGAGAGTTCTGTGCTGGTGCAATTTTGGTGCACATGTGTGCAGTGGTTTTAGGAAACTTTGACTGAACACAAGTGATTAGTATAATTGATTCAAGCAGAGGGAATGTTATGAAAGTGAGTGGATGTCTCAGATAGTCCATGGTATTATCAAAGAGTCCTCCCTGAGCATCCTGCTCCATTTAAAGAGGATAAAAATATCCATGACATCAGCTGCTCTAAGAATTCAATCATATAGGAAAGTGTCAACACAACCAGCTTTTAATAAATAGTGTCTTTGATTGCTGGGAGATCTGCATTTCAGCACATCATTTGAGCAAATCAAGTGTGTGAACCAGTGGACCCATGCCAACCTGGAACAGAGTTCCCTGTCCTGTTCTCAGGCCTCGTCCCAGGTTATTTGTCTAAAAGGTGAATCAATGCCTTAGATTATGAAATCACTGCCATCTCAAGCAGACACTCAGATGACACAGAACTGCCAAAGAGTGGTTACTAATAGGCTTAACCAGTTCACAATAGGCTGGGGCAGTGGCTGAGTTCAGTGTCAAAATGAATTATATAGAAACAAATAATCACAATGTCCTTATAGGAAAATCCACACACACAAACACACACATGCAGACACACAGACACTGAATTAAAAACTTAACAGAAAAGTGTTTTGTATTTTCAATGTAAGTAGAGAGGCCATCAAAGTGGAAAAGAAGATATAACAAAATTTGATGATTGGATGAGTGAGGTAATTCAATAGCCATTTTGGGAAGCCAAGGCAGGCAGATCATGAGGTCAGGAGATCGAGACCATCCTGGTTAACACAGTGAAACCCCGTCTCTACTAAAAATACAAAAAATTAGCCGGGCGTGGTGGTGGGTGCCTGTAGTCCCAGCAACTCGGGAGGCTGAGGCAGGAGAATGGCATGAACCTGGGAGGCAGAGCTTGCAGTGAGCCGAGATGGTGCCATTGCACTCCAGCCTGGGCAACAGAGCAGGCCTCCATCTCAAAAAAAAAAAAAAAAAAAGAAAAAAAGATATTTATAGGCATTAAGCTTTTTGTTTTTTTTGAGACAGAGTTTTGCTCTTGTTGCCCAGGCTGGAGTGCAATAGCGTGATCTCAGCTCACTGCATCTCCGCTTCCCAGGTTCAAGCGATTCTCCTGTCTCAGCCTCCCAAGTAGCTGGGATTACAGGTTCGTGCTACCATGCCCAGCTAATTTTTGTATTTTCAGTAGAGATGAGGTTTCATCATATTGGTCAGGCTGGTCTCGAACTCCTGACCTCAGGTGATCTGCCCACCTCTGCCTCCCAAAGTGCTGGGATTACAGGTGTGAACGGCCACTCCTGGCCACATAAAGCCCTTTTTATACATGGAAATGAAAAAGGAATATCATCTCTTGCTTCTGGACATTCACATTGTTTGGGGAGGGAGAGCTTATCTGGGGAAGAAGCCCAGTATTAGAGACGAGGCCTCAATTCTGCACCCTGGGACAGCATTCCAAGGAAAGGAAACGGGAATTTGGGTCATCAGCAAGACAAATGGGTAGAGAGCTCTATTGGGTTTTCACTGGCTAACTTTAAGTCGTGGCCTCGAATACAACTGCTCAAGAGGTGTTGCAAATAAAGAAACTGAAGACAGGAGTGAGGCCAGGATTGGAAATACAAACCTAAGAATAATTGTGCTCAAGCTGTTACATGAAGGTGGGAGAATCATTCTCTCGGAGCTGAAGTAAAAGCAGGGTTATGTGGAGAATCACACGAGCAATGGCAGCACCCAAGTGAATTTAGGTGAGAAGAAAACGCAGGTGACAAACCTATCTGCTTAGGATTAAGGAGCCAGAAGAATGGATTTATCTGGGGTTGGCCTGGGGGTCAGGGGAAGAGTGTTGTCGCAGGTGAAGGTTGCCACAGTAGCCAGCAGTGCTAGAGAAAGAGCAAGGGGGATGAAGTCAGGGCAGGGCCGCAGGTCTTCATACAGATGACAGCTCAGAAAGGGCAAGATACACCACAGAAAATCAGAAGTTGGTGAGGAATTCGTTTACCAGATCATTAAACTGCGGCCATTAGTCTGTAAAGGAAAGAGACAGGGCTCTGTGATAGAAGGCAGGAGGATCATGTGCGGCTTTTGAAGATGAGGAGAGTGGGGAACAATGGAGTTGAATGTTGGAAGAGGCCTTTCCACGGAGCCATCCCACCAAGGACCTAGGCAAGGATCTGCTCCCCAGGCAAGGAGGGAGTGTGGGTCTTGGATCACAGAGAGGAGGAGGAGGTGTGAGGCCGGGAGGGTGCAGGAGGGCCAGTGAGGATGTAGGAGAACCACTGAGAAAAATGGCAGAGACCTTGACACGTGGAGGACAAAAGTGAACTTAATTTTCTTAACAATACTGAAGGTCCCAGTTGAAGAGAGAGAGAGCATGAGACAACTTGATTGAAATGGTGAAGCTTTGGAGAGATTTTGCAGGGAATGCACTGGAGAACCATGAAGATGTGAAAACAAACACACAAACAAACGAACAATCAACCAAGTTTGCATCTTTGGAGAGCTCACTTGCATCACCAGCACGGTGCCATGTATGAGTGACACATTGCAGGGAAACAAACCAGAGATCTCCCATGAATGTCTCCGGAAACACATAGAAAACATAAAGTAGAAACAGCAGGGAGAATGCAGACCAGAGGATCAGCAAAGTGGACCCAGAAGCTCAGAGCACGGGCGAGCTCAAGGTCAAGACTGTTGAGGTCACCAACCTCAAAACAGAGTTCCTGGCTTGTCACAGCTGGAAGCAAAAGGGATTGGATGTGGGTTGGATGTGGTGCTGGTCTGGTGGTACACCTGTGGTACAGGTGTAGACAAGCAGGTCAACAGAACAAAATAGAAAACCAGAGGCTGAGCCTAGGGTGTATAAGTGCTTTATGTGAAACTTTAAACAACATATCCAATTATTTGGGGAAATATTTACTTAGTAAGTAACGTGAGAGCAATTGGTTACCTATGTCAAATGAGAGAGGGAGATCCAGTAGAAATTTAAGGGAATAGGATGAAACAAAACTTATATTAATTTAGTACCTACGTCTTTTTTTTTTTTCCTGTGAGACTGAGTCTCATTCTATTGCCTAGGCTGGAGTGCAGTGGCGCAATCTCTGCTTAACGCAACCTTCACCTCTCGGGTTCAAGTGATCCTCCTGCCTCAGCCTCCTGAGTAGCTGGGATTACAGGCTCCCACCACCACGCCCAGCAAGTTTTTGCATTTTTAGTAGAGACAGGGTTTCACCATGTTGGCCAGGCTAGTCTCGAACTCCTGACCTCAAGCGGTCTGCCCGCCTTGGCCTCCCAAAGTGCTGAAATTACAGGCATGAGCCACCACACCTGGCCCAATGTAGTACCTACTTCTCAGCAGGCATTTAATTTGTAAAATGTGAAATCTACTTTGATCTGAACAACCCTTCCACGATAGAAGAAGCAGTGACTCCATATTTTTCTGGTGAGAAAACTTCAATTTTTGAGAGGCTAGGAGATACTAGTCTTTCGAGAAATCGAGGCTAGCCTCCTTTCAAAGCCCCTTTTCTTGATGACGGATTTTAGTCCTGTGAGCCCAGGGAGGATACGACACCTTCACGAGGGCGCCTTGCTCCTCTGATTTTGGCTCAGCTGGCACGGTGGGAAGCCTGCCTAGTCATATTAAATGCACAGCACTTGAGCTGGATGAGACGGAATACAATTGAATCCTGCAGACCCTCAAGGAAGGAAGATATGAACTCCGTCTAACTTCTCTAATAATCAAAATTACTTCCAAACAACAGCTTACCCAATAAAGCTCAATAAAGCAAAATTGAACCCCTAATAAAATAGTCCAGAAGATGCTGAACTAGAGGAACACTGGCTTTAGGTAACTGCAGCTTTACCGAAGGTCAGTAATCATGTGTCTTTAAAGTGTATAAAGTGCTCTGGGATTTTGTTAACCCGGAAAGTCACTGTTTATAAAAGACGGGTGTAGGTGACAGTGGAGGCGTCACCTGGGTCTACCTTTAACGATGGAAAATGCATCTCCTTAGCTGCTGGGAGTGAGGCCAGCAGACAGCCTTCTGTGTCAGTTTTGTCAGTGGCCACCTCAGGGCAAGTGCCTGCTCCGCCCAAAGTCACACCTCCTTCTGGGGCAACCTTCTGACCCAGCCCCACCCTGAGAAGAGTCTACAGAGCCCTCTCACTTGGGAGCTGCCCGGGGTGGGTCCAGGCCTCCGTGGAGACAGCCCTGCAGCCACCTCCTCTTTGCTTAATCCATGTTGTCCCACTTCTTACAGGGGCCAACCCAAGAGCACTGCCTAATAGACCGCCTGAACCCTGATTTCTGTCTCAACCTGCAGTAATTCAGGAGGGAACCCAAGCTGCAACCCTTAGGAACCAAGAGGACTCAGCTCTTGTGCCTGAATTTCTCAAGCTACCTCTTGATATGCCGACCTTCCACTGCAAAATAATCTCAGAAGTGAAATGTGTATTATTCTGTGGATGAAAAAGGAGAAATACCTAATTACCACAATATGCTGGATTTGGATGTAGGTCATTTTTCCAGCAAATTTTAGCCCTGTCAAAAATGTAATCCAATTAAAATTAAAACACGTAGTTTATTGTGCATACAAAAGAACAGTTTGTGAAACCAGAGATTTGCCATCCAAAGTGGCAAGAAGCTCCACTTAGAGCGGTCACGGAACAGCTGGAGGAGGTATTTGGAACTTTTTGTCATTGGCTGTTACACACTAATATTCTTCTTAAAGGCAAAAATAACTGATCAAGCTAATTTGTCTGTAGTTGATTGGCCTAATGTTACTGAATCATGCTGACAAGGACATAAAGCTTATGTTTCATGTTTTGTTTATGATTAGAGCTTAAATTTGGGGGAAATCAGGACGACTTAAGTTTGGGCTACATGGCAATGGGCAGTTGGTCTTGAGGCTCTATGGAAACTGTGGTCTGCACTTTTAGTTTTTTCTTTGACACCCCTGAAGTGTTTATCGACACTTTCAATGGGGACCCACCATCTGCTTTAGAAGTTTTAATCCAGTTTATGCTGATTTTACGTTGTTACCTATTTCTGTATGTTTCTTATATCTGAAAAGCCTTTGAAACTTACTCTAGTGAAATAAACAAATAAAATAAAGCTGGGGACCCCAAGACCTCCCTGGTCACCTTCTGCGATTGCCTGTCTCCTAAAGAGGGTGCAGGTTGCTTACACCCAGCCCTAAGCTTCTCCCGCCGTCCTCTGCTAGTTCATTTTCTCATGAAATGTGCAGAGAACAACATAATGAATGTGTTACACCCAAACCCACGTCGGCCTCAAATCCTAGAGTGTAGTCGTATTGTCCAGATCATTTTTAAAGAAATAGAAAAATGACTAAACCAATGCCAGCACCCTGAGCGTGCCCCTCCCTGAGTGTGCCTCTCCCATTGGATTCCCCTTTCTTCCCCAGAAGCACCTGCACCGAAGATTTGGTGTTAATTGTCCTGTGGGATTCTTTCCTTTTAACTTTTGCTACACATCTGTTTATCCATAAACAATAGAGAGTACTATTTCACATGTTGTTACACTTTAGATCAACATGGCATTGCACTGCAGATCTCTTTCTGCAACTTGCTTTGGAGTTGTTGTACCATGTTAGGTTCTGAAATATTGCCTTAGACTTTTTCTGTAAAGAGGCAGATAATAGATGTTTTAGGCTTTGTGGGCAACTACTCAACTGTATCCTTGTCACGTGAAAGCAACCATTGATAATACATAACCCAATGGGCTTGGCTGGGTTCCAGCCAAACTGTATTTGCAAAAGCAGGCAGCTGGCCAGATTTAGTCTGTGGGCTATAGTCTGCAGATCCCTGCTTCAGATGAAGTCCATGATTTAAACTCCTGTGAAGTGCTCCATTCATGAATTTTGCATCATTTATTTACCTACTCTCTTTTGTGCTACATATTTACATTGTTTCTGTTTTTTTTTCCTATCTGAAACAATATTGAAATCAACATTCTTAGGACACCTACCTAGAAATGGACTCATATAGAGATGTCTTCGGCTTCACCATGTTTGCCTCTGAAGTTATTTTATTAATTCACACTCTACCCTCACCAGCAGAGTATGAGATGCCTAAATTCTCTACTTTCTCAATCAAACTTCCTAGAGTCAGACTTTAAACGTCTTTGCCAAACTAATGAGTATGGTCTGATACCTTAATTTTCATTTATCTGAATCATTCCAATGTCCTTTTCTGTAAATTCTATATTTTAATTCTTTGCTTTGTCATCTATTTCTTTGTATATTTTCCCTTGTATATAGTCCTGTAAGATTACATATATTTAAAGACTTCTCTTTAATTCATGAAACCAATCCTTCACTTACTTAATTACAATACGAGTTAATGACTTGTCTTATCTCCTTGTTAATGGTGCTTTTTTTTTTTGCCCAGTCTTTAATGTTAATATAATGAAAAGTTTATATGTTTTTCTTTACTCCTCCTGCATTTGTGTCTTTTTGAGGAAATAATTTTTAACCCCAAATAATAAAAGTAACCACCTACATCATCTTCAAAAATGTTTTAAGATGTTGATTTTGACACTGAGGTCTTATGGTACAGTTTCATGTATGGTGTAAGGTAAGAATTTAACTTCACCAAACTTTCCCATATGAATTATGAATGTGTTAAACGTGATGTAACAATTTCATCTGTCTTTACTCTGTCATTGCTCTTCCACTTTAGAGTGTTAGGAAATATATCCATCTATTGGCTGTTTTTGGGCTTTAATCTTCCACAGTGGACAATATAGAAATTTGAACTGTAATTGCATTAAATTTAGGGAGTAGTTTGGGGAGAATGGTATCTCTGCAACCATGTGTGTCTTCTTCTCCATATGTTCCCATGCTATCAGGACTTCCTTTATGTTGTGTGTGGTTGAGATGATCACATTTTTGCCACGCCCCCCCGCCTAGAAGTGGATTTGCTCCCTCTTGAGGCCGGGCTGCTTCCTTGACTTACTTGAGAAGCTGAGTGTGGCGGACGTAGAGGGATCAGCCTGACCAGTTTACCTGGGACTTTCCCAGGTATGGCACCGAGGAGCCTCTTGGCTCTGAGCATGAAGTGATGGTTGATCATCCTATGACTTCCAAGACGAGATGCTGGGCATTTTGGAGACAGCTGGCCTTTGGGGACGTGTTGTCACAGCAAACCCAGGCTGGATGAACAGATAAATGCTCACGGCAACGAGCTGCCCCATTTCTACACCACTCCACGGGCCGCACAGACCTGGGTACCTTCACCCCGTCAGACAATGGAAGAGGCTTTAACAGTCTTTGTGGAATCTGGATTAGTCTATTTATATAAATTCATACAAATTTAATCATACACTAATCCAATCTAAGACATTGTTTAAAGAAATACTACATTTAATGTTTTAATGGAACACAAAAAATCTTAATGCTTGTTTTAGAAATTTAACTTGCATCAGATTTTCATCAAGTGGCCCACCTCTTAGAATATTAGATGCACTGAGAAGCAAGATACATTTCTGTAGCCATTGCCAAGGCATAGATTGGCCTCCTGAGCCATCAAGCAAGCAGTAACACCAAGTTATATGGTTAAATTTTATTGTTTTTTATAATTTAAAATATAATAACCATAGGAACTCAATAAAGAACTGGTAATAAAGAAGTTACAGAGATAAATTATTCTAAATGGAAAATAAATGATACTTGGTGATAAGGCTTATGAGGTCTGGGACTTGGCCCACCATGTTCACAGCAGCATCCCCACCACCCAGACATGCCTGGCTCACAACTGGAGCACAATAAATCCTCGTTGAATATTTTTAATAACTTGTACTCATTTCTAACAAATGTATTGTCACTTGATTAATTCAATTTTCTAAGAAACAAAATACACTCAAACCACTTTTGAATACTTTCTTTAGGGATCTAAGCCAGGGAATACCACATAGTTAAATCGACCCACTAATGAGATCGTTTCATCAACTTAGTATTTAATTTTCATGGGATCCAGTACAAGACAGGCCCACTACTCTGGAGCTTCTCTTTATAACTTGAAGCAGTCTATCAGGTTTCCATTATTTTATGGGTGGGCTTAGCATTATTGGGAAGATAAAGGAAACAATAGAACCTAGGACAGAATAGAAGGTGAGAACATTGCATATGGGCACTCTTGAATGGACAGGGGCGTTCCACTGCTGAAATTCCTCGAATGTGTTCTGTACTAGAAGAAAAAAATATGTATTTTTCCATAAATAGACAATTTCTCACTCACAGGAGGCTGAACAAGACACCCGTTTTCCATCTCACTATTGAATTGGCAAGGAATCCAGTAAATAACAAGCAAAACAAAAAATTCTGTCTCTTTATTTAATAAATAAAATGCAAGAAGGAAGTTAACGCAAACGGGGACTCTTAAAATGAAATAATCATGGTGGGGCCCAGCCCATCTGGTTGTCTGTCTCATGGTTGCATGGAAGGGGTCACTGTGGGGTCTGTCTCATCAACTCTCTCTCCCTGGTGATGGAGACAGTCAAGGCTGTGTCCTGCAGTTCAACATGAGAGTGTGGGTGGCCCCACGGAGAAGGGTCATATCAAAGACACATCTCATTGAATAGAAGACACGCACACACAAACACACAGACACACACACACAGACACACACACAGACAGACACAGACACACACACACAGGCACACATACACAGGCAGACATACACACAAATACACACAGACACAGACACACACGGATGACACACACAGACACAGATACACACAGACACACTTAGACACAAACACAAAAGCACACACAAACACACACAGACACAGACACAGGCAGACACAGACACACACAGACCCAGACACACACAGACACACAAACACACACACACAGGCACACACACAGACACAGGCAGACATACACACAGACACAGACACACATGGAAGACACACGCGGACACACATACACACAGACACACTCAGACACACACACAAAAGTGCACACACAAACACACATAGACACACACACAGACACAGGCAGGCATACACACAGACACAGGCAGACATACATACAAACACATACACACACACAAACACATACACAGACACACACAGACATGCACACAGACATAGAGAAACACATGCATGCAGACACACACACACACACACACACATAAACATGTCATTATTAATTCTTCCAAACTGAACTCATTGATAATGTGGTCTCTTGGATACTCAAGCAGCATTATTCCTTGGCTCTATTCTCCAAATAATTTGTCTTTTGCCAAACCTTTGAAAAAACCAGTTTTAAAATTTCCTCTTAAAAGCATAAGGGACTTAGCTCTATCCACGAAGAGATGTGTGATCCCTGGCTAGCATTTCTGCAGTGCGAACATCTTTCATCAGGTTTTGACCCCCAGCAATCATACTGTAGCTCCGTTATGTTGGCTGCCCCATTTCTTCATCAGAGACTGGGCCCACTCCAGGAAACTTGCTGGGCCTTCTCTTCACACGTGAGGCAGCCGGGCGTTGGTGGTACAGTGGTGAGCATAGCTGCCTTCCAAATGATGGAGCTGTAAAGCAGAGGGGCAGGCACAGTTGGGGTCCTGCTTCCCCACACGGCCTGATGCAGCTCCACCAGATACTCCAGGCTACACCACCACACCACTCAAGAGGCTAATAAGAGGACTCTGAGGCACTGGGTTCAATATGCCCCTCTCCTGTTTTTTGTTTGTTTGCTTTCCTTTTACTTGAAACAATCCTCAGAGAAGTGCTCCCTTCCAATGGTCCAAAGATTAAGCTTCCCTGCTGTAGTAATCAGCAAAGAGAGGCTTTTGGCAGTGGCTCTGATGACAGTCTCAGGAGCTCAGTGGCCACTGGCTTTTGTCCTGGGGTCCCTTGAGCTCCCAGTTACTCCAAGGGGAACCGGAGGGTAGCCTGAATGCTGAGAGGTTGCTCTTTCATGCTTCAGAAGAAAGATTTCCGGACTCTCAAGCAGAACCCTGGTCTCCCCTTTGCAGAGTCTGGAAAGCATATCTTTTTCCCAGCCAAATGAATCCGAATTGCATGAATGGACATCATTCTCCCAGCTCACACAGAAAACAAGGCGTGTGCTTACAGTATTGATTACAACATTGTCTTATAGAATAAATTAAAGCTTGATCATAATATTGTGCTTGTATTTGGTGCTTTTTAAAAAATGTGTGTCAAAAGAAGTCAGCATCCTGAGAGCTCCAGCGAAGGCCAGGTGCAAAGTGCTATCGACCTGTGACCCAAAGGGACCAAGCCAGGCTGCTCCTGGGCATCAGATTTAATTTTCAACTAGACCCAGGTTCATAACACAAAGCTCGACTGAGGAGTCCTTCCTATGTTTAGACCAATGCCTGAAGACCCGAAGCTGTCTGAAGCAGCCATTTCTTTTCAATGGTGGGAGCACTCTAATATGTAAGTGGTAACTCACAGCTCCAGGATGGGGCTAGGTAAATATTCAGAATTTATAAGAAGGCCTGGCCAGCACTCAGACCAACATCCAGTACCTCCCACGGCCCAAAGTGGGAGTGAGATTTTTCTCACCATTCTTGGGAAGTCTTCCCTCTGGCCAGGTAAAGACAAGGTCATCTCAGCTAATGAGAGCTGCCTGTCTCCGTGTGGTCCAGATGTCAGCCAGGAGAGACAGCTACAACCAAGTTGACATTGCAGCTGCCAACTGCCATGAGCACTGCAGTGACGCCTTCGCTCTCCAATCTCGTCACTCTGGAAATTGTTGGGTGTCATCTATGTGCTTATATGCATTGAGGGGTTTCTCCATGTGAGTGCCTGTGTATTTCTCTCTCTCTCTCTCTCTCTCTGTGTTTGTGTGTGTGTGTGTGCATAAGATAAATTGCATTTCAGAGAACAGAGAGCAGAGCCTCCCGTGCAGTGTGTCCGAGGGTATCCTTGCAGGGCTGGGCGGCTGACTCCCCACCGCTGGGACTTCTACCTACAGTTCCTTAGGGGCTGCCAGTCCATGAATGACCCATCTCTAAAAATAATGGCTTTTGCCTTTGGTTTTTATAGTCAGCTTATCTTTCTCACCAGTCTGTACATAAATCATTATCTTGCATCAAATTTGTTCAAGTTCAAAAAGTAAATCAGTAATTTTGCAGCAAAAACCAGTAAGATGCATGAAAATGAACACACTCCTTTTCATCCATCTTTATTCATGGTCCTTTCCAAGTACTTTAGAGGCAATGATTGTTCCTCTCAACCCAGTGAAATTTAGAAGAGAAAAAGGATGTAAGCCTTCAATAATGTACCTTAAACTCCAAGAAACAATCTCAATGGATGTTCACCTGTCTAGAGAAGCTCATTTGTTTACCAGATTTGTTCATGTAAAGAGAAAACAGATTCCTTACCTTTTTAAATATGCTAACTACATTCTTTGTAATATTTTTTAATGTGTGTCAAAAAGAATAAATAGCCTGAGTGCAACCATAAAGGGCAGATGCAAAGCGCTATTGATCTGTGACCTAAAGGGACCAAGCCAGGCTGCTCGTGAGCGTCACGTTTAATTTTCAGCTAGACTCAGAAGTGAAATGCAAAGCTTAGCCAAGGAGTATCCGGATGCCTGGAGACTTTGAAAGGTGTTTAAGGGAGATTCAGATTTTGATTAAATCGTGATTCTGGTCCTTAAGTCTTTAGAGTAAACAGACAATGGTAGTGTATTTCAAGGATATGTTTCCAAAGGCCCTCTCAGAGCATGAGTTAGTAAAAAAACTATGCTCATTTGTAGAGGAGCGGGATCCCTCTCAGACACCACCTGCTCTGGCCAAGCTCATTGGAACACAGACCTTGTCACATCTGGCATCCCTATCACCTTCACATGGCCATGAGCAGGTGTCCTGAGCTTGCTTCACTCGGCTGGGAAGGAAAGCCCAGCAGGGAATCCCGCTCCTTTCTGGTAGAGTCCGAGTAACAGCATCTCCAGCCCTGGTCAGCGTATCTCACCCTGACGCGGGATCCGCCACCCGGCCTGGAGGCTCTACTGTTCTGCTCCAGCAGCACAATCACCTGCTCCACGTTGCCAGGAATCTCGCCAGGTGGAAAGGGCCAGAATCCATCCGTCCCTTGGGGGTGAGGGCTCTGCATCTAGAGGATTCTGGCCAGAAGGGTGGCCCCTCTTTCCTGGCAGCTTCAAAGCCAACAACCATTTCTGGACTGATTAATAGGTGTCCAGACCTTTGCTGGGTACAGCAGGCACCAATGAAGCATGAAGCCCAGTCCCTGCCTTTAAGAGCTCAAAGAGGTACCGAAAGGGCTCTCCTTGGGGTGGAGTGGGGGACTCCATACATGCAGGATACCTGGACGGAAATGAAGAGAGAATATAATCAAATGCAGGTGGCACTGAGTCTAGACACTGAGAACAACCAGCATGGAACCCTCCAGGCCAGAGGGCGGATGTAGGCATGATGTGCATGAACTCCTCACACCAGAATACCCGAAAACAGGAATCTGGCATGGGCCCGTAGTGGGGAATGCACCTAGGTAAATAAAGGATGGGTAGAAAGGTTTCAAGAGCCATAATATATGTCACTTCAAAAGACCAGGAGCTTTTGAAAGTGCTTTAAGGAGGAGGCAACAGCTGGGCCAGGGCTCTGTAGGATGGGTCTCTTGGGAAGAAATTCACCAGGATGAACCTGGCTGAGCTTATGAGAAATTCCACAAGGTTCTGAACTCAGGAAAATGAGCTCAATGAGGGCACCTCACTGATTCCCCACCTCTTCTTATTTGGCCATATACTGATGCACTTTTTGTCCCAGTGTTCATAGTCCTAAGAATCAGAAGTGAAACGTACAATCTCTTCAGTGGTGAGTGGTGTCCATCTGCTCCCAGGTCCAAGGTCAAAATAAAGATCCCAACTTTCTTGTCCCAAATAGATCCTAACTAAACACACACACACACACACACACACACACACACACACACACACACACAATGTTTTCTGGTTTGAGGGAACTGTATTAGAAAGCATTTTCATGAGAAGCTAATTTCTTCTTTAACTTCGGTCTTCTAAAGCTTTCTGTTAGGAAACTGTTCTGTCTAAAATAGGGGCCGTCAACATCATGTCTGCCCAAGGAGGAAAACAGTTGCACCCTGAATGAGACTGTGCCCTGAACCCAGGATTCTGGCAGGGCCTTGGGGTCTGTTGGTGATGAGGGGCACCTGCTGCAGGTCCTTAAATTGGATCTTGCATCCTCAGCACATTTTAGAGCATGTGTAGCCTAATGCTGCAATTCCTTCCAGTTGGTGGCAGGGGCATCTCATCCCTGAGTTTGGAATAAGAAAATGATAACTGAGATAAGACTGTTTGGAAGAAAATAGTTTTTAAGCATTTACGGGAAATGTGTTGAGCGGTCCTGCAGATCAGTATGCTTGATTTGGGAACATATTATCTTCCTATAAGACTCCAAAGCAGTATCTCTTTGAAATGTGTGAGTAAAACTTCTGGGGTTTGGATCACACAGCCAATTTAGGTCCATTATAACTCTCTTATCCCCGAAATGCACCTGGAAATGATAAAAAACAATCTAGCTGCCTATTTTGAGTAATGTTGGCAAAGTTTTCCAAGATTTTTACAGTTCAGCTCTAGCACAGCTGAAGCAGAGGGATCAGCTTTCAACAACAAAAGTGGGAAATTTGCTGCAGATCACTGCTCATGGCAGCCAGATTTGTTGCTCCGGTATCTCAGAAACGACAATTAAAAACCACAAGTTTGTCCATTGTCCTTCTTGCTGCTACTTTGACACACATCCACTAAACATTCTAGAAAGAAAGAAGGGGAGCTCACACAGCCTCTGAGAGACCATCCTGAGCCTGAAGAAGATGCATATCAGAGAGGACATTTGGAAATCTTTTTTGCATTTTGAGCTAGTAGAAATGTTTTCATTAAAAACTTCAGATACTTCTACAAATGTAGAGTCCTACGTTTCCTTATTAAATGTATGGGTCTTCCTCTTTACAGAAAAAAAAAAGTATTTCTAAACGAGCAACGAACTGGATGTGACCTCTTGCAGGGGGCAGAGTGGCCTTGTGTGGAAATGAAGCAGGGAGGATCAGGAGCCCTCCTGGAGCCCTGTGGGGTCTGCAGAGCCAGAGTCTTTCTGTGACAAGTGAGCATGTGCGTGTATGTGCCTGTGTGCGCCTGTGTGGAGGGGTGTGCATGTGTGTGTGTGTGTGCGTGTATGTGCCTGTGCATGCCTGTGTGGAGGGGTGTGCATGTGTGTGTGTGTGTGTGTGTATGCCTGTGTGGAGAAGTGTGCATGTGTGTGTGTGTGTGTGTGTGTATGTGCCTGTGCATGTCTGTGTAAAGGGGTGTGGATGTGTTTTTGTGTGCATGTATGTGCCTCTGCATATCTGTGTGGAGAAGTGTGCATGTGTGTGTGTGTGCACATGTATATGCCTCTGCATATCTGTGTGGAGGGGTGTGGATGTGTGTGTGTGTGTGCCTGTGTGGAGAAGTGTGCATGTGTGTGTATGTGTGCATGTATGTGCCTGTGTGAAGGGTTGTGCCATGTGTGTGTGCATGGGTGTGCATGCTTGTGTGGGTGTGTGAGCACCTGTTGGGGCCGGAAGGCTGGCACATGACTGGCCTTTGGGGCATCTACAGCCACCACTTCATAATGGAAAGGGGGTATGATAGGTGCAGGTTAGGAAAAAACGTGATGCCTTCCTTCCAATGGATGAACATGCACTTCATTTCTCTCCATGACTCACTTCACCTGGCTGTAGTGAGCAGGTTCCCCTATAGATGCAGGGACCCTCCACACAAACAGGGTAGGGTTGGGTGATGCTTCGACGTTTAGAGCAAGAGTACACAGAGAAGGGTTTCGGCCCATGGCAACTTTGCTTGCTCCACCCAGAACATTCCAAATTAGAGGCGCACGTGCATGATGTAATCGATAGCCACTCCCACCAGGTGGACTGAAATTATGATCTTTACAATAAGGTAAAACCTGAGGCTTGGACACCAGAATGTCAGAATGCAGAGCCAGGCCTGTCTTTGAGACTGTGGAATGACCACCCGATCCTCTGTTTACTGATGGCAGAATTCAGGGATCTCGTGAACTGGTTTGCTATGTCCCTGTTAGAAGTGACATCCTTCTGGCCGGGCGCGGTGGCTCATGCCTGTAATCCCAGGGCTTTGGGAGGCCGAGGTGGGTGGATCACGAGGTCAGGAGATTGAGACCATCCTGGCTAACATGGTGAAACCCCATTTCTACTAAAAAATACAAAAAATTAGCCAGGCGTGGTGGCAGGCACCTGTAGTCCCAGCTACTCGGGAGGCTGAGGCAGGAGAATGGTGTGAACCTGGGAGGCAGAGCTTGCAGTGAGCGGAGATCATGCCACTGCACTCCAGCCTGGGGGACAGAGCGAGACTCCGTCTCAAAAAAAAAAAAGAAGTGACATCCTTCTGTGCCACGCAACTCAATCTGTTAGCATGAGCTAAACAGATACATGATGAAAGCAGGGAGAATCTGTATCAACATGCCAAGAAAACACCACTTCTCGCTCAGGAAGCTCAGGGGAAACCCTCTCTAAGCTTGTCCCACTCTGCAGCTTGGAAACACACAAAGAATGGTCAAAATCGGGGCAGGGAGCACCTGCCGCTCATTGCAAAGGTGGCTGTGATCCTAACTTTGCTTGAGGAACTCAGATAGTTGAATGCAATTTTAGCTTTGGATTGCAGCAACTTACTTTTTAAAGCATGGCCAATAGAGAGGAGAACCATCGTCTGAGGTGGTCGGCACAGGCCTTCCGGGGCAGCTGTGGTGGCAAATCTTGGAGTGAGTATCCTGTGGGAGGATGACAAGGACATTGAGTCAGCCAGGTATGAGGAGCCATCTCTGGCTGGACTTACACAACATTTGTCTCCACCCCTCTTTGATTATTGACTTAAATGGGTGTTGTTGGAGGGAAGAAACACACGTAGAAGAATGTGCCATGGAGGGCATCCATAATTAAAGTCCAGATTCAATGGGAGTGTCTCCCCGCCTTGCAGCAAGCTTTGTCATCCTGCAGAAAGAACACGAGCCTCGCGGTGTAGAGAAAAGTTAAACAATTGTCAGCGGAAGGCAGATGAGGCTTTATTGAATGCCTGTATTACTAATGCATGAAGAGGTGCTGTGCTGAGCATAGAAGATACAATCATTGCTTTAATCATGGTACAAGTTTTATCACCAATAGCCCCATTAAACATCAAGAGCAGGGCAGGCTTGCTCCAAGGCAGGGAGCTCGTGTGGTTTCAGGAAAATCAGGGAGCCAGGGTCATTCGGATGCCAGCGATCCCGGCCGGAGGGTCACCTGGGTGGAGCGAGAGGGCTAGTGTTACCACCTTGAGGACAGAGGAGAGGTGAGAATTCAGGCCCAGCGGGAGCTGGGGTCAAGGAGAGGCTGCCGTGCAAGTGACTCCATCACCGTCAGCTGGCACCTGGGGCCTGGCCTCCTCCCCTCCCCCAGGCCCAACCTGGGCAGGTTAGAGAAGAAAACGGAAAGGAAGGAGAGGCCAGCCCCTGTGGGAACTTGCTCTTCTTACCTGTTGCTTGCAGGGAGAATGGTTTGGAGCTGGGGAGTGGATGGTGCCGGGAAACTTCTGTCCCGGTGTTCTCATCACATCAGTTTAGGGTCTGGCCTGTCTCCAGGAGACGCTCTTTCTCTCCCTGGCCCCTCTACTGGGGCCTTAGTGGGCACGCAGTCAGTTTCTGACTCTGGCTGCCGGGCAGACCCCGACCCTTGCATGAGGGGTCTTCAGACATAGATCTCGGGGATGCTTGGAAACGCCATTATCCATGGGACAGACAAGCCCTGACACAGCTTCCTCAATAGTTTTGCTGACTTTTGTCTCCATCAGACTGAACCCTAGAGAAGCCAGGACTGGGGAAAGCTAGCAGGTGCTCACCTCGGGCACAGGCAAGGGACACGACACAGCCGGCCATGAGATAAATCAGATTCAGTGCCATATTAAAAAAAGTTAATGCAAACAAAAGTCCATTATCACCAAAGTATCAAGTTTTTCAATAAAAGCAGGATCCATGACTGTCCTGCACTGAGCCACAAGGAAGCCTGAAGTCAAGGTGAAAAATCAGGAATTTGGATCCTGTATTTATGCCACATTCTTATATTTTTGTCCATCATGGATATTTTGCATTAATTTAGACATTTTAAAATATTGCATTAAAATATTATATATTTGGGAGACTGAGTGTTTTGGCAGCCTTTAAATGTTGCACCTGAGTGTTACAGGTTGACTTGCTTCCCCAAAATATTCATGAGAAAATTGTAACCCCAGTACTTCAGAATGCAGCCATACTTAGAAATAGGGTTGTCACACAAAAGATAACAAGTGCTGGTGAGGATGTGGAGAAAGAGGAACACTAACACGCTGTTGGTGGGAACATAAATTAGTACAACCCCTAAGAAGAACAGCGCAGAGCTTCCTCAAAACACTAAAAATCGAGCTAAAAAATCTCACTGCTGGGTATTTATCCAAAGGAAAGGAAATCCATATTTCAAAAGGACTATTTTAAAAGACTATCGCCTGCACTCGCAATAGTCAAGAAATAGAATCCCCCTAAGGGCCGATCTACAGATGAATGGATAGAGCACATGTGCTGTGTGTACACGGTGGAATACTATTCGGCCATGAAAAGAATAAAATGTTGGCATTACAGTAACGTGGATAAACCTGGAAGACTTTATGTTAAGTATTTGCCTTTCAGTCTCAGAAAGGCAGATGCCTTGTGATCTCACTTTTATGTGGGATCTAAAAAAGTTGATCTCCTAGAAGTAGAAGAAGAACAGCAGGGAACAGAGGCTGGTGGAGTGATGGGTTGCAGGGAGGGGTTGGTCAGTGAATACAAAGTTAGAAGGGAGGAATCAGTTCTGGGGTTCCGTTGCACAGTGGGGTAACTAGAGTTAGCAATGATGTACTGTGTATTTCAGAATATGGCTGGAAAGATTTTGAATGTTCTCAACACAAATAAGTGATGGATGATAGTTCCCTGGATTTGATCGTTACACAATGTGTACCCCATAAATATGTACAATTTTTATGTGTTAATTGAAAATAAAATAAAACTTCAAAAAAAAAGGGGATAGGGTCATTACAGAGGTCATTAGTTAAGATGAGGTCATACTGGAGTGGGCAGACCTAATCCACATGATCGATGTCCTTATCAAAAGGGGGACTTGGGCACAGAGACAGACACACACGGGACAGCACTGTGAAGATGGAGCAGAGGTGAGGTGAGGCCTCCACAAGCCAAGGAACAGCAATCATTGCAGGAAACCCCTAGAAGGTAGGAGAGGGTCCTGGGAGAGTTTCTTCCTCACAGCCTCAGGAGGAAGCAGCCTGCCTGCCAACACCTGCCTCGCAGGCTTCAGGGCTCCGTGGGTCCCTGCTGTTCCAGCCCTCCATGCTGGTGGCCTGGCAGGGCTGTGCACGCTGAGCCCGGAGGCCTGGGACCGCACGCCCTCCGTGGACGTGAGTGCAAACCCACACGGTCATTGGCCTGTGTGTGCACCGTGGCTGCAGCGGAGCGGGGGATCAGGAGACGCAGGTGGAGGGTGCAGGGAGGGCACAGTCAGAGCCCTTCATGAGAAGCAGGGACCCAGCTTCCATCGTGGCCCAGGGAGCCCTGTCCCTGTCCTGCTTCTTCCAGACCTTGCAAGGCGAGCATTCTGCAGTAAACTCACGGACACTAAGGTCTCTTGTGGTCAAAAACGGGCCGTAGCAGCCATTCAACTATATACGAAATGTGGATTTCTTCCTCTGAGTTGCTGGATTTCATCTGCTTGGTGGGCGACTGTTATGGACGGGCGACGGTTAGAGGCTGCTGTGTCTCCTTTGCCTTCCTGTTGTGGTTTCTATTTGATGGCGCAACGCTTTTCTCAGAGCGCCATGACTGCAGAGAAGAGACCCCTCAGTGGGGACAGCAGAGCCTGGACGAGGCCACACACTAGGGGTCTGTCGATCTCCAGCACGCTCTTCCCACAGATGCACGCTGCTGTCCCGCATTTGTTTGGAAGGGCTTGTGTCCCTTGCAAACATTTAAATACTATTGTTTTGCCCTGATGATATTTTATCACCCTTCCAGTTTATAAATCAAACTGCATTTATACATTTTATGCCAAATTGTTAATTTGGTCATTTTCTCCTTGTCTTTCCCCCTGCTCCCCATGACCACACCCCACCCCCCAACCCAGCCTTCATTTGTCTTGAGCTGGGCCTATTTGGGGTTCTCTGCTCTCAATCAGTCCCCCTTTGCCTGTCAGCGCGTGCATTGAAAACACAAACCTGACAGCTCCTCTTCATTAACCCGATCCTGTTATAGGAGCTGGGGGTGGTGAGGGGATCTCGAATACGGAGAGAGAGTGGTGTGGAAACAGCCTCCCTGGTCATTACCTTCCTAAAGGAAGCTGTCTAGGATGCAATTCCATTCCTCTCTCATCCTTTTATTCTTTTTTCTTTTTAAGAACAAGATCAAATGTTGTATACAGTATCAAGTTTTCATAACCATATAGAATAAATATTTTAAAGTCTGTAATTGAAACAGGTGGCTGGGTGGCATGTGGGCTGCCTGGGTCAGGAGGAGGTGAGCGTGTGAGCCAGGACTCCGTGGGCTGCCTGGGTGGAGCTTGGCCTCGTCTATGTGTAGACGAACCTCAGCCACGGGGCAGCCTGTCCGTTCTGACCATATTAGCAGCATCAGTGGATTGGCGGGATAAATGATAACCCATCTTAAACCTCCTCTTCACCACCTCCCCCGCCCAGCCCCAGCCCAGCCCCCAATCCTGAGCAGGTGCCTGACTCAGCCTTGGGTATTTTCCCTGCTACCACAGTGACACCTAGTTGATCCTCAGTAAATCCAGGATTGATTCAATCCACACCTTGCTCTACTGGGAGATAAGAAACGTGGGGGAAGGAAGGAGCAGCTAGGCCACTTAGCTGCTTCGGCAAGACACACAGGTAGATTATTCTAGAACTCTAGAGACACGGCTAACCTACCTTGAAAATGTGGCCTGTGGCAGCCAATCTTTGGTCCTTTCTGGAAATGTTAGAGGAAGGAAGACAGTACTTTTTTCTCTTCTATTCAATTAAAGAATTCAGGTGTTTGAAAATCTTCCCTCAAAGTTTCTATTTTGTTGTCCAACCCCTGAACCATTGAGCACTGCTCTGTAAAGAGCCTTCAGTATTTCTCACGTTCTGCTGGCTGGGGACCTCCCAGACGCAGGTGGCCCTTCCGGTTCACGTTCCTTCCGCACACGGCGCCTGCGGACCACACCTCGTTTTTCTCAGACTGCACCACATTGCCCCTGGGTGGGGACATGGCCCTCCCTCACCCTTGCGGTGAGTTCTTTCCCCCAAGTAGGTCCTCTTTCTGGTGTGCAGGGATTGTGGGTCCACTTGCAAGTCATAAAATCAATTGCTCCAAAGCTACTGCCTCGATTTTTAAACTCGGTCCTACAGCTACGGAAATGCTGGACAGAGGACAGATGGGTCTTTCTCCTCCGCCTTCTCTGTGGCCTCCTGCACTCCTACGGAAGGGGCACACTGAAAAGCAACCTCTTGGGAGGCAGAATTCCTAAAAATGTGGGAGATTTAACCAGATCCTCTTATAATAACAATGTGTCAAGCAATGCACTTTAAATCCATTTAAAGTGATCTTGGAATAAGATGTGTCTCCTTTAAGTACTGGAACACCCAGAACACTCTCACAAAAGCTCTATTCATCGTCCTGACGATGCTATCATGTTTGTGTTTACCCAGAACTTAAACATGCCTGCAAGGCCCGCTCCAGGGCCTAAGCACAGCCGTCACCCAGTTGGAACCAGTGGCGCTTATGGCTGCTTTTGCTTTGCAAAAGTCAAGCAGCGCCTCTACACACCACTTCTCAGACTTGGTTAGGTGTGAGTTCCAACAAAATATCACACAGAAGGCTGGGAGAAATATGCTGAATTAGCTAGAATATTGGTCATAAGTTCTTGGCAATACAATAATCCCCTAAAAAAACGGGTGCGTGCAGGAATGAGGTTAACCTCATTTAGGACCGGGGGCTGCTCATGGGCAAGGGGGCTGTGTAGAATTCGGTGACAGAAGGTTTAAAGATTCGGGACAGTCTGTGTGGATGGCGTGTGAGTGTGCTGTCTTCAGACCCCATATGATGCTGAGAGGACATGGGTGCTCATCCTGGGGTGCTGGTCCCCCCAGCAGTTCTCTGAGAGCACAGGCCGCTCCTGCTCCTGGCGGAGTGATTTACACACACGCACCCGTGGTGTTGTTGGCTCTCAGTGGTGTTAGTGAGTTCGGCGGCAGTTCTTTCTGGAACAGGCCTGTCTTTCCCAGGTGCCTCTTTTCTTTGGTTTAACTTCTCCGTTTCTGGTTTGCACATCTGCTCTCTCCCTCATCTTTTTCATTTGGTATTCTGAGAGCAGAGAGTGTGATTAACCACCGGCGCCTCCTCTGAGCTCCCATTTTCAAACGCAGCAGGTCAGAAAAGCTGTTTTAACGGGGCTGAGATATGGGAAGTGTTGGTCCCAGGTGAAGCACCCCAGGTCCCAGCAGGAAGCCTTGGGGTACACTCTAGACTTCTGGCAGTATTTTGCATACCATTGATCTCTATGTCCATTTCAAGCTCATGACTTATTTGCAAGATGTGTGCTCTCTCTCCTGCCCCCACTTCTCTCTGCTCTTTATGAATGCCAAACTCTTTCACAAGAAGTAAAATTTCTCCAGTGCAAGCATGCGTCCTGTCTTTAGGCTGATATCCAACTCTCGCTATTTTGTTCCCATCTGAATTAAGAATATGTAACTGAAACTAGGTTTCAAGTATGGTTTGAAATTAAAGTTTTTTTTTTTTCCTTTTAGAAGACACTTAGTAGATGTGAACTATGCCTATACTTATGATCTCTTGTTGAAAAGACACCTGTCTGTTGTGCAATCAATAGCAGCCATGAGGGTCTTGGGCTTCCCCAACCTTGGCCCCCAAGCTCTGCTCCCTGCTACCCCCAACAGACCCCGAAGACAGCAGGGACAGAGGTGGACTGTCCAGGTCCTGGATGGGGGGATGCGGAATGATTCAGGCACCCCTGCCTCCTCTGCATCTTTCTCTTGGGGGCTGCCGGAGCAGTCATCTGCCCAGCCGTTCATCCATTGTTCCTCTGTATAGAAATAAAATCCAGACCCCGACTGATATTTCCAGGACCTGAATGCAGGTGTTAACTTTCGTGATAGAAACATAACCAAGGTTCTATGTTGTCACTCTGTAAATCTGCCTTTCCCAACAGAAGCATGAAGTGACCCTCAACCAAAGTGTACAAATTGTGCCTAGAGTGAAGTGGGTGTGCTTTTGTGAAGCGTCTCTGTTTTGCGGGTTAGTTCTCTGAATGCATGTGGGTGTGTAGGGCCCACCAGGCCTTCAAGTACAGAAGAAACAAAAGTCCTCACGTTCTCATTCAGTCCCCTAGATCCAGAACTGCCTAGAAATGACTTAGAATAAACATTCCCACATTATCAACAATCAGAAGTTTGGAAATTTAGGCTGTGCAAAACAGCTTCATCTACAAGAGAAATAGCGGCCAAATCCCTGAATCTAGTGAAGAAAATGGAACAATTCACATGCTTGTCGGTAACAATGTCCACATTGTTAATCTTATAATAATAATATTAACAATTTTATTCTGTTCAAGTGAAGTGCACTTACAGACTCAAATATTAGATACTCTTCCTCTCCCCAAATCTTAGTATATAAGCAAGGATTGAAATTACTCTCTTATGAGAACTTCCCACTGGTTAATGACCTTTGAGGAGCACACAGAAGTGAGAATTTGGAAAAGGCAGGTTTTGCTTGAGTGAGGCCCTGAAAGAGAACATTTCCTGCGGACCATCTCTTTGAGCAACCAGACCCTCTTGAGAGAAAACCAAATGAATAAAAGAGACGCAGTGACCATCCAGTAGTGACCACACAAACGTCTGAGTGCCCTCCCACCATGAAATTTCAACTGAGCGGAGGAGTGGCTAACAGGGGCACGCCTGGGACAACCAAGGCAGCACCAGACACTCCAAAGCCTCCTCTTGCCACCAGCCAGGCCTCTCTCTCCTCCATCCCCTCCAGCCTAGACCTGTGGACTCCTTCTCCAGCTTTCAAAGCAGTGGGGTCCAAGCCTAACCCTACAGTCCCAGCCACCTGTGGAAGAAAGGAGAGGCTGGAGACGGTAACAGTGTGGCTGGGATAACGAATGCAGCCCTCCAGAGACAAACTGCAGCCTCCGTGGATCCTTGTAGGAGTGCAGGCTCCAGCCTGCCGGCACCCAGATGGACCATGGGTGAGTTTAGGTTCCTGGGAAAACACCCGGCCTGGGGGAGGCATGCAGCCCTCCCTCCCATCCCACAGCCACCAAATTAAAATCGGTTGATGTTATAGTGAGAAGCTGGTTGCCAAAATGTGGCCACCCTGCTTCCGAGTTCACGCTTTGAATTTGGGTTTAAAAGGCTTAGATGCCTCTTTAAATTTCTTTCTAAATCATCAAGAATGATTTTTCCCCCCAGGAGGGGATGCTATTCTGGGGTCACCATAATTTTTACTTCTGATTCTGCCCCTAGGTTAAAATAATGCTGTGATAGTTAAGATTAAAAGTGAGAACTAACAGCCTGAAAAAAAAAAATAGATGTACCCAAACATCTGAAGTTATGATCGGGGGTGGGGGAAACGAAGTTTCACATTTCTCCTGAAAAGGTTGCCCAATCCCCGCTTTTGTCAAGACAAGATTTTTATGCAACCTTTACAGTGAGTTTTGAGTAACACCTGAAGCCGAGGGAAGCGCAAACCCTCCTTTAATCTTAGCAGAAGCCTCTCTGTTAGGACTCAACTTTGTTCTTTCTCTGCTGTCATTAATTTTCCCCTTGAACATGCTTTTTCTCTCTGACAAAATAATGATTTTATTTGAGCCGCTGATGATTATCTGGCTGTATCAGACTTGAAAACTGTAATTTGAAAAAGGTGAGTCCCCTGCTCCCTCGAAGGCACATGCTGCCTTTTTCTTTTTCCGAGACAGATATTAGAGGGCTTCTTTTAAATTTAAGCTGACATTCTTTGTCCAGGGATTTGAAACTCTGTAGAATATTAAAGCCCCATCTTTATCTTTAAAATATACTTTTAAAATCTGTTCTCTGTGGGGCTTAGTCCCTGGACGATTCTAAGTGACATTAAACAGCAAGTGAATTAGACCCAGCATGAATCACTAAATGGAAATGTATGTTTTAAAAATCATTCATTCAGATGGGTTCGGTGAGCTGAGCCATCGCCTGGAGAAGCTGGCAGCCCATAGCCCTGGCCCTGCCCGCCTGGCACGTTGTGACCTTGAGCGAGTTGCTGAGCCCCACCTGCCTCAGTTTTCTTGACTGAGAGAAGGAGCTACGTCTGAGTGAACCGCATTGAGAACAGTTCTGGAATTAATCAGAGCTTAATTACTGTGAAGCCTACCGATGGCTTTGTCATTGTTGAATGATGAGGAGAAGGAGGCCAGAACTGCCAAATGAAAAATTAAAACAAAAGTAGCTGGTACTCCCAACATAATTTTTGGAAATTAAAACATATTAAAAAGCAATACAAGCCAAGAGTGCTGACAGTGTTTGTCTGGAAAGGGCACCATGCTGTCCCCTGCAGCCTCGCTGCTGTGTCTGAAGGACCTGATTCTGCCTCTCGGAACTTCCTCCTTCCCCAGCATCTCTTTCTGCCCCTCTGCTTCTCTGGGGCTCTTTGACTGACTTTCCCTTTGCACCTTGTATTAGTCTGTTTTCACACTCCTGATAAAGACATACCAGAGACTGGGCGATTTACAGAAGAAAGAGGTTTAATGGACTTACAGTTCTACCTCGCTGGAGAGGCCTCACAATCATGGGGAAAGACAAGGAGAAACAAGTCATGTCTTACATGGATGGCAGCAGGCAAAGAGAGAGAACTTGTGCAGGGGAACCCCCCATTATAAAACCATCAGATCTCATGAGACTTACTGTCACAAGAACAGCACAGGAAAGACCCACCACCATGATTCAATCACCTCCCACCAGGTCCCTCCCAACCATGTGGGGATTGTGGGAGATACAGTTCAAGATGGGATTTGGGTGGGGACGCAGCCAAACCATATCATACCTCTGGCTCCGATGGCTCCCCTGCTGGCGATGTTTCTGGTCCATGGACAGATGTTTTTCTCCTCTAGCTAATTAGGCCATCTTCCATCTCAGAAATTCGGGCCATCATGGTGTGCAAAAGGAGTTCCCTGAGATTGAGGAATGTTCTCAGAATCTCTAAGGTTCTGTGCAGCCAAGTGTCCTGAAGGGAGAAGACCTTGCCCACCCTCCAGCGAGACGGTGGTTTCCTTGTCTTTTCTGAATAAGCTTGATGAGTGTCAGGGAGGTCAAGCTCAGCAAGGCCACCCCAAGGTGGGTTCAGCAGGATGTGGGTGCCAGCCCCTGAGAGCAGTGCAAGCAGCTACTGGCTGGGGGAAGCCTGGGCTCTGTCCCCTAGCACCCTGTCAGGGAACAAGCTACCCTACTTCAAGGCATGCTGGTTCTGTATCTCTGTTCAGATCATTGATCCAAATGTTCCTGGCTGTTCTTTCCCACAAAGCTCAGTGCTTTGGAATTATCATATCACTGGTGCAGCCTCCGGCCCAGTGGACTCTGGCTGGAACCCTCCCATTGGTGGGAACTTCAGCCCCACCAGCTGTTCTGGGGACTGGGCTGTGGCTCCCAGAAGGCCTGGCCACCCCTTGGGGACAGTGGAAGGAAGGTGGGGTTACATGAGGCCCTAGTGACCAGGCCAAAGCTCAGGGCTGGGAAGGAGGAGCCCTGGGTCAGAGATAAGAGCTGCTGCATCAGCAGAGGAGAGAAGGCACCCACTGCATCTCAACCCAGGTGGCTTTGCTCCAGGGCACATTTGGCGCTGTTGGGAGACGTTTTTCATTGTCATGACTGGTGGCTACTACTGACGTTTAGTAGACAGAGTCCAGGATGTTGCTAAACAACCTAAAATACATAGGACAACTCCCTCCCACAAGAAAAGCATGTCCCCAAATATCCACAGTGTCAGGCTGAGCAATGCTAGCCTAGTGAGGCTGGCAAGGGCAGTAGCTCTAGATCATGGCAAAGTCCTGCTTTCACTCCCTAGTTCTAGGGACTCTGGAAAACTCACCTAAACTCCTGAAGCCTCAATGGCCTCACCTGTAAAACAGAGTCATGATAATAGTACCTGTCTGGCCAAGCCATTGCTATGATTGGGTGTGACAATGTACGTAAAACACCAGCCCACACTAACAGCACAGTCAACTTTCTTTGTCAACACTGTCAATTACATATGATTTTTACAAACACACATCAGACATGTCCCGTGCCTGATTAACTGCCTGACTAGAAACTACAAAAATGAAAAAAGTGGCCTGGCACGGTGACTCATGCCTGTAATCCCAGCACTTTGGGAGGCCGAGGCAGGTGGATCACGAGGTCAGGAGATCGAGATCATCCTGTGTAACATGGTGAAATCCCGTCTCTACTAAAAATACAAAAAATTAGCTGGGTGTGGTGGCGGGTACCTGTAGTCCCAGCTACTTGGGAGGCTGAGGCAGGAGAATGGTGTGAACCCGGGAGGCGGAGCTTGCAGTGAGCTGAGATCGTGCCACTGCACTCCAGCCTGGGCGACAGAGCGAGACTCTGTCTCCAAAAAAAAAAAAAAAAAGAGTACTTTTAAAATATTTTAAAGCTGTGTCTAGGTGTAGTATGGACCTGACAACATAAGCCAATACGTCACAATGAATAAAAATAAAGAAATCATCTCTAAGGTCTTCTCTGGCTGCTGATGGGTTCATGTCTGTGCATATATGCAAAGTCAACCGCCTGCAAGTAGACGGTTAGCATATGTTTACACAAGTTTTTTAGTTTTTGAAAAATGGGGCTTTGAGAAAAACCATAGTAGCTGTGCGCTTCGTGCCTGCGGAGAAAACAGGGCACTGGGCTGAGTCCAGCCTGCACTCCCATTGCCCAGAGTTTCACGCTGTCTAACTCATTCCCTGAAGTCAAAGGGGTGAAGACAGTAAATGTCCCCAAAACAGAGCATGTTTCTATTTGAGATTACTCTAGGCAAAGTCATACCTAATAAACATAAACACATTTGCAGAGAATGCAAGATGTATATGATTTTTATTCTTTCTATTCAACAATGCAATGTGTACTTTTAATTTTAAGTTAAATGTTTCTTTCTTTTTGATCATGGTTTCATCTTGTGTGCATCTTACCTTGCCCAAGGGAACACTGCCCACATACACATATTTTTACAACATTATTCTTACCCTGATGGTAACTCAATTAATTAGAAAGATTGGAATCACATCTAATTGCATACTTTACTAGCATAAACTTGTCAGAGTCATCTGATGTGAAATAAAATCCACAGAATCTTTAAATAAAATCAAAGGTAAGAATAAACACTATGTGCATTTATAGATGAAAACAATTTTGCTAAAGAATCATTAACACAGATGGTCTTAAAAGTCATAAGCCTTTCATATTTTCATTCCTAAACCTCTATACCACATTACATTATCTTCAGCCATAAACCTTAGGCTCTCACCCAAATGCAGCGTTTTTGGAGAGTCCAACCTTATGAAATAACTAACACATACTCAGACAACCTGTCTTTTAATATTACTCCTATATATTTGAAATATTAAACATAAAGCCTCTGGTAAAATGCCACTCCCATGAGCACATATTAACAGAGATCTTTCACAAACAGCTTCAGAATGTGGAAAGAATGTCTTTGAACGTTTTCAAAGAGATGGTCTATTTTTCATGTAGAGATGAATTTGCAGTTGTACAATAAAGAGAGAAAAGACATTTATCAAACCTTTCACTGCACTGATTTTTATCTGTGGCTTTCACTCCCTGTGGCCCCTTCACTTACAGTCCCTGGAGGTAACTTCTGGGAGAAACCACCTCACCAGAATTTTCTTCCAGGTGAAAAAATCACCTTTACCATTGACCTTCGTTAGCCAAATCCTCTCTTTTGCCAAATCCAACAGCCAAGGGCTACTTCCATTTCATCATGCTATGCAGAAAATCATCAAAATCAACTTCCAAAACAGTGAGTGAACACATGGCAGTGGGAACTCACGGACCCTGGATTTTTCCTGGCCAACAGCAAATGAAGATGAGGAGGGAATCGCTATGCCTGTTTGGAACATATTCCTCATTGTAACTGCTCCAAAGGACAAAGTCTCCTGCATAAAACACCTGGGAGGGCTATGCTGATAAATGTAATTAACACTGGAGATTCTCCAGAAGTTGTACCCATAATTCCAGGTATTTTTACTAAAGGACCCAAAAAGGTATTCCTTGCACCTCTGGTGGAATTAGATTCTCTTTCCTCTTAGCTTTCACTGTAGCCATAATTCTTCATTGACAAACTTGTCGAAGTCCTAAAACAAATGTTTTATAGTTATATCTTATTTTCATTTGTCTGTTTGTTTTTGGTTTCATAGTTAGTCTTGCCCGAGAAAGAGACAAGATTAGCCCAGATCAAGTTCTGCAAATCTACTATTAGTTTCCTTTGATTTTAAAGCATATACTGCATGTACCATCTACGTGTCTGGAAGGAGTGAGAAGGTGGAACAAGCTGTGCTGAACTCCAGTAAAGCCCGGATGTTGGCTTTGTGCTATCAGACCATTAAATTGCTTCACGTTGCTTTCATTCTTGGAGGATAGAAAATAACGCACATGCTTAAAATGCTGTTAGATCAGTTTATTTGGTTACATTCAGAAATCACTTCCTATGAAATACATCTTATGAAAATAATTAGAAATGCCAAGAGGATTTATGCACACACATGTCCATTATAGTGTAGTTTATAACAGTAAAAGTATGAACAGGACCAGTTGTAAGAAAAATAATCAACATAGCATGGCGTGTCCTTATTACAAAATGCTATACGATGGCAAGCAAACTTTCTCATATTATACACATGTAAAAAGTAGAATTTTTAAAAAGTGATGTAATGATCCCAAACTTTTAAGAGAAAACCACAAATTATCTATCATCTCTCTACATACACACCTATTTACAAAGAAAAAGTCTAGGGAGAAAACTACTGTAACACATTGAAATAAATCCGGGAAGTAAGACTATGAATTATCTTTAGTTTTCTTTTAAGAAATACTTTTATTACTTTTTGAAATTGCTGCAACCATTGCTTTCATAATCAGAACACTTCAAATCTCATATTTAAGTGTAATTAATTGTCAGAAAAAAATGCTCCTGACATATTGCAAACTAGAAAAGCAGGTCACACATCCACTGAGCCATTTCTCATAATCATAAAACTGAAATCCCCCTGTACGAGTCTGCTCGGGCCGCCGTAGTGAAATCCATAGCCTGGGTGGCTTCAACAACGGGATTCATTTTCTCATGCTTCTGGAGGCTGGAAGTACAAGATCAAGATGCCAGCCTGGTCAGGGGCTGGGGAGGACCCACTGCCATGCTGTGGATGGCCACCTTCTTTGCTGTCCTTGAATGGCAGAGAATAAGTCTCTCTGGTGTCTCTCCTCTAAGGTCAAAAATCCCACCCTGGAGGCCCCACCTCAGGACCTCATTAAACTACCCTATCACCCACAGGCCCCATCTCCAAACACCACCGCATTGTGGGGTAGGGGCTTCAACATAGAGATGTGAGGGAGGCAGCGTTCTGTCCATAGCACCATTGATAAGTCTCATCATCGCAGGCTGGTGACACAGAGGACCACTTGTACAGCGGGATCCTGCACAGACATTCAGAGAGGTTCTGGAAGGAGCCAGGGCATGGAGATGCACGTGTCACTTATTTTTGTGAGAAAAGGGAAGTTACAAAATGCCATTCCGTCATCATGTAGCACCCGACTGGCCTCTCTTCTGTAAGGGGACGACTTTGAGTTTTCAGGCTTGTTCTTACGCTGTTGGGTGGGGGCAGTGTGAGAACTTCAAACTCAGTCCCAGGGGCAGGTGGAAGTTCCCAGGAGTGGTTGCGTTGTCACGGAGAGGAGGGTGCCAGCCCGAGAGGAAGAAAGGCACAGCTGCATCAGACATGCTCCCATCACTCCTGAAGCCTCTAGCTTCTGATATAGAAATCAGACTGATATAACCGAAAAGTCAGGTACGAAGGAAAACTCAGCAGAAGCAGAGGGGGTCTGGTAAAGACATTGCAATACCACAAACAGCCTCTAAGGTGTGAACGACCCCGAAAGAATACCCTGGGCCCTGGCTGAGCACTTTGTACCTATGTTCTAGGGCCGCATCGGAGGCGCTGTGCTGAGGAAACTGTGTATTCCTCACTCCAATTATAGGATGAATTGTGTTGTCTAACTATGATATGGTAATTGTAGACATAATGGCTGTTTCCTGGTGCTGTACTATACTTAATGTGCTAGTGGATAAAGCAATCCCTGCATTAAAAGGAATTATTGTATTTGTCATAAATTCCTTTGAGAATAATTCTGCATTCAGCTCCGGGCTGGTGGGAGGGTGCCTTTGATGAGAAACATGAAGGATTACACGAAGGTGGAAGGTCAGGGGGCCGCACCTGACAGGTGTGCTCCTGGTCCCAGGCCAGGTAACTTACTAAGACTAACCTGGGGCACATTTACATTTGAAAATCAAGCCTGACATCCAGAGAAATCAAAGTGCCTGACACAGCTGATGGCTTTATATTTGGAAACGAAGTGAAAATGAAGGCTCTGGGCTCCAAGGACAAGCTCCAGTGAGTGGAGTTGGGCCAAGCCCAGCCTGGTTATGGAAGGAGGGTGCAGAACCGCCAGCTCTAATGTGCACTGTGCGTTCAGATGAGTGCTTTGTGGGTTTCCTCGCCTTCCATTTTCTTACATGGCTTTGCTGCAACAGGCTGGGACCGCTAGACTCAGGATGGAAAACACTCCACCTAGGTACTGCCCGGACTTCCTGTGTGTCAAGATGTTCACTGTGGGGACAGGGCAAGCGGAGAGAAATATTTACAGGGAGGAGAGAGAAATGAGAGGGAGGGAGGGATAAAGAGGAAGACAGATCAGAGAAGGAGAGGGAGAGAGAAAGGGATTTTTATTTATTGGGCAGTATCCGTACAATAGAAATACAAACTGCAGAAGATAATAATTGTGGGGAAGTGGAAAGGAGTGTACCCTTTTTTTTCCCTCTATTTTTCTGTAGAGCTGAGATCTGTCTACAGCTCTTCACACAGAAGTTGGGTTGTTCTTCATATTTCATTCTTACAATCACTTGATTGTGGCGGAGGAGGTAGCTGGCCCTGTCTCAGGCACACGGGTGACCTCAGCTCACCTGGGGCCAAATGAGTACTTTCCTTCCGGGAAGCCCAGCCCCTCCTGCCTCCCGGGTGCTGCCTGCCTGGAGGAGGCATCCAGACCCAGTTCCATCGTCTCTCCGCTGCTTCCTTGAGGCCTTGAGCCTTTCAGACAGCTGTGGGGCGAGGGGTGGAGTCCCTCCTAGAACCACCTCTTTCACCTCCTCCAACACCAGCGGCAGTGGCTTTTCAGTCTTTGAGTTGATGTTGTGGTTGTTGGTTTTGGTTTTTATTTTTTAAACTCTCTTCTACGATCATTTCTATAGAAATTAGATTGTAGATTCTATTTATGGAAATCTCTGGCTGACATGTGGGAGCTCTTTCCTAGATCGGCCATTTCACGTGTAAAGAAGTGATGGCTATGATGTTCGTAGTTCTGTTAACAGAGTTACATTTTTCAGGATTGTAAATCCATCATCCCACAAGGCCGGCTCCTCTCATTCTGATGGATGGTGCAAGGACTCCTGCGGGTGAGGGAGGGGGAACTTCTCCACGTCTTGTCGGACGTACCTTCCATGGCACCTCCCCCTGAGACCCTCCCCCTGGGCCCCTCCCCCAGGGACCTCCCCCTGGGCACCTCCTCCTGGGCAACTCCGTTAGCATCTCCCCTGGCACCTCACCCTGGACTCCTTGTAGATGCTGGCCTGGCCCCCACTGACCCCGTGGAACCGGATTAGGAAGCACAGATCCGCTATTATTAAAATTACTCAAAAATATAAGTTGAATGAACAAACTGCCTGTCCCTTCCAGTTCCCCCAGGCATCCAGCTGAGAGGCTCAGATGATGACAAAGCAGGGCCCTGGGCCTCTCAGCCATCAGCCAGCTGGGGCAGACCCTCTTTCCCCACCACCCCCAGGCCTCTGAGAGGCAGAAAGAAAATGCCGTCTTCTCCCAGTAAAGCTCCAGAGACAGCCTGGTGGGCCAGTGGAACCTGATTCTCCTGGGACACGCTAATGCTCCCTGCGGGAGATGGAGGCCGCTCAGCAAACCTATAGCTCTCTACAAACGACCTCGGAGGAGTTAGAAAGCCCCTCTCCAGCTGAGGTTGATTCTACAAGAACACACCAAACACACGGGGCTCCTGACACGGGGGAGCGCTTCTGTTTCAGGGAGTTCGCGCCACCCGAGCTTTCTGTGACTTGGAAGAGCTGGCCCTGTCTGCTCACGTGCGGTCCCTAAGGTGTCAGTTGAGGATTTGTAACTTTTTTTTTTGAGATATGAGTCTCACTCTGTCGCCCATGCTGGAGTGCAGCCGCATGATTTCTGCTCACCGCAACCTCCGCCTGCGGGGTTCGAGTCATTCTCCTGGCTCAGCCTCCCGAGTAGCTGGGACTACAGGCACCCACCACCATGCCTGGCTCATTTTTGTATTTTTAGCAGAGACGGGGTTTCACCATGTTGGCCAGGCTGGTCTCGAACTCCTGACCTCGTGATCTGTCTGCCTTCGCCTCCCAAAGTGTTGGGATTACAGGCGTGAGTCATTGCGCCTGGCCAGGATTTGTAACTTCTGAGTTGGGCAGGTGGCACTTTCTGAATCAGCCCGAGGCTGCGCCCAGTGGGGATGCCTTCCTGGAGAGCGAACGTCATGCCTGGGGACACACCCTCCAAACGCAAGGGCGCCCCAGGAAAAGACACCCCAGGGGATGGTGCCAGGACAACAGCACCTGTTCCCAGGAGGGCAGGGGTTTCTCCGTATCCTGGTATTAGAGAGAAGCTCAACTTTGTGGTCTGTCTGGTTAAACATCTTCTTTAAGTCTCATTACATGGCAGACTAACATGCTTTTCATTTCTCCGATGTGATTAAACTCACATTCATTCCTGATTGAGGTTTGGAATCTTTTATTTAGGAAAAAAAATCGACTTCAGAAGGGAGCAGTCTTGGGCTTCGACACTCCGTGAGACCATTAAATTTAATCCTGCCTTCACACTCACTCCAGGGGTGATTTCAATTAAATTTGTTCAAAATTTATCAGTTTCCTGCATGTTGGCATAAATGATTCAGGACCACTTACATATTCACTGAGTAGAATGTATTGAAGGGTACACATTATTGTTATAACTTTAAACAGTTTCTTCATAAATTCACCTAATAGGAGTTTCTATTATTTAAAGCCCTTGTCCTCCACATTAAATGGTCTTGTTGTTCTTGGAGCGGCAGAATCTAATTACCTATGCCGATTTTTGGAGCACTCCGGAGTTACAAAAGCTGCCCTTTTCTCTAGCAGTTGTTCTTGCTACACTGTCTTGCAGGACATAAAATATGGCTTTTACTCTTCTAAAAGAGCAGCAGGAATTAAGTCTCCAGACACTGAGAATCCTCGGGGAAGAATGAGAGGGAGTGTGGTGAGTTTTAGGGGACAGGCTCAGATATCAGAAACTGAAGACATTTATTTGGGAGCAGCACCCTAGCGTGCTGTGATCGGTTGACTTTATAGAACACTGAGGAGATAGATCTAGGCTGTGAAGATCAACAACTCACAGTGCATCATTCCCTTGAGATAACACCAGATATGCGGTGGGCCCTTAGGCTGCAGTAAAACCGCACACTTATCAGTCTCAAATAATCCACTGGGCACTTTTATGTCCCCAAGAATTTATCTACAAAACCCCATCAGGCAAGGATGCATGAACATGAATTCTCTGTTTGTATATTGGCTACACAGGAATTATCTTTATTTCCTTTTTCCCTTGCAGAACTGCATTCATGAGAGAACTTTATGCATCCTAGATGTTCTCTACATAGAGAGGGACAGCAAAGGACAGGGTTGACATGAAAATGAAAGTATTGCTACCATAACAGACAAAAAGACCTCCTCATCCAAACTCCTATTTAGCCAGATACTAGATTTCACAAGGAGGAAGTAAATTGACCCCGAGTTAATAATTCGAACTTTTAATAGGCATGAGATGATTTTTATGAGCTCTTTCTCTTTCAGGACTTGATGCCTTATGAAGTCTTCAAATTGAAAAATTTACATGAAGAGTGTCCAGCTTTGCCTAGATTGAAATAAAAAGGAGAAAGTGGCTGATGAACAACCACGAATGGGCCTTTTAAGTCTTATTCTTTATTTCATAGGCATAGATAGAATCGTACTATCTCTATTTCACCTGATCTGTTGACTTCTGAAAAACAAGACTGGAAAAACATGTTTTCCTGAATTCTAGACCCAAGCCCTCAGCATCTTCACAGTGAGAGCCATCCTGACACCTCAGAACTGAAGCTGCTTACTGACTTTAATGAATGACGTGCTTCTTCCTGTGAGACAAGGATTCTACAACTCACTCCATCTGACTGCCAATTTCTACAGGAAAATGCATCTCAATTTCTGCTCTACGTTTTGCTCTCTGAGTCAGGGACCCCATGGGGGCTCCCCCAGACACATAGTTGTAGGCATCTCTGAGGACGTTCCCCAGGAGATATGGACCTTTTTAGTTTCTGAGATCATGTCGTCCATGAAAGGTAAAAGTTGTGACTCTCTGCCCCAGCAGTGGAGGGTCCTAAGCGTGGGACACCACAACCCGGAAGTCATGTGTGGGGCGGGTTTCTCTCCAGTCACTTAACCCTCCCTTGTCATGACTCCTCAGCAAGGCACCACTGGCACCACTGAAATGGACTGAAATCCTTTGGTAGCTCGCAGGACTCCCCCATGCATCACAGAAGGTGTGAATTCCCAGTGTTTGCCAAGAAAATGCCAGTAATGATTCCAGTCACTGTGACAACGAAAAATTCAAATATCTAGTAGAAGAGAGAACCCCCACCACCATCAACAACAGCAGCAGTGGCAGCAACAACAAAGAAGAAATAGTTTTAAAATCCAGACCAAAAAGATCACCCCAACTGCAAAAGTGCAAAACAAAGACAGTAAGACCCGTGGCTGACTTCTCAACAATGGAAGCCAAAATATGACATATGACATATTGAAAATGCTGAAACTAAAACAACTCCCAAACTAGAATTCTGTGCCATGGGACATAACTTTTAAAAGCCAAGTTAGGAAACTAGACGTCGGTGAAAATAGCAAAGTAAGGACCTCTGAAAATTTTCTCACACGTAACGCTAAGCAGAACAGCGTGAAGTTTGTCAGAATCAACTTTTTAAAAGCTCTGAAAATTAACTAAAGCTTCAAAGCAATCCAAAGAGTGTTTATTTAAGGAAAAAAAAACAATGAATCTCAGTAAGCAGGAGCTTTATGGCATTTTACTTTTTCCTATTCACATGTTCTCCTTCTCAGCTCTAGGTAGGTTTAAAAACCCATAGCCTACAATCACAGCAGAATCTTAAAAGCCACTGTGGAGGAATTAATTGGGCTGGAGACCCTTCAAAGCAAAGAATTGGCATTATTTGACCTGTCTGGTAGATCCCGGGAAGACTCACTCATGAGGCTGTGCTTACTTTTGACATCACATGAAGTTCACTCAGAAGAACAGCCTTTCCTACGGTGATGTATGTCAAAGACAATTACAATCAATTGTTGAACACTGAGGTTGCTTGAGGGAGCAGATAACAGTGGGGGCAACAGTTAGGCTAACCAATAAGCTAATCAAATAACTAAAAAGGAACAGCTAGAAAATGCAGTATCAATGCAGCTTCAGAAACTGCACAGTATTCCTGGGAATCTAGAAGGACATGTGAGTACATAGGGCTGTGTTGATGCTTAAGAAAGAGCAGAGAAGGCATTAAGCTCTCACCTCTAGCTAATCTTGAGGCTGTGTACAAGCAGGAAGTAAAGAAAAAGGCAGAGTATTTCCTGGCTCACTATGTATTAAAGGTGTTCCCCAATCTGCACACAAAGTCCTTCAGCAAAGACTTGTAGACTTATTGGTTCCAGGCATCTAAGAAAATACCTGTCTTCTCATTAGCTGACCATCAAAGTGTAGAGACTTCAGTGGCCACACGTAATGAAAAAAGACTTACAGAATTAATTAGTAAGTAAGCAAACTAAAACAAAACAACAAAGAACATCAACATAAAACTCTGCAAATGAGGAGAATTTAATCACCAGAGTTGCCACATTACATATTAGAAATGTTCAATTTTTAGCAACAACAAATATGAGACATACAAATAAACAAGGAGGTATGGGCCAAACATAAAGGGGTAGTGAGGTCAAGTGCAGTAAATAGAAATTGTCCTTAAAGAATTCAGATGTTAGAAATAACAGCCAAAGCATTTTAAAAAATTGTTTTAAATATGTCCAAAGATCTAAAGGGAGCCATGGCTAAATAACTAAATGGAAGTATGAAGATCATATCTCACCAAATAGAGAGTATATAAAAAAATACAAGATACAAAAAGGAAACTTTTGTGTAGAAGTTTTTGAGTTAAATACTACAATAAATGAAATGAAGATTTTACTACAGTGGCTCAACATTGGATTTGAGCAGGAATCCACAAATTCAAAGAAAGGTCAATTGGAATTGTCTAGTGAGAAACAGAGAGAAAAAAATACGAAGATAAATGAACAGAGCCTCAGAGACCTGTGGTACACCATCAAGCACACTAACATATGCATAATGGATTTTTAGAAGGATAGGAGATAAAGAAAGGATTAAAAAAAAGGTTATTTTAGAAAATAATGGTCAAAAACTTCCCAAATTTAATGAAAAACCTTAATCTAAATGTCTAAAAATATTAAATGACTTCAATGTAGAATAAACTCAGAGTGCCCACCAAGACATATTATAATTAAATTGTTGAGAGTCAAAGACAGAGTTGCTGCTTTCAGTGGCAACACAGAAGCAACTAATCATGCATAAGGCATTATCAATAAGATTAACAGCTAATTTCTTCTTACAGACAATAGAGGCTAGAAGATAGTGGAATGACATAGTCAAAACATTATCAACCCAAGAATTCTATACCCTGAAGTACTGTCCTTTAAAAATGAAGAAGTTACAGTATTTCCAAATAAATAAAAACTTTAAAAAGAACTGTTGCTGTCAAATCTGATCTATAATAAATAACTAAAAGGAGATTTTTAAGATTAAATGAAGAGATGTTAGAAAGTGAACTCAAATCCATGAGTAAAGAAATGGAAGATACATTCAGCATATATATATATATATATGCTGAATGTGTCTATACACATACACACACATATATATACACACTGAAAGTGTATATATACATGTATACATTCAGATATATATTTATATATATCTGAATGTTTATATCTCTTCAAAATTCATATATTGAAAGGTATTAGGTCATGATGTTGGAGCCCTCATAATTGAGGTTAGTGCCCTTATAAAGGAAAGCCCAGAGAGCTCCCTTTTTCTGTATCTGTCATGTGAATATATGGATAGAAGTTGTCTGTCTGCAACATAAAAGAGGGCCCTCACCAGAACCTGACCATGCTGGCACCCTGATCTCACATTGTCAGCCTCCAGGACTATGAAAAACAAATTTAAGGCCTTAATTTATTACATACAATTAATTATGTATAAATATGTAATTTATAACAACACAAAAGAGGAGGAAGAGAGGAATGGAGCTATATAGAAGCAAAGTTTTTATATACTATTGTGGTTAAGTTAATATTAAAATAAACTAAATTGTTATAAATTAAGATGTTAATTATAATCCTCAGGTGAATCACAAAAGAAAAGAACTCCAAAGATATTACAAGGATATTAAAATACCTACTTAACACAAGAGAAGGCAATAAGGGAGAATAGAGGAATTAAAAGATACAAGAAATATAGAAAATAATAGCAAAGTGACAGGTGAAAATCCTACCTTATTAGTAATTACATTAATAGTAAATTGATTAACTCCTTTACTTAAAGGCAGAGACTGGAAGAATAAGTTAAAAAAACAGATTACTTTCCAATGCTTTTACATACTTGAGATTCAGTATATAGATGACAAAGTGAGAAACTTTAAAGGAGAAATTTAAAACTGCAAAATTGTATTTGGATAATTTTTTTTTGAGACAGAGTTTCACTGTTGTTGCACAGGCTGGAGTGCAGTGGCATGATCTCGGCTTATTGCAACATTTGCCTCCCAGGTTCAAGCTACTCTCCTGCCTCAGCCTCCTGAGTAGCTGGGATTACAGGCGTTCACCACCATGCTCGGCTAATTTTCTACAGTTTTAGTAAAGACGGGGTTTCATCATGTTGACCAGGCTGCTCTCAACTCCTGACCTCAAGTGATCTGCCTGCCTCAGCCTCCCAAAGTGCTGGGATTGCAGGCATGAGCCATGGTGCTTGACCATATTTGGATAATTTAACACACTTCACAAAAATTAATAGAGCAGGCATAAACCAGTGCAGATGAAGAAGATTTCAATAAAATGATTAATAAGTGTGTCCCAATTAACATACACAGAACACCACAGCTAACAACTACAGAATAAGCATTCTTTTGAGGGATGATACAGCAGTAAAAATATTGGCCATGTTATAGGCCCTAAAACAAGATTCAACAAATTTCACAGGCCTGAAATCATTCACAGTATGAATTCTGACATCAATAGAAGCAAGCGAAAACTCAAAATAAGAAGAATAAACTAGAAAATACCTATATATTTCTTTTTTTATCCTGCTAGAAATTTTATTACATTCTTTTGTCTGTAAGGGTTAATAAATTTATAAAACGTCTGCATATTTGCATTCGGGGGAATAGTAGTTGCTTTTTTTGTTTGTTTGTTTTTATTATACTGTAAGTTCTAGGGTACATGTGTACAATGTGCAGGTTTGTTACATATGTGTACATGTGCCATGTTGGTGTGCTGCACCCATTAACTCGTCATTTAGCATTAGGTATATCTCCTCATGCTGTCCCTCCCCCCTCCGCCCACCCCATGACAGGCCCCGGTGTGTGATGTTCCCCACCCTATGTCCAAGTGTTCTCATTGTTCAATTCCCACCTATGAGTGAGAACATGTGGTGTTTGGTTTTCTGTCCTTACGATAGTTTGCTGAGAATGATGGCTTCCAGCTTCATCCATGTCCTTACAAAGGACATGAACTCATCCTTTTTCATGGCTGCATAGTATTCCATGGCGTATATGTGCCACATTTTCTTAATCCAGTCTATCATTGATGGACATTTGGGTTGGTTCCAAGTCTTTGCTATTGTGAATAGTGCCCCAATAAACATACGTGTGCATGTGTCTTTATAGTAGCATGATCGATAATCCTTTGGGTATATACCCAGTAATGGGATTGCTGGGTCAAATGGTAGAAAATACCTATATATTTCAAAATAAAGGAATGCACCTCTATATAAATGATGTCAAGGAATTAATCATAGCATCAATTTTAAAATATTTTAAAATAATCAAAATAAAAACTCTTATATGAAAACTTGAGTAACGTACCTAACATTTTGTCTCGTGAAAAGTTATGGCATTAATGTATTTTTCATAATTCATGCATTGAGGAATTTAAAAGATTAAGGCACAGTAAAAAAATGGCCCATAATAAAAGTATGAGCTAAAAGTAGCAAAATGCAACCCAATAATATAATAAAAATAATTAGTTTGAATAAACTAATAAAATTAATAACTTGGCAAGACAGATCATAAGGGGGAGAGAATGCAGAGAGAAAGAGAGAAAGAGAAGGCCATAAAACCAATATCCGTGAAAAATGTGATATCACTATAGACCCTACAGACATTGAAAGCTAGTATGAGGGAATTGTGGACAAGGTATGGCAATGAATTTGAAAACTTAAATGAAATGGCTAAATGACTAGAAAAATACAACTTTCTGAAAGTGACACAAGAAAAAATAGAACACTGTGATATCCCTGAATATATTATGAAATTAAATACATAAGTAAAAATTTTCCAGTGAAGAAATCTCTAGGCCCTGATAGTTTTCTGAGCAAATCCACCAATATATGAAAAATGAGAAAATGCCACAATAAAGTTTAGTTTGCTTCAAGGAGAGCAAATTGAATTTCACATTTGAAAGTCATTCAATACATAATACTGCTTCAACAAAGTAACAAAGATAATTTTTTAAATATCTTACAAGTTGTAAATATAGCATGTGAAAAGTTAAATTCTCTTTGCTATAAATTCTACAAATTCCAGCAATTAAGATATAGAAAGAAACTTAAAAAAAATCTGACAAAGAATATTTTTAAAACAACCTATAGGTAACGTCATATGTAAAGATGAAATATTGAAATCTTTCCTCTGACATGAGAAATGAGAATACAAATACATGCACATGTGCACATTCAGCAAAATAAAATATAGACAATCAAAAAGAAGAAATAAAATTGTTTTTGTAAATGACATGATCATATATATAAATAATCCAAAATGATTTTTAAAATTAAAAAGTAGATTGAGGCCGGAAGTGGTGGCTCACTCTTGTAATCCCAGCACTACCGGAGGCTGAGATGGGTGGATTGCTTGAAGTCAGGAGTTCGAGACCACCCTGGCCAACATGGCTAAACCCCATCTCTACTAAAAATACAAAAAGTAGTGGGGCGTGACGGTGGACACCTGTAGTCCCAGCTTCTCGGGAGACTGAGGCAGAAGAATTGCTCGAACCCGGGAGGCGGAGGTTGCAGTGAGCTGAGATCGTGCCGCTGCACTCCAGCTTGGGTGACAGTGCGAGGCTCCGTCTCAAAAAAAGTGAAAAAAAAAAAAAGGAGATTGAGAAAATCGCTATGTACAAAATCGTCATGCAAAGACCAATTATATTCCTATATATTAGTGACTGGTAACAATTAAAATACACACATCCCACATATATTTATAGGTGTATGTGGATATTAAGAAAGTAGAAAAGCAAACAATAGAATGGGATGTGATGTTTGTGATACATTTTTTTGAACAAAGGGCTACTATCAAGGATATAAGTGCAATTGTTAAAAATAATGAAAACATTGAACTTGTGCTCAGCCCAGCAGGAAACAGATCCTAGCTGGCCGTGTGTCCTGGGCTGACTGTCCCCCTCCCTTGAGTGGAGCTCCTCTTAGCAGAGGGGGCAGGTTCACCTACAGGAGAGAGACAGGAACACCTGTGGTGGGCATGGGGATACCTGTCGGGGGAGATGGCAGGGACACCTAGTGAGGAGGCAGGGACATCTGTGTAGGGACAAGGATTCCTATGGTGGAGACAGAGACATCTGTAAAAAAAGGGGGACAGGGAAACCTTCTGGGGAGACAGGGATACTTGCAGGTGGCACAGGGACACCTGCATGGAGGAGGCAGGGACACCTGTGGAGGGGTAAAGACACCTGTGGCGTGGGGAGGAGGACAGCAAGTTCCAGGCCTGGCAGACATTGCAGGTTGAGGTTGTTCAGGTGAGAGTGGGCATGACTAACTTGGCAGGCTTGTTTGCTGTGGCAGGCATTGCTAGGTGAGCAAATTGGGATGCTGAGGCAGATATGACTAGTGGAGCACGTGGCTGCCCAGGCTGGGCACCTCAGGGCACCCTGGCATGTCACCCCTGGGCCAACTTTGCAAGGCACAGGAAATATCGACGGAGTGAAAATATGGTGTCCCAGTGCTCTCAGCAAAATTATTGCTGGTTCAAGTCAGACTGCCTGGCTGCCCTGGGATGACTGATGTAATGATTGGAAACATGAATTATCAGACGTTTTCCTGCATTGGGGCCTAGTACCCTAGTGCGAGTGTGCAAACAACACGTGGGTGAATCTGGCCCTGCGCATACAGAGCCAAGGGTGGGTCTGCCGGCCACGTGGGACACCTGGTGTTGGCTCTGCTTGTGTCTCCGTGCAGAATCAGGAGCTGTTCTTCCATGGACACAGAGTGGAGGCTGTTTCTGCACCAATATTTGTTAAAGACAATATGTGTTTGAAGAAAATCTGTTCTAGAAACATAAGGTCATTGCACAGGACCAGGCTGAGCCTCCAGCAGGTTCCAAAGGGCCCGAGGGCAGCCAGAGGGCCCCTGTAATTCCGAGGACCCGAGGGAGCTCTTCTGGGACTCCTTGTGCCTCCAACACGCCCTGACCCTGGAGACCCCAAGATCTTAGAGACTCTGAAAACCTAGAGACACTGAGACCCTAGAGAGCCCTGAGATCCTGAGACCCAAAGACTCCAAGACCTGGGGCCCCTGGACCCCCAGAGACCCCTGAGACCCCAAGCAGACAGGGCAGTACTCCTCCACACTCCAGGCTTCTGCTCTCATGGATCCCTCCCTCCATAAAACATATAAAATACAAACAAAAAAGTGTATTTTTCAGCTGCTTTGGTATAAAGACAAATATATTCATATTACATATTAAAACATTTTCTTTGACTTAGAAGTTCATTCTCTCCTCTGATTCCAAAAGACATGCAAGCATTTCCTCATGCTCCTGAAAGTAGTCTCAGCCAGGTGCTGTGCCTGCCGAGCTCAGTGGGGAGTCGGTGCCACCTGGAAGTCTCTGGCGCCTTTTTGCCTTTTCCTTACCACAATTCTTACCTGGGCAACGGCAGAGAGTTGTTTCTGCAGAGCCGCCTCCACCTGCCGCACCCAGAGGTGTCTGCAGATCAGCCCTGGCTGGGCAGTTGCACCTGAAGTGGCCAGTGTAGCCGTGGAACAAACAGCGCTGGGTTCCGATCAGCCAGCCAGGCCCAGCTGAGTGGCTGGAGGACTCCTGGTCATCTGGACCATAGGAGCTGCATCATCTGATTCCACACCCTCCATAGCAATTGTTTCAGCTTTGAGCTCAGTATTTACTATCCCATGAGGCATCTCTTACTGCTTTGATCTCACTATTTACTGTCCCATGAGCGTCTCTTTTGTGAATGACTTTACTAGACAAGTCTTCCTTACGAGAGACCAGATTTGCCTTTTTATGGCAGCTGTTGGGCCTATTTCTTATTTCTGGAAAGACTCAGAATGTGCCTGTTCTTTTTCCTTCTCTATCGAAACTATCCAATTGTGCAAACAGTCTAAAGACCTTGTGATATTTGTATTTAAGGTGAGCGGGGGATGGAGGACAGAAAATTAAATGATTATGGCCACAGATGCCATGTTTTAATGAACTTTAGTGCTTTCCAGGTGATGTTTCTGCTTTGTTCTCAGTGACTAGCAGACGGTACAGCATTTTCTAAACTCACCTTTCGCATTCCTTTCAGCCGGTGATGGTGGGTTCCAATGGAGCGTCCACAGCATTTCCGGGCAACTTGCTCTATGAACAATCAGGGGACATGGCAGCCACGCCATTACTTTCGAACTCACCATTAAAGTTTCATAGGCGCGTCATGAATTATTGAGGAATTAATGTTGAGGTCCAGCTGCGTGTGCCCCAGTTCCTTGCAGAAGTGCCAATGCAGCTCCCTGGCAGCCGGGCTGTGGAGCATGAAGTTGCTCAATTGCCTCTCACAGCTTCTGTCTCTGATGCAGAAAAAGAAAACGAACCGAGACTCCTTATGTTGAAAGCAAAGGCAGACATAGCGGTAAATGCTGTGGCTAGGTGCTAAGTAGGCGGCCAGAGGAAAATTTCTACCAATCAGCTTTCACTTCCACAACTGTCAGGGGAAATGGCTCTTCTAAACCATTTGGTGGATTCTGTTACGAAAACAAATGTTCTCATTCGTCCCAAGTCTTCTTCACGGAACACACAGGAGTTGGCTGACAAGAGCATTCAAACACCCATTGTAATTGCCGATTCCCTTCTACACTCCAAAATCAAAGAAACATTTTGCATCTCTAAATATAAGCTTTTCTTCTGAAATCATCTAGAGTGCCTCATGTTTCTCATTGAATTGCGCTCAAAGCATTTTCCAACATTCTAAGCCATAAGACACAAGGAGAAACATTACATTTTTGTTTAAGTTCTGAAGATTGTTCCTCAATGAAATTTATTTCTATTTAAAATTTACTCATTATTAGATGAAGATAACGTGTGAGGGCATTACATAGAAATCAAGAATGAGGTAGGACGTTATCTTTAAGATGGTCGATGTGGTCTCAGAATGCCAGGTGCACTCACCGTGGACGTTATCTTAAGGATGGTAGACGAGGTCTCAGAATGCCAGGCACATTCACCGTGGACTTTATCTTTAGGATGGCAGACGAGGTCTCAGAATGCCAGGCACATTCACCGTGAATGGCCACCACATGTTCTTCTGTTGAATTTTGCTTCTGTGCCCTTAGGAATGGGGGACATGAAGCCTTGCAGGGTTCACAGGAAATGTCGTCACGAAGAGAGTAGCAATTTACCATCTGCTATCTTTATCTGTATGTTCCATACCTTCTCCATCTAACACAAATTGGCAGATTCCAATGATAAAAAGGCAAGAAAAGTGTATGTCATTACTTCAGATAGTATGCAACTTAATTTTAAAATAAGTGAATTGCGGCTGGGTGCAATGGCTCACCTGAGGTAAAAAGTTCAAGACTAGCCCGGCCAACATGATGAAACCCTGTCTGTACTAAAAATACAAAAAAAAAAAAAAAAAAAAAAAACAAAAAAAAAAACTAGCCTGTTGTGATGGCACATGCCTATAATCTCAGCTACTTGGGAGGCTGAAGTGGGAGAATCACTTGAACCCAGGAGGCGGAGGTTGCAGTGAACCGAGACTGTACCACTGCAGTCCAGCCTAGACGACAGAGTGAGACACCATCTCAAATAAATAAATAAATAAGATAAAATAAGTGGATTAAGCTGCATGCAACAGAATTCAAAAATAAGTGCACTGATAAACATCTACAATTTTTAAAGATGAATTAGTTATATTAATATTTAATATCTTCACTCAAGTTGAAAAAATAGCAAAACTTCTTTATGAAGCTAATTCATTTTGTTGAACTAAAATCAAAAAAACATCAAAAATGTTAAGCTCATCATTGAATTGTTAGTATATATTTTTGAGATGACCACACCATAGTTGAGACCCACCTCCAGCCTGTCTCTCACCTAATGAAAATTCCCAGTCTATCTAATCAATTGTAAACTGGTTATTGGCTGGTTTGCATATAGAAATGGCTAGTCAAGAAGATGATAGTAACAAAAACAGGAGGGAAGATCACCTCTGTGGGTCCCACACCTGAGACAGGGCCAAGGAGGCACTTGTCTGTGCAATCACCCACCTGCAAAGCCACCCAAATAAGTTGAACGAAGAGACATGTCCATGAAGCCGGCTTATTCTGCTGGTTGTGCAGAACTAGGGGCACCGGCCTCTGGGAGAGGCAGATGATTCAAACCAAAGAATTTCTCAGAAGCCAATGCCAAGATAAGCATGCAATGTCTAGACCACAAGGAGAGCTGTGGGGCCTTGTGGGGCCGAGGGGCATGGCCTGGTGTGGTGGAGGCCAGAGTCAGAATCCAGGCCGGAAGGAAGAGGCTGCAGGGACCACGCTGCTGCCGGACACAGGGACATCGGGCGGGAAGAGGTTAGAGGCCATCCCTGCAATGACAGAGCCTTTCTCTTCGTCAGGTTCCTGTTGAGTGAGGACACTTTTTTCTCTCCCTAGGACCAGCTCACAGCCCTGGAAGGAGCAGCTGTGTGTGGTGACGTGGTGGCTTCTGGAATGGCTGGGCAGTGCCCTTCAGAGAAAGACGCACATCTTCCTCCACCTCCATCCGCATGCTAGTGGGTCGCGGCACTGGGCAGAAGCAACGTCTTGATAAACAAGGAGAGGCCGGAAGATGGCTGAGCACTCTGTTTGGAGAAAGAGCCCTCTCCCCAAAGCCCAGCTGACAGAGGGTGATGGTGAGGCCACCATGCTGGCTGGGACCCTAATTGCCTGGAGACCGTGGGTGGTGATATGATGAGGGTCTGAGAGGTCAGCCCTTCACAAATGCCTGGACCCCTACAATTCAGCCTAAAGGTGAAATAACATGTCACGTTCCATGGATCTTCTCATTTGCCACATTCAGCTTCTCATACACACTTCACAGAGCTGACGTTCGTGTTGACAGTGCTCGTGTGTGTGTGCACTGACTGCCTGCACATGGGTGTGTGCATAGGTTTGGGTGTGTACACATAAGTACCTCTGTGAGTGTGCACCTGCATACATGTGTATATCTCTGTTATGGGATCATGTGTGCACATGTGCCTGTTTGGGTATGTACCTATGTTTGTGTGTGTGTGTATGCTCATTTGCATGTGCACGTGTGCATGCTTTGTGTGTCTGTGTTTGGACACATGCAATGCTTTTGGGTATATGTGTCAGTATCTGACTGTGCATTCAAATACATCCATGCACACTTGAGTGGATGTGCGCTTGTTAGTGCCTGTGTGCACACATGTGCTTGTGTGCGTACTTGCACTTGCATACATGTGTGCTCATGCATGTATGCAAGCACCTGCGTGAATATGTGCACACATGCATGCTTGTGCCTGTGTTTCTAGGCATGTGTGCACCTACCCCTGGTGCTATGGGAGAGGCAGTTCACATGGAACCCAGGATGCTTACCCTCAGGTGCAACTGGATGTGAAGCTGCTCTTCCAGGCTCCAGCCCCGTGACCCTGGCCAGTCTCTTGACCTCTCTGAACCCCAATTTTCTCATCTTTAAGCTGAAGGTGCTCATGACTGAACCTTCCTCTTAGGGTCCTGGTGAGAACTGAGGACTTCACGTATGTAAAGTGGCTAGCAAAGGGCCCCCCTCAAAGCATGTGCTATGTATGTGAATTATTATTATGATGATGATGACAATTTTGACCCTTTTGTGCCTGCTGTCCTGGTTCACGTCATTGTGGGTGAAAAGTCCGTGGTTTTACTATTTAGGTAGTATGAACTTGAAGCCATTCTTTTATCATAAATCTTCTTACCACTTTATTGAATTTGGGAAATAATAAGTGCTCACACCTTTTGCTCTGCCTGGCAACTACATCTGCTTCCCAGCAGCCATCACACACGGTGCATTATGAAAATCCTGGTGAGATGTGACACAATTATGATGGAGACTGAAGCGTCCAGTGTAATATATTTCACTCAGAGATGCCAACACTTACAATTCAAATCCCACCCTCACCCCATCATGATTTGTTAGGTGAAATTAGTTTAAAAAAAGATGAATAGAGATGTAATTCTTTCTAAAGAACAAATCACCACTACCATTCCTATTTAACTATTTAAAAAATATTCAAATGTTACTTGAAAAACTACCACATAATTTTTAAAATTCTATACATGGGATTACATTTATACAAGTTTGCCAAGATGCCAGTGGCATTTGGAATAGTCAACAATTAGGCATTTTCCAAAGCATTTATTTTTGAAACATGTCTGGCCTAAATATGTCATTATCATTAGAGTTTAGTGATTTTTACAATCAGAACATAGCTGTTAAAAAGGGCTGGTTTTTGACATCATGGTTACTGTTGAGGAAAACCACAGCCCTGAATTTGAAAGCTCTTCTCCCAGGAGACGCCCATGCCTTTCACGGTGTCCCTCAGAAGAGGACGCCCATGTCCATGTGAAACAAGACACAGCCACTGTGGTGTCTGGGTCGGTGACCACTCACGGGTGCTGGATGACCCTGAGGTAGGTGAAGTTCTAGGGTAAAAGTAAAGTCCTAAGGTAAAAACAAATGTACTGGGAAATTAAGTATGGAAAATAAGTGTTTTGTTCTTATAAAGAAGGTTGAAGGAAACCAGCATGCCGTCCTTGCTATCTGGTCCAAGTGTGTTCATGCCAGGCCAAAAGAGAAGCCGTGTTTCGGGGTCTCAGCTACCCCCTGAAGTGCTTGCGATGAACCGTGTGGTCTCTAGATAGCTGCTAAGCCCACCAGTGCAGTGCTGAGGCTGGGCAGGAGGACACGGCGTGCTGTCTCCATTTTTCCTGGGACGACTGAGCACCAGTAACCTGGATTTGACATCCTTGGTCTCCCCTTACACGAGTTTTTGGGACGAGCCTGTTTTCCTGGATGGTGTTCCTATCTGCTCACTTTTTAGGGGTCTCCCAGCTCCAAGGTTTTCCTGGCTGCCCTTCTGTGGCCTGTGCCAGTTCTCCCCTGTGTGGGGTGGTCAACACCCTATTGGCTGAAGCACCAGCCTCACCCCAAGGGAGGGTCCCCAGCAAATGGAGCCCCCGTGCCAGCAGGAATCAGAGGTGTGGGAGTCCAAAGCCCAGGGTGCTGGGAAGGATCAGGAAGCAAAGGTCCCTCCAGGAGGAGCCTGGCTGCCACCTCTAATGAAGCAAACCAACCTCTGATGACCACTGGCCTGTGGGGTCCGAGGATGCTGTGGGCCCTTCCTGGGGCAGGCGGCCTCTGTGGAGAGAGGATCCTTGGGGACACCCAGAGTTGGCCTGTGGTCACCTAGAAGGGCAAACTGAAGATTTCAGAACCCAGGGGACCCAGGCCAAGGCAGGCCCATCAGAAGGATGAGGCAGCTCCTGGACGTGTCAGAGCAGGGCAGAAGTGTCTGTCCTGAATCCAAGCAAAAGAATAGAACAGCAATTGGTGGTGATTTCTCCTGGCTCTGCAAAGCCAAAGTACTGGGTGTAGTTATTATATAAATGAAAAACGTTTGTTGTTACTTAAAATATCTGTATATATCTGGAGCCGGTTTCAGTATTCATACATTCCCAGAACTGTGGAGGGCACATTCTATCCAGGAATATTCTATGAAACCAGCTACGGGAGAATTCAGTGGAGACTGGGGAATTACAGGGCTGTATTTACGTTTTTTCTCTCATTCCTTTACTTTCCATAAAAGCACTTTCATTTTTCCTGGCAACCACTGTGGATACGGAGTGAACTGTGTTCCTCCACAATTCCTGTGTTTAAGCCCTACCTCTCAATGTGATGGGATTTGGAGGTGGGGCCTGCAGGAGGTAACCAGTGCTAGATGAGGTCGTGAGGGTGAGAACCATGCGATGTGATTGATTGGTGTCCTTATAAGAAGAGATCCAGGGAGCTTCCTTATTCTCTGCCATGTAAGGACTCAGCGTGCAGGAGGCCATCTCTGAGCCAGAAGGAGGCCCTTTGCGGAGCTCGCCCTGTCAGCACCCTGGTCTCCGACTCCCAGCTTCCAGAGCCCTGGGACATGCCCTTGGCTGTTGTTGAAGCTCCCCATTCCATGGTGTTTTGTTACAGCAGCCTGATCAGACTAACACAGCTCTGCTCTGATTTGGCGACTCCATAATTTTTTATTAAACCAAAAATGTTTAACCATTTCAATGTACTCTACAAGTTGCATCTACCTTTTTCAACATGGATTTTTGCATAATGGATAAAAATATCTTACTGGTAAAAATAGAAAATGACTTAAATATTTTAATTTCAAATTTTCAATGTAAACTAAAAATATCTATAAGCCAGCATGAAATGAAAGGACTTATTAATGGCTTCAGACAAAATGAAAAAAAATGAGAGTAAGCCAAGAATCTGAAGCAGTCAGGAGAGTCACTGATCTACGGGAGGAAAACCTCCGGAATCCCAAGACGTGCCGTCAAACAATTAAACCTAAGCGTCTACCTGCAGTGGCCAGAAATTCTGCCCTGTGAAGTGATGAAGAGTTGCCAAGATAGGTCTTTCGTGATGAGTAAACATCAATTGGTTAGTAAGAACCCAGTTGTGGAAGTTCAGCAGCCACAGTATGTAGCTGGTCCGCTCCTATTACATACTTGTTAAACACTCAGTAAATGCCTTTTCAAGAATCATTTTGTCTTTAATTAGTACACACTGGCTGCCCTATTAAACCGAAATTAAGTTCTTATTTGAAGCAGTTCATTTGGAGACTTAACCAAATGTGGACATCTGCAAGGTAGTAATTTCAGTTTCCAGCCACTGTCAGGATCTAGGAATTCTGTAATCATGCAGGCTTAAAAGCTCGCCATTCCTCAGACAAATGCAGGTTCCACCTGACGGGGTGGAGACATGTTGGTGTGTGTGTGCTCACGTGTGTGCATGTGTGAGCACGTGCCTGTCTCTGGGTGTGTGTAGACTAAAGACCCCAGAGGCAAATGTTTCCACCAAAAAAGCACAATTTATTAAGCATACAGTGAAGTGGCATTTCAATTGTGAAGCTTTGCAGTTTGTTAACTTTAGAAAACTCTACACAGCAAGGTGCCGCGAAGAATTGCTGCCGGGATGGGGAAGTCCTGGGTTGGGCTCAATTCATTCACAGACTTGTTTTCCCAGCCCCTGCTTCCAGCTTTGCTTTAAAAAGATATTTTCAGACTAAATATTTTCTGAGTCCTCCCAGTTCTAAAATTATGTCATGATAGAATAATAATTAAATTGCAAGTTTTGTAGTTAATTGTGCATTGTCTGGAATTCAAACATGTTTAATATTCCAGCACATTATCACTTCCAGTGTGAAAAACAAAGATAGTAATTTAAACCCAAAGAATGGATTCAGAGACTCGGAGAACTTACGACCTAAGTAGCTGGGCAGGCTGATAAGAACAGACAAAACGAGCTATTTTGTTGGCTAGTAAACTTTTAACTTAGACTAAACTTCTTTGGTTCAGGTGAGGGAAACAAGTGGGGAAGGGGGCAGGTGAGGAGGGGGAGGCTGACAAGCCGGCATCGGTGATCCAAGCAGGGGCCTAGTATATCCTGTGTCTTCTGTAGTTTGCCGACCTAAGCCGGTTCAAGGCACTTTGTCTTGGAAATGGACCACTGCATGCATTATTTCCTTCACAGGGCAGCTCTGACACTCCACCGAAGAGGGAAGGAAAGTAGCACGTTTCCGTGTAAACACAGATATAAACATGCTTCTCAGAAATCTCTGTACTGATCATACGATGTTCCAGGGTCAGCTGCCTATAACTAGTCTTTAGCCAACATATGAACTCAAACACACACAGGGCACATATGTGCCATTGGATGGATGAAGCAGGCTCTGTAAGTGCATTACGAGCTCACAATGTGTAACTTGAAGAGTCTACACTTCTCTAAAACTGTATGTAATCACAAATAATGGCTGGAAAAACCTGGAGAGAGATAAGAGGATGCAATCCACACTTATTTTTCCAATTAAATTATGTTACCTACAGAAAATGAGCAGTGTACTATACAACAAAGATTACTCAGCTAAGTCATTATATAAATAATTGTAATTTACAAATAGTTGTTCTCAATGTACGTTTGTTATCCGAAAAAATACTGTCTCTGGTAATGAGATGAGATTTATTGCTTGGTTATTGTGTTCTGGCTTCTACACACACAGTCTTATTTAATCTTTACAGTAGCCAAGCGGAGCAAGCTTTATTCTCATTCTCGTTTTACCAATGAAGCAATAGAGGGTCTGAGGGATTAACTAATTCGTGTAAGGTAACCCAGATATAAGTGCTGACACTGGAATCCGAACCCATGCTGAGAAGAGGGTTCGCATCTTTCTCCCAACCCCAGCAGGAAAACTGTAAAACTGCCTGAGAGAGCCGGCACTTCTGATATTTATTCCAGTGATCTGATTTCTTAAAACAATATCCAATGTTTAAATTGCACGACGTCTCTAGTGTTTTTGTTCTTTTTATTTTATTTGCTCATTGACTGTTTGTGTTTGACTTTTGTGAATTGCTGGGAGATCTTTGTTCATTTTTCTATCAAAGTGTTTCTGGTTCTGATAAATATTTGTGTTTTAATAACTATTTTTATAGAAAGATGATTTTTGTACTCTATGGACACATAGTTTAATCTTTGTGGGGTTTTTTTTGCCTTTGGTGTTATGCTTAGGAGGATTTTATAGGAAATTATAAATGTAAATTCTCACTTGTGTTTATCTTCTGGCTTCCACTGCCTGATACAATGTAATTATTGAACACTTAAAATATGACTGCTCCAAAGTGAGATGTGCATACTAAATTGCAAAGTCTTAGTATGAAAAAAAGAGTGGAAAAATTCAATTTTTATATTGAGTACCTGTTAAAATGATAATTTTGGATCTGTTGGAATAAATAAAATGTATTATTAAAATTGATTTCACCTGTTTACTTGTACTTTTTAATTTGGCTATTACAAAATTTAAATTGCATATGTGACTTATATTTCTGTTGCACAGTGTTTTTCTGGAGTATTTTGTTTTTATTATTAAATTTATAATTTATATATAAGTACCTTCTAAAATTTGTGTTAATGTCATTTAGCTTTTTTTTCTAAATGGTTAAACAGTAGCTCAAAACCATTTTGTAAATAGTGCATGGTTTCCTATGATCTGCAGTGCTGAATTACAATATACAACTTTCCTACTCAGAGTTGAGTCTGCCTCTGGACTCACCATTTTTCCATTGGTATGCCTTTGCAAGATGCTCTATGACTTGGCATTTTAATATGAAAATTTGTCATGTATTTATTCTTTTAAGTAAATTTTAGAAGAATTATCTCATTTTCTAAGCAAATTTAGACAAAATTTATGTTGAACTAGCACTTATTAACTAATTTATAAAAATTGACATATTCATAATACTGAGAGTTCTATTCATTAGCTTATTTACATCTTTTCACGTATGGTATTCTTTTATGTGCATTAGTAGGGTTAATTTTACATTTATCTCTGTATTTTTTCCTATGTACATGCACACATGTGTGAATGCACCTCTTTACAAATCATATCTCTTTTTCCAAAGATTGCATGTGTCTGCTGATATATAGAGTGTACATTTTGTGTGTATTGTAACAAACCACCTATCCTATTAGTTCCAATAGTTTTTCAGTTAAGTCTTTTGAATTTCCAGGTAGACATTTTTATCTTCTGCAAATACTGAAAATGTTGTTTTTATAACCTCCATTATTCATAAATCTTATATTTTTCTTGCCTTATTGCATTGGCTTGAACTGACAAGAAAAGATAATATTAACCAAGATCACTTATTGTTCTTAAAGTTAACATAAATTTATCTTGTTTTAACTCCAAGTCTGACCTTGACTGTTTTAGATGAGATCTTGAAAACCATGTACAAAGATTGTAATTTCCATTTGTAGATTACTAAGAGTTTTTTTTATTAGTAATTAACAGTTATTTTTGAAATATATTGTTAGCATCTACTTATCTGTTTTTGCCTATTTACTTGTTAATGTGAGGACTTATTTTAATAGTGGTCATATCAAACACCACTGCATTCCAAAGGTGAAGTCAATTCACTCATGAGGTATTTTCCATCTAACATTCTCTCAATAGCACAGCACTAATATCAGTACTGCATAAAGTAAATGTGGAGTTCATGAATCTCATGAGATTTTAAATCTCAAATTTTAAAACTTCAATAGTCTGTAGTCCCAGGTACTCAGAGAGGCTGAGGCAGGAGAATGGCATGAACCCAGGAGGCGGAGCTTGTAGTGAGCCGAGATTGCGCCACTGCACTCCAGCCTGGGCAACAGAGTGAGACTCCGTCTCAAAAACAACAACAACAACAACAACAAAAAAAAACTTCAATAGCAAACCAGGTTGAGGCATCTCAACACCCTTGGGAAGTGGGTACAGTGGGTTTCCCATGCTGATGCCGCTGCCTTTCTCATCCCTGTCTTAGTTGGTTTAGCCTGTTATAACAAAATACCATCTACTGAATGTCTTTTAAACAACAGAAGTGTGTTGCTCAGCGTTCTGCAGGCTGGGAAATCTATGATCCAGGCACCGGCAGATTCAGTGTCTGCTGAGGATCACTTCCTTGTTCATAGGCTGTGTCTTCTCATGTCCTCCTGGGGGAAGTGACAGGGAGCTCTCTGGGGTCTCTTCTCATAAGGGTGCTAATCCTGTCGTGAGGGCTTCGCCATCATCCTAATTACCTCCCAAAAGAACCTATCCTAATACCGTCACCTTGGAGATTAGGATTTCAACACAGAAATTTAAGGAGAATGCAGACATTCAGACCACAACACTCATCCAGGGGTCCCACGACCCAGGGTTGTCTCAGAGAAGCGCCTGGTTCCCCATCCTTAAACTTGCTCTCTCTGTAATATTCTGTGCCTATTTCCTTTTCTGTAGCCAAAATGACTTCACTTTTTATTTTTAACCTTATTTCTCAAACCCCTGTCCATGCTTTTCAAAAGACATTATTTCAATATATTTCAAACATTTTTTGCAGTATAACTTTCTTAAAATTACTTTTTCTCAAAGCTCCATGATATAAAAAGGAGAGAAAAGTAGTGTTTGAGTCATATGAATTAATTTGATATGCTCAAATTTATATTTACATGTAGCAAAAATCAATCCGAAGATTGGGAGGTTTTGATTAATACAAACTTTAATTAGGGTTATTTGTTAGACTCATATTTGCCTTATCACTCAGTTTTTTGGTAATTTCTTCAGCTTGCAAAGCATCAAGAATCTTCTGACTTACAAAACTAAGCAGCTACAACTGGTAGCAACTTTTCTAATTGCTTAACTAGAAGTTGTGTTTCAGCTGAATTATTGTAGAAGCTTAAAAATGAAAAGGTATTGCTATTTCAAAGTTAAAATGCTAAAGATACCCAATAACACCAGACCACATCTTGTGTTTTCTATGTATGTGATTTAGAGAGAGTCCGTGAATTTGACATATATTTCCACAGTCAGTTTGAATCTTCATTCTTTCACATAAAATATTTATCAAATGTGGCTTAAATAGTATCCAACGTCATTTTAATAAATCTCAGATACTTCAGTCTTGACCTTGTTCAGGTATTTACTCGGAGTTTCAAAACAACCAGAATCTGGGTTGATATGTTTCTTGAATTCCCATTTCTTCCCTGGCCCAAAGCACGGGTCTAAGCATTATAACATTTTGACCTTGAGTTGTCTAAATGAGGTTATTCAGCTTATTAAAGGTCAGATAAGAGACATTAAAACTTCCAAAAAGTAATGAACGTGTACTGTACTATTGGGGATGTGTTACCTTATTTTTCACAACTACGAGGTGCTATGGGAATCACATGTGATTTTACACTAACAGAGACACACAACAGATACACACACACAGGCTTTAATTTAAAAATGACCAGGGAGAGCCCCAGCCTTCATGACCAAATGGCCAAGTCTAAATGTGTCAGTGGTATATTCCAAAAAAGCAGACTACCAGAGCTCCTCAGTGACGTGTCAGGATCTCCACTGGGTTCTGTCTTGTTTACAATGCATTGGTTTGTGTATGTGTCTAATATTTGAGTTTAAAAACATACTTTTTAGGGTAAAAGCAGAATCAAACATTTGTGGAACCAGAGGACCCTGGGTTTTCACGGAATCGCAAAACAGAGACATTGATTGATGGAAACGAGTTGACATGTTACCCCTCCTGGGATATTTGAATGTTGGTTGAATTACTCTCTAATGTGTGATTACAGGCACTGTGGACAACTAATACAAGATTGTGGGTTAGGCTGACCTTCCTGTCCTTCTCCAGTTGTGTTTCAGCAAAACAACCTCATCTGTCACATTAAATTTATGTTGCAGTTTGAATTACATAGGATTTGAAATTTTGCTTATGTTTAATTTAAAAATCAGTTTTAGTTTTATGGTTGTATGGATGATACAAGCATGAGACACTTGTACCCACCATCCTATTTGTACGTACTTAGAAACATTGTAATAAAAGTCAATTCAGATGAACATGAGAGTCTACAGGAATGACCCAGATTCAAAAATCATGGCTGGCAGATTTTAAGCTGAAATTTTAAGCATTATTATTTTAAACCCTATAACAAATATAGAAAACATTGAAAACATATAATTATTAAAACTAGTGAAATGATATGAATGAGGTAAAAAATTCCAACCTCATAAAATATTTAACACATTGTCTGGCTTCTCAGGGACAACAGTCCCCTGCAGCCTCAAAGAAGCCTGAAAAAGTAAACCCAAGCCCAAGTCACAGGTATGCCTTCTGCTTTGCTAAGGCATTTTGAGGAAGAATAGAAATGTGTCTACTAGTTCAATTAGCCAAGGCTGCTACAACAGTCAATCAGAGGCTAGTGCCCAGCAGAGGGCCTCCCCACAGATGGGCATGTTGCAGCCAGGGGTTCAGCTGCATTTGGCCAGGAAGACACCCACACTCCACCTGCACCTCCATCTGCACTGCCCTGCACTGAGCACAGCTCTCGAGCCCCTCCTTTAATTCCCTCCCCTGCCTCTGCGGGGCCATGGCCACTGCCACATTGAAGGGTACCTGGGCTTCCCCTAGAAACCCTGGACTCCTCTGTGGTTTCTGGAGGCAGTGCCACACATAGCAATCCAGCCGTGTGGACAGTTCCATAGCAAGACTGCCTGAGTTCAAGCTCAGCAGTGTCATTTACTGAGAGTGAGCTGCCTGTCACTCATGTTCAATAAAATGGCATGTGAGTAGCTCACACTCAAGGTCTCCATCACTAGACTGAGCCACTAGGGCAGGGTCTCTTCTTCTTGCAGCTGTGGAGGGAAGAGGGCACCTCCTCACTCCCTTTGAAGATAGTCATAATCATGCGACTTGGTTAAGCCAATAAAATGGGAGTCAAAGTACCATGGATCACTTCTAAGGAGAAGAGGTTCATGGTCATTGTTTTATTTGCTAACCCACGCTTTTCCTGGCTTTGACACTGGGGAAGGGCACACAGACAGAAAGCTGCCCTGAGGCAATGCAACCTGCAGTGCAGGGCCAGCCTGTGGAGGGAGCTCTCCTGGGGCGATGACAGCCCACAAATGACAGTGCTGCAACAGGAAAGGAAGCTTTCCCATGCTTGTTACTGCAGCACACCTAGCTGATCCTGACTGCTACATTCTCTGTAGTACAGAGATGAAAAGTGGCTGTGTGTAGTAAGCTGAGTGGCAAGGCCTGGCCTGCTTGGTACTGCAGTGGTGCAAGCCCCTTGCTCTCTCGTTCCAAAATGCAACCTTCACTTGACAGATGGCTAATTCCTAGGTGTGCTATCATCTTTATTCCAGTGACCTGGTAGAATATCTGGCATGTATTGTTTAGGTGTTGATAAATGTTTGTTGAGCAAAATTAAGAAGCCAGTTGAATAAATGTCACTGATATGATTGGATAATACCAATTTAAATTATACGTGGAAGAAATTAGAGGATGTTCTATGATCTGAATGTATCTCCCAAAATTCACGTTGAAACTTAATTGCCAATGGTATTAAGAGGTGGAGCTTTAGGAGGTGGTTGCTCATGAGGGTGGGGCTCTCATGCATGGGATAAGCGGCTTCATAAAAGGGGATGGAGGGAAACCCTAGTGCCTTTTTCCCTTCCACACTCTGTATCATGTGAGGATGTGAGGAGATGACATCCTTGCCAGACATTGAACTTTCTGGTGCGGTGACCTTGGACTCTCCACCTTCCCAACCGATGAGAAATCCTCTTCCTTCTCTTATACTGAGTCTGTGGCATTTTGTTATAGCAACACAATTGGGCTGAGACGCCATGTTTGAAGGACGATGCTGAAGGAACGGTGAATTCCACATAGATTCCTAGCAAAATATCAACTTCCCCCTGATATGGTTTGGCTGTGTCCCCACCCAAATCTCAAACTGTAGCTCCCATAATCCCCACGTGTCACGGGAGGGACCCGGTTGGAGGTAATTGAATCAGGAGGGCGGGTCTTTCTTGTACGGTTCTTGGGGTAGTTAATAAGTCTCAGGGGATCTGATGGTTTTATAAAGGGGAGTTTCTCTGCACAAATTATCTCTTTGCGGGCCGCCATGTAAGACATCCCTTTGCTCTTCCTTCATCTTCCACCATGATTGTGAGGCTTCCCTAGTCATGTGGAACTGTGAGTCAATTAAACCTTTTTCTCTTATAAATTACCCAGTCTTGGGTGTGTCCTTATCAGCAGCGTGAAAATGGACTAATGCACCACCAAATGTTCTTGTTCTCCAACACGTTCCAACTAAAAATATTGGAACCAGTGTGGCAAAACCCTGCATAAATAAGGTGAGAGAGTAAATACCCTGTAACTAGATACCCCTGAAGGGACCACTGATAGCTCTGATTTTCACTTGGGCAAATAACCGTCAGTAAAATGACACCCTCTTCAAGTCAGCACTACACTCTGATGAGTGCCCTGGGGCCACCGTTTGCTGTCCTGCAGATGGCCTTTTTAGAATGGAGGGATGAATAGCTGCTCATTTTGGGTGCATTCTGTTTATCTGTTCTTAACTTCAAACTTTTTACCAGGCAGACTCCGAAAGACGAGCGAGGTGCATATCACGACTTGACGCTGTGTAGCACCTGGGCTTGCCCAAAACGCTGGCTCTGGGCTTCTGTGATGTCACTTTCAGCCAATCAGAGAAGCTGAGGAGCAGGAGGAGGCTTTTCATGGATGCAGGTGTGCGGGCCTCAGATGGCGAGCCCTGCTGCTCCCCTCCTCACCTCCAGGTGGGGAGACCTTTGTGGGGCTTCCACTGTGCAGGGCTGGGTTGTTGAGAACGTGGAAATACTGGGTTTGCAGCAAGCTATATTCCCTTACCTCACAAAGAGCATCCACAACTTAAAGATGAAAAATGATGGGAAAGAAGGAGGCAACACTGTAAAATTTTACCAAATGAGCTTCCGGTTATATATTGACAATATTTAAATAAATGGGCCATAAGGCATTTATAAAACCTTCAGAAATGACTCTGTTTTCAACAGCTTCTCTTACAGTTTCAGATATGTCACGCTCACTGTGGTATTAAATCTTCTACATCAGAGTGACAGAGAAAAATGCGTACTTATAGTGTAACTATTATAATGCAAATCACTGGATGGGTCAGCAAGGCTGCCAAATCTAAGCATTTTTATAAAAATGCTCTGATCAAGGCCTTCCAAGGATCTTCCTCCTTTTACGTCGTCTAATTGATTCCAGTTTATTCATGATAGTCCAGGCAATAATGAGATTACCCTGAAATATCGTGCATATAAAGAGATATTAAGTGTATTTTATTTATAAACAAATTCAGAAATACCTATTTAGCCTGTTGAGATACACTTATATAGCAGACAAAGACAGGGCAACTTAGAGACACACACACACTTTCATAAACATTTATACTGTCTCCCTCAGAGCTGGGGATCTCTTACTCTTGGTTTAGCCCTTTTGATGAAAACACACTGTGATTTTAAAAGAACCCATGCTCAAGCATGTATCACTCATCAAAAAGTGCATTTAAAGAAAAAAAAAAAACACCCAGTTGTAATTCCCATTACATCTCGCCTCTCATCCTGGTGACATTGATACTGAATATTGGATGAATGCTGGCAAAGCGTTAGTAGCAAATTCCGTGTCACAGTCTCCCCTGCAATATGACAGCCCACTCTCTGAATGTTTTGTCCAACAATGAGGAAACTTTAAAAAATAAAATGTGCATTCTTTTTGAGACAGGGTCTCACTCTGCCACCCAGGCTGGAATGCAGTGGCACTAACTTGGCTCACCGCAGCCTTGACCTCCTTGGGCTCAGGTGATCCTCCAGCTTCAACCTCCCCATTAGCTGGGATGACAGGCACATGCCACCGAAGTCCAGCTACTTTTTATATTTTTTTGTAGAGATGGGGTTTCACCATGTTGCCCAGGCTGATGTCAAACTCCCGGGATCAAGCAATCCACCTGCCCCGGTCTCCCAAAGTGCTGGGATTATAGGCATGAGCCACCACGCCCAGCCAGATAGGCGTCTTTTAACAATAACCTGGGTTTTGTGTTGGTGTGCTGAAACGGTGACTAGACAAACCTCCCTGGATGATTGGAGGGGCAGGGCAGCACATCAGCCCACATCAGAGTGACCAGGGCTCCTCCAGCTGCAAGGACGGTTTTCTTCCACAGCAGAGCTGATGTGCAGCTGGGGACTGCCATGCAGAACTGCATAGGACGCTGTCTTAGTGTGCCAGGGGGTGATCTGGGAAGACAAGATAAGGCATTTGCCCCCCAGGAACACCTGCTGTCTGGGAAGAGCCACCTGGAAGATCTTGCACCCAGCCCACGAGGGCAGGACCAGAAGCCTGGACAGCTTTGGGGATGCGGGCAGAAGACTATTTATTTATTTATTTTTGAGATGGAGTCTTGCCCTGTTGCCCAGGCTGGAGGGCAGTGGCACAATCTCGACTCACTGCAACCTCTGCCTCCTGGGTTCAAATGATTCTCCTGCCTCAGCCTCCTGAGTAGCTGGGATTTCGGGTGCGCACCACTGCACCTGGCTAATTTTTGTATTTTTAGTAGAGACTGGGTTAAGCCATATTGGCCAGTCTAGTCTCGAACTCCTGACCTCAGGTGATCCACCTGCCTTGGCCTCCAAAAGTGCTAGGATTAAAGGTGTGAGCCACCAGAGGACTCTTGCCCAGTGGCTGGGTGTCACTTCCAAATGCTGTTCTTGGCACCTACGTCTGGGTCTTACTTGTCCTGAAGTCGTGGGGGCTAATAACAGCCTTAACTAAGCTCACGTTTGCTTTTACAGCTTGGAACTGGTCCTCTTCTTTGCAACTGTATACTATGACTCATACAAAGTCTGGATTTTCCAAATGAAAATACCAGCTTATATACAATTTCAGCGATACACTAGAGGCTACCGATCACCCAGTGTTTCCACCCTGTGCACAGGAACCATTCCCAAATAAGCTAGAAGGGTGCCCTGGTGTTAATAACAGAGGGTGTCACAGAGGAAGTGCACATTCAGTCCCACAGTAAAATTGTAGGCGTGTGATATTTCCATTCTCCTAAAGCTCCAGATCTCAGTTGGAGCCTCAGCGTGGCCATTCAGTCCAGCCCGAATGGTCCCTGACTGCAGTCCTGGCTCTGGGATCCCTGGGACAGGCACGTGGCCTCCTGCCTTCAGAGCGGACCTTCCTTGGCTCTTTCTGCTCTGCGACAGTCCTCTTTCTTGCAGAACACTCTGGAGAGAGGCGGTAAACTGACACCACAGCTGACAACAAAACGCTTCTTAGGGCCATCAGATCCTGTCCCGTGGGCTGACCTCAGGTACTGACAGTCCTTAGTCACCGGGAGGCAACGTCACAGGTGCACACCCAGGACTTCGTTGTTATTTCACAACTTTAGGAGAGAAACCATCTAGCTCTGTGATTTTTTTCCCCTGGGGGACTAGAAAATTCAACAGGTTTAATAAATGACTGAATAATAAATGAATAAACAGGATGAAGGAATAAGAAAATGGAGAAAAAAGACAAACTGCAAAATCAACAATTATCATATTCTAACAATATGCATTTTAACTATGATTTGTAGAAAGACTCGAGTTTTCAATCACAAAGAGAATAAGAACTACCTACAGATAATGTATAATCGTTGCCCGACAGACAAAAGATTATAGTGTTTTAATCACTGTTTCACGTAAGTCAGTATAAATCTGTAAATAGGGACCAGGTTTTAGTTATTATTATTATTATTCTAGTTTTATTTTGATAAAAATAAAACTCAGGCTACACCCTATGGATGTGTAATAGTAAGGGAATAGCTACTTAAAAATTAACTGTGGCTTTGAGTTTTCTCCTGAGCTTTTTAAAGCATCTCCATACTGAGAAGCCTGACACTTAGTACATGGAAAATACATCCCGACACTCAGGAGCCTGCTGTCACTGGGTCCCATCCTTGTTCCAGGCCTGGGTCACTCTGGCCTCACCCTCTCTCAGTGACTGCTGGACGGCAACGCCTCCTCTCTGGTTTTCCAGACCCCCCACCCCCTGCTGCCCGTGGACGTGGGTCGCTGGGGCTTGCGTTCATTTGTCCAAGGAGACATAGATGGCGTCAGTCCTGAGCTTTGCATCCATTCATCACGAATCTCATCATCAAAGTGCACCCGTGCTGAGTCAAGGCCCTCATTCTAGCAGGTCGCAAAGTGAGCGAGGCTTGGTGGGAAAGGGGTCAGTGATTTCTTCCTATGTCCAGTTATGCAGGTTTGGATACGAGGACGCTGTTTTCATAAACCAACCTCGCCTGGCTGGTGGTTTTGCTTCTGATTCATGGGATGGAGGCTGGCATAGCCTGGGACTTGAGAGTCCTGGATTTTTATAATTCTTTCTCTTTTTCTGAGGATTTCCATACTATGCTCTAATTCCCATCTGTCTGCCTCCACTTTACCACACTCAGGCTTCGCTCCCGTCAGAATCTGTGTCATGACAGGCTTGGCCTGCACTGACACAAGAGGCCCGGACTGTGGGTCTCTCCAGTCTAGTCTTGTGATTCCAACAATGGGGACTGTGACCATTCTTTCCTCCCGAGACCCTCCCACCCCACTCAGCACTCACCCCTGCGGTCCTAAGAAATCGGGAACCGCTTGTGGTCTCCACTCACCAACCACCTGCTCATCCTTTCTCTGTTCCTGCCCTCAGGACCCTCAGCTCCAAAGCCGCAGCCCCACTGGGGTCTTCAATTCATGGACACTCCAGTTGGCTCACTGCCCCTCGCCCCAGTCCCCATCGCCTCGTTGATGCTGTTTTCGATGTGAGCTCCCTCCCAGCACACACCCAAAATGCCTGCCCCAAGTCTGTGTACTAGACCCTGGACACAATCGTGCTGATAGCTCCAGCTTCCAGGAGGACCATCATCTCCGAGCCTGGGGTTCTCTGTGCAGTGCAGCCTGCACCTCGCTCCATCAACCCAACCCCTTCTCTCCCACCCCAGGTCCCCGGGGCTAGAGGATGGTTTCATACCTTCTCCTCCCACACCTGCCTCCCCCTCCTGCTCTCAGCTGGTGGCCTTGCTTTCTGCACTCCCGAGAGGATAGAACCTCTGCAGAGACTGTCCACCTGCTCCGAGGCCACCCATGCTTGCCCATGTCGGCACCTGTCTTCTTGGCAGTCACTCTCTTAGCACAGAGGAGCCTTCCCTGCACCTGCTGGGAGCCAACCCCCGACTTGTCCCTTTTGAGGGCGTCTGGCTCTCACACTGCTCAATTCAGGGCCAGGGCAGCTCCTTGCTACCTTTGATTCAGAGCTAGGGCATGATGTAAATCTTGAAAAGATAATATCATGAGTTTATTCTCATTTCCAATTCAAATTTGGGGAAATAGTTTTTAACCTTGTTTGTATTACCTTTGTTTTTCTTCCTTTTATGCTGCAAATCCCAGCTGGAGTGACATCAACATAAATTCTCACTTGCTTTATCCTACACCAGGCGTGAAACAACCTGGAATAACGATGTCAATCTAATACCAAAAATATGAGTACTGAAAAGAGTTCTTTTCTGTTTGTTTTTGTCGTGTGTGTGTTCTTAAACAAACGCGGTAGAAACAAAGCCTCGAATGACTTTTGTGAGCTCACTCAAAATGGTTGCCCTCCTGAGTTCATTGTCTGTTGGTGTCTTTCGCTAATTTCTATTTCCTCTTGTCCCATTTGAACCAGAGTGCCGGCCCCACCACTCCCGGAATGTTGCTCCTGTCAAGTGCACAAGTGACACGTAGGCTGGTGAGCCCCGGGTCCACTCAGCAGCAGCAGGTGACGGCTGATCGCTTCCTGCACCAGGACACTTACTGAGTGTGGATTTCAGGACCCCACACTCACGGGCCCCTCCTGACCTCCTGTCTGTGCTTCAATGTGAGCATCTTATTTCACAACCATAGGAAATCCCTGCCATGCAACAGAAAGAAAGTGAAAAGAAGCCATCAGTGTGGAGGGAACATGGTGCCTTTGGCAAGGTGGGATGAGTGGATGCTAAGTGAGTCAAGGTGATGGCAACTGGGGCACGTTGGTCTTGACCACGGTGTTGGGAAGGAGAAGGCCTTATAAAAATGTGTAATTGGACACGTTGGGGATTCTTGTTCAGAAGTGCACATTGAATGAACGCGTGGTAGAGAAAGGGCCAGAACATCAGTGGATCAAAAGCCTACACCTTTCTTCGTTCTCCAGTGTCCTCGGCTGACGCAGCAAGGCCCGGAATTCAAGAATCACTTCCCAGCTTCTAAGCAGGATCTTCTCGGCCCCTTCCTCCCAGAGACTTACCCCAGCCCTGGTGATTCCGTTTCTGGGTCCAGTGGAGGCCCAGTGCCCCTTGCGGAAATGTCTGACTGTCCCTGGGATCATTAATAGATGCTGCCTGATCAAGGGGTTACTTGGCCAAATGAAACAAGGCCATCATGAGCCCTTTGCTGAGTTGAAGACAAACCTACTAACTTTGGTCCAAGTGTTCTCTGAGCTGTATGATGAGCATGCAGCCCTTTCTTTGAGGAATGGTGCCAACGTTCTGTAGGAGATGGGTGCTGTATGGAACCCAGTGTGGGGATGCTGCTCTAGGATGTGCTGGTGTCTCATTTCCTGTCACACTGAGAACCGGCTGCTGTTCTGACTCAGGCTAAAGATCTGGGTGAGACAGACCACCCCCTGAGCACAGCCTGGCTGTGGCATGCTAATCACTGAGATGCCGATAGGCGTGTGATCACCACAAGGGCATGTGCTCAGGGGCCCCGGGGGCAGCGTCCTGCTTGGTGCAAAGGCACGTAAGACGTTACCTCCTCCGACTCACATGCATCCTCATCACAAGGCCAGACAGCAACATCTCATCCTGCCACACTGGCCATCCCAGACACACACAGTGCTGTGCAAGGACAGAGACCAGTGTCCATCTCGGCCAGAGACACTGACATGGGAACACTCCCTCGAGGAGGTGATGCCACAAGCAAGCCTCAGAGGACATATGCTGAGACGCTTTCTGCCTCTGCAGTCCTGTGTAGGCAAGTCAGCCTGCCCCTCAGCAATATTCCAAGCCTGCCCACCCTCCCTGTGGAGGCGTGCTCAGGTCTGTCTGAGGCTGAGCTGGACTCTGCAGAGGGGCTATTTCTTCATTTTTCCATTTATCAGCAAATGCTTGAGAGCACGCTCTTCTGGTTTTGCACCTGGTGAGCAGTACCTGCGGAGCTGGTGTCTGCAGATCATGGAGGTGGGAGGGGTGTAGCTGGGCAATCCAAATGCACATCCGGGTCTGCGTGGTCTCCAAGGCAGTCCCAGCTGCAGTGCAGGCAGACGTCCCTGCGGACGAAGGCTGTGTACTGAATGAGTGACTGGGATTTTTTTCTTTTCTCCTCTGGATTTCCTACTGTCCTCCAGTGAACAGGGATTCCCTATGCAATGCAGGGCCATAGGCACAAAGATATAGATCAAGGAGAAATTTGGCATTCCACTATTTTCTTATTAAGTTTTTAAAAAGCCTAATGGATCTTGGTCTCAGTTTGAGGGACTACAGGCCATGCCTGGAGGATTTAATAAAAATCAAATGGAGGGTCCGGCGCTGTGGCTCATGCCTGTAATCCCAGCACTTTGGGAGGCCGAGGTGGGCAGATCACGAGGTCAGGAGATCGAGACCATCCTGGCTAACACGGTGAAACCCTGTCTCTACTAAAAATACAAAAAATTAGCCAGGCGTGGTGGCGGGCGCCTGTAGTCCCAGCTACTCCGGAGGCTGCGGCAGGAGAATGGCGTGAACCCGGGAGGCGGAGCTTGCAGTGAGCTGAGATAGCGCCACTGCACTCCAGCCTGGGAGACAGAGTGAGACTCCGTCTCAAAAAAAAAAAGAAAAAAAAAAAAATCAAATGGAGGCAAGAAGCTCAGTCACCAAGCACAGGTGGAGCCCACCACCTAGCCAGGCCTCCGACGTGGAGGTTTCCAGCTCTTGGCCTGGTGCTTCTCAACCTTGACTATACACAAGCCACTCAGGGGGCTTCAGAAAAGCCTTGCTCCTCCCACACCAGTGGGATGAGCCCAGGGAGAGGATTGGCGAGCAGGTGCACCGACTGTTTCTGCGCTCCCTTGCAGGTGGTCCTATTGCACAGAGAGAGGCAAGGGCTCTGCTCTGCAGCCCACCTTGGGCATCCAAGGGGTATTTCTATTTAGGAGGCAGAAATGTCTCACAGCCTTGAGTTAGACAGCTGGGCTGGTTGACCCTGCACTTCACAGAGGAGTGAGTGGGGTAGAAAGATGAATAGGAAATAGAGCTCTAAACATGTAGCTCAGTTTCTATCACAAAAGAAGAAAATCCCTTTAGTTTGGGTCTGTAGTTCCTAGCACAGAAGTCTATGTTGTTAAGATTTATTTTTCTCTCTATTATATGAAAAGGGTCAAAGAAAATGCTTAACTCTTGTTGAATGCACAGCTCTGTGGTTACCATGGTTTGAACATTAATATATGTAGAGAATTTAGTTAAGTGTTTTCACTTTTATTTTGCTGTGAATCCGTGGGTGGATGCAGCCCCCACCTCCCAGGAAACAAGCAAATATCCCCCAAGGATTGCAGCCTCTCTGTCTGTGCTTCTCTCTGCTTACTTCAAGGTAAGTCCACAAATATTATTGAGTCTTGCACTGTGTACAGGATGGAGCCTCGCTTTATTCTATGGAACAACATCTATTAGGCGGGCACTGCCTTTTAGCCATATGGCTATTGAGCAACTTTAAATGTGTTGCTAGCTTTACTTGTATGACTTTTGATATGACCTGTCTGAGTCACTGAAAACCTGAAGGAAGAGAACTGTGGAAAGAGGCATACCTGGCCAGCCAGAAGTCACAGCAGAGTAGACCAACTGACAGTTCAACTTGTGCCTCTACAATGTTCTTCGGCTAAGGATTTTGGATTTTTCAAAACATACAAATATGGCTGTTATTCAAATTAATTTTAAATTTAGAAATACTAAACTAAAAATTTTTAAAAATGCGGTTCTAGTGTACCATATTGATTTTTCAAAACGTGTTTGAAACAATAGCAAAACTCTTCCTGGAAGCTAAAAAACATTGCCTCTGTGGAGTCATACAGGGTTTCCATCAGGTTGGAGTTTTACTCCAGAAGGCTTGTCCAGCCTTGACTTTTCCTGTTCTTCCAGGTACGAAATGGAGACCTTTTCACTTACTACACATCTGAATACAATCAAATACTGGCAAGGAAAAAAACACATATGCATCTACACTTATTAAAATAATGTTAGTGAAGAGTTATCTTACTGTCCTTTCTTCTTTCCCAAACACACACACGCACGCACACACACACGCACACACACACACGCACGCGCGCACACACACGCACACGCACACACACGCACGCACGCACACACGCACACGCACACACACGCACACGCACGCACACACGCACACACACGCACACACATGCATGCACACACACACACATGCGTGCACACACACACACAGTTTTCAAAATGCTTGTGCTTCTTGCATTTACCCCTGGGTATCCCCATCTTTCCTATTCAAGGTCTCCTTGAAGGCTTATTCATTGTTTATCATTTTCTCATTATCTTCTCCAGCAACTCATGTGATCAGAAGTGCACAGCACAGGGCTTGGTGCTCAGTAGGCAAGCAATACACCTTCACAGACCTGATGAATGATGCTTCAATTCATCGGAGAGGCAGGAACAGGGAATGGGGCGCAGTGAGTCCCAGTGTGGCCTCTGAAATTAGGTCACAATCTTGCTGACTTTTTATCCTGGCTGAGTTACTTGTCCTCTCAAAATCTTAGTTTTCTTATCGGTTAAAAGGGGACAATAATACTACCCAAGTTAGGGGCGGTTGAGAGGCGTAAGTGAAAAATGCGTATTAAGCAGTTAACAAAGCATCTGGCAGCTTGTTCAAAGTCCCCTGCAGGGACTCGCAGGACTGAGGAAATGAGACGAACTGTACCCCACAAAGTACAGTCACTCGTCTCTTCAAATCACGACGGGGACGCTTCCCGGGAGATGCATGCTCAGGTGATTCCCTCCCCGGGTGAGTGTCACAGGGTGTCCTTATACACACCTAGAGGGTCTAGCCTGCTACACGCCTGGGCTGTATGGCCTAGCCTATTGCTTCTAAGCTGCAGACCCGAAATGGTGCTGAATAATGCAGGCAGTTGTTACACAATGGTCAGGATTTGTATCTAAACAGATCTAAACATGAAATGCTACAGTAAAAATATGGTATTACAATCTTATGGGGCCACCATCCTATACACAGTCTATTCTTGACCAAACATGCTTAGGCAGCAGAACACTGTATGCATTTTGTTTGATTGCTTTTAGAGTATATGGTTCTGGCCACATTCTGGATCATTCTGGCATCCTCATCACGGGAAGCAAGTCAAGCCAGATCACACCACACAGCCCAGAGCTTCCAGAGAGTGTGAGCCCAGGTCTGAGGTTCCCTGAGCACCACCGGTGCCAAGCAGGGCTTGTCCATCCCCCAGGGCAGAACGGGCCTCCGCATCCCATGGGGTCACAGTTCTCTCTTTAAAAGGAAGCAGCGCTTTGCTTCCATTCAGGATTCGCGCTTGCCCAGAGCTGTTTCCCGTATTCTCTCCATTCAGTGGGACTGCGAGATCATAGCCGGCTTATTAAATCTGAAGAGCTCTGCGACCTTGAGGTTTTTCTTCCTCGGAAGCTCTCTTCTGGCATTCTCGAGATGGGCCCGGCTCGTCTGCGAGGTTAATTGAAAGATGGTCCCAGATGCGGCAGCGCATTGGCTGCACCACAGGCATCCTCGCAGGAAGGGATTCAGGAAAATGGAAATAGCATTGGATGGAACATAAAGGCTGGGATCATTGGCAGAATCACAAAAGCTGTGCAGCGTGGTCGCCAAGCCTGGGCTGCTGGGCAGACGGCAGCACAAAGAGACGGGGGCTGGGCCGCGCCAGCGCTGGAATGAAAAGGCCTGTCTTGAAGTCGCAGCTTCGGAGGCTTGGCGTGAAAGGCAGCGGGGAGAGAAAACGGCACGTTGAATGAGAGGAGGGGAAGTGGGCAGTTTATTCTTAAATCCCTGGCACTGACTGCAGGCTCTGAAGTGGGTGGGAACAGGCCTCGGTGGGCGCTGTGCGGCTCGGATCCCAGGGTGTGCATCCTGGGTGCAGCATGGTGTGTGCTGCTGGCTGGCGTGTCTGGGCCTTGGTGTGGCTATCAGTGCCTTAGTGTTCCCCTTGAGAAATGGGCATCGAATGGCTTCTTTGCAGGAGTTGGGCTTTGAAAGGCACCTTTTCCCAGTGCGCTTCATGAACGTGGACAGAGCATTCACTGTCCCCATATGCAGAGGTCCCGGGCAGCCTCCAACTCCAGCGAGCTCTCCTCCTCCCCAACAGGGAGGGGTGGACAATGCGAAATCCTGTTTCCCAAAAAGCCAAATGAATCCCCCTTTAGACTCCAAAACTTCTTTTTTGTGTGTGTTTAAATCATTGTCCCTTCATCATTCCTAAAATTATTATGTCACCTTATTCTTTTCTGAAACTGCTGACAGAATTCATTGGCTATGGACGTCAGGTGCATTCGGCCATCACTTTGCAGTCACCACCTGCCCTGAACTGCAGGACAGCAGGGCCTCAAAGCCCAGTGACGCACTCACGGAGCGTTGCCCTGAACTCTTCTTAAGAAGGCCTGTGTTGGAATCCTGTGGTTTGATGCCTCTTTTGCCGATAGACTGCCTGATCTTACTCCTCCGGGTCTGAACGTCTCTAGGCTTATTGGTGTGGGACTTTACAGTTTTCTAAGTGTCCACTCCTGGTTTTGCCGGCCAGCTTGGAAGGCTCTAGGTGAGGTTGGAAGCTCCTCCTCCCAGTGGCATGCTTTGCCTCATGCCGCTTCCTCCCTGCAGAGAGCCCCATCCCTTACTCTGCTGGCCAAACCTCTCATTCTTCAACGTCCAGCTCTGGTTTGCCTCTCCTGTGAAATCCACAGCATCAGAATTAATTGTTCTGTCTTCGAATCCCACAGTCCCCTGATCTGCTGGCCGGTAGTACCTGTGGCTGACTTCTTGTGCTTTCTGATCCAATGTACAGAGGGCAGGGGCTACTTGGCCCTGGTGCCTGCCGCATTTACCACATTGCTTGGCACACAGCAGGGAGTCCGTAACTTAGAAAAACACACCTGTGGATATAGACTCCAGGGCACCTATTTTGCTATCTCAGAATATTCTTTCTCACATTCTAGTTTTTTTGGTGTCCTAGATGTGTGAGTGATCAGTCAAAAGTTTAGCCTGGAAATCAGAAATGACGCTCAATATTTTAGCAGAAATATTTGGATATAGGAAATTGATTAGATAGATACTGGAGAAAGAAAACTAATGTGGGAATCCTGAAGTGGAACAGCTGCGCCCCTTGCACTGAGGCCCCGGGAACGTGGGGAGGGTTTGTGAGGAGCAGGAGTCAGACCCCAGGCCCCTGAGGACGAGCGGCTGTTGATGGCTGATTTGGGGTCTTCATGACCGTGAGATGAGGCTGCATGGGGACTGCAGAAGCTGGACACCGTACCCAGCCAGAGGCCATTGCAGCGGAAATGCTGTCAGGAATGACAGCAACTTAGGAGGAGGAAGGGGCAACCCAGGCCCACGGTCTCCACGGGTGCCCAGGTTGGCGGAGTCCAACACGATGAAGTTGGCAGGGAAGAGACGTCCTGGCAGAGTCAACCCTCGTGCAGCAAGGCTGGGTTTACTGCAGGAGGGTGAGTTTGGAGTTGAGAGGCCACAGCTAGTAACAGACACAAGGAGCTTGGTCCAAACTGAATTACAGACAAGCAAGCTGTTGCTTCTCTCTTCAACCCAGAGAGGGCTGAGCACCATCCACTGTGCAAAATTTCCAGCTTTAAGCTTCCACAGTGGATCATTTAAATCATGAGATGTGTTTTGCAGGGACTTGACAACTGTCCCCCGGCCACACCGGGCCTTTCTGGCTAGGAGACTGCCCGAATCTAGGTGATAACGTAACGTAGCTCTGCACGGCTGCTGGCAGATGCCGCAGTTTTGCTGTCCCGTGTCCCTGGAGACTGACTGTGAGACACAGATTTCCTTGCACCTCAGAAGACCCCAAACCCCAGGTGCCAGTCGGCAGTGAGGGCATGGGCGTCTGAAGCTGATGCTTTCTTTTTACTAGTGTAAAATGGAGAAAGGTGGATTATCTGAAAACAGAGAGTCTTACAAATTAAAATCAAAGCTTGTTTTAATTTTAAAAACATTCACAGTGGACTTTCTCTTTTCCCAGCTGCTCCTCTGACACTGCAGCCTGACGGCTTTACGTGGCTCTCGGTACAGCTGGGGCAGCAGAAAGCCGGGCTTGTGAGGCACTGCGACGGGTTTTCCAACCATAACTCCAGGGCCACCTGGGTGCTTCTCCTGACTTTCTCAAAGGTCCATGGTGGAACGTGGCCAAGGTGTCACCTGGCTTTGGGTGGTGCCAGCAGCGATCTGTGTAACTCCTGATCATGACGGCAACTCTTCCCATACCTTATTTGGGGACACATATTTAATGGAAACATTCTGAAGGGTTGCAGCATAGATACACACCTGCAATACCGTCCCCACAATCCAGGTAGTCAACGTGTCCATCACCTCCAAAATTCCCTTGTGATCTTCTGTGGATTTCGTGTGTTTGTTAAGACACTTAGCACATTATCTCTTATTTTAACATATTTCAAAGTGTATTAAGAAGTCAAAACCAGATGTAAATCTTACCACAGGGAACTTGAATTCTGCTTCATGTGCGTAAAGTCAGGCACTGTCCCAGCATCTTAAAATCCAGAGTTAAAATGTACCTTTTTCCCAGGACCCCAAGGCCCAGTGTGTGACCTGGGATGGCCCCGAGAAGAAGGCTGGGCCTGGCCAGGCCTGGCACAGCAGCAGGCTCCCAGGCACCTCCTGAGAAGCTCCTGGAATCGGTGGTCCTCATTCATTCTACACACAAGGAAACAGATTTTTAAAGTCTATTGGCCTATATCACCGCACATCATTTAGATTCCAAGATGTGTACAAAAATCATCACTCTCTAAAATTCACCGCTGGATTTCCAGTTGGTGGGGCAGTCAGCGTCTCGCTGGTTTTCCCCTTGTTATGTTTATGGACGACAGGCAGAAATACGCATCCTTCCTCTGCTGTGGGCTGTTTAAATTTAGTTAATTTTATGGCTCTTGTCTGTGAAATAAAAATGAGAAGAGCAGTCCTCTCCATGTAATGTTATGTAAATTAATTAACTGGGAGTTACGCATATGGAAAAATAAAAATGTCAATAAATACATTAGTGGCATCATAAATCTGCATCCAATTAACAAAAACTCCATCTTTACTTTGGGGGTCTCACCTCTCTTACCAGTTTACAAATCTTCCTTGTGACTGTGTGTTTCTTTCCTGTGTTTAAAAAGAAAATCTCAAGTGAAAACACGCCTGCTGGCATTAAGCATGGAAGAGGCCACATTTTCCACCCTCAGCTCTGGTTCCACCTGCGGGCACTTGATCACTTCCTTACCTGGGCCCTAGTCGCGTTGCCCCCAGAAGTAAAGACTCAGCCCTGCGTCCCTGGAACAGCTGCAGGGAGCAGAGCTGCCTGGGAGCCCCAGAGCTGGGGGCCGTCTCAGCCACACTGGCCTTCCTTCCAGGATGGCTGCCTGCTTGCTTCTTCCTGTATCCCAGCTGCAACATGTGAAGGCTTCGGTACAGCTGGGGCAGCAGAGAGCCTGGCCTGGGAGGCACCGTGATGGGTTTTCCATCCATAACTCCAGGGCTGCCTGCTTAGCGGCCTCCCGCCATCAGAAAGAGGGATTCGGGCAGCCTCAGGTCCCTCCTTCACGTCCCACTGCTGGTTCCCCTCTGCCGCCGGGGCCCTCCTCTCCTCCCTGGGGATGCGATGCCAGCTCCTCCTGTCCATAGGGGCTGCCCCCCATTCCTATGCATGTCTCCCCTCTATTCCAGGTGACTTTCCCCTTCCCTGAAGCCCTCACACACGTGGCTGTCACACCTCTGGGCTTTGATGGTTCCTCTTAATGACGATGTTCTGGCCCCCTAGCCTCCCTAACGGCCCAGAACCGGGCACACACCTCGGTTTTTCGCAGTGCTCTCTCATCACCAAGCACGGTGTGGCTCATGGGGCTGGAGCTCAGTGAATGCATTTGCACTTTAATTAAACCAGCCGGGTAACTGGCTGGTGGGTCTCGTTTTGAAGACGCTAACACCACTCTTGACTGAGGCTTTCGGCGAAATACGATGCAGCCCCTCAAGAGGAAGACGTTGTGGATAAAACGTCCTTCACATCACAGCACATGACTCGCCGCCAGTGGTTTGCAGTTATCCAAGCGCTTCTTTGGTTCATGGGGTCTGAGGGCATAGGGCAACTTATGAGTGACATCCCAGACCCAGAGTTGGGGGCAGAGCGTCCTCAGATCATGGAGATGGGACTCGGAGGACAAGCATGCAGCAGCTGCACACTCAGTCTCCGAGATGGTGATGCTGAGAGTTCTGGTTCCTTCTTAGAAGCAAAGGAAAAAGGCACAGGCACCAGTGCAGTCCAACAAGTGTTTGATTAGAAATAAAAATGGCCACGTTTCACCCCTTCTTTTATTCTTTTTTTTTTTTTTTCTTTTTTTGAGACCGAGTCTTACTCTGTTCCCCAGCCTGGAGTGCAGTGGCGCTTTGTCAGCTCACTGCAACCTCTGCCTCCTGGGTTCAAGTGATTCTCCTGTCTCACCCTCCCAAGTAGCTGGGATTACAGGTGTTTGCCACCATGCCCAGCTAATTTTTGTATTTTTAGTAGAGATGGGGTTTCACCATGTTAGCCAGGCTAGTGTCGAACTCCTGACTTCAAGTAATCTGCCTTGGCCTCCCAAAGTGCTGGGATGACAGGCTTGAGCCACCACGCCCAGCCCCCTTCTCTTATTCTATTTTTCTATCCCAGTATATACATTTGAAGGGGAAATTGCTGGTGACATATTGCCCCATTCCCCATGCAGGACAAGGTAAGGACCCGGTCTTCCTGTGCAGCCTGATGGCTTTGTGTGGCTCCTGGTGGCAGAACTGGCATAGCCTGGCACTTTGCACAATGTCTAGCAACAGATCAACTTTAACACAAGAAGGCAAGAATATGTTCCGGGAAGAAGGAGCTGTCGCTCTACTCTTGTACTTCTCCCCAGACAATTTCAAAGGCACCAGCCCCTCTGCTCGCAGACTCTGTGCGTGGTTTTGTTTGCTGCACGAGGCGTCCCCACAAAGGTGCTGGCAGCCTCCCCAGCCTCTGCCTCCTCTCTTTCACAGCCTTCTGATGCCTTTCCAGGTTGGAGCTCCTGCTTAGATGAAACAGATGACTTTCTGGGCCTGCTTCTGCTCACAGCAGGCAGGAGCAACAGTGACTGATTGGTTGAAACATGAGGATTAATGGGTATTTATATTTCATTAAATTTTATGCTCACTGGAGAATAATGTATCACTCGCAGATATTGAAACATATGTCAACCCTATCCACTTACATATAATTCAATTTGACTTAAATGCATTGATCAAATTTTATTAAAGTCCAATATATCTTCCAAAAAAGGCTGCTAACACAGGATTGTCCCTTCAGAGTCACCCGATAAAAGGAGGAGCCTGTGCTATGACTCTATTTATACTATTTTTTAGGAAAAAAAAATAGGTTATTGTGGATGAAGTACTCATTAGAAGGTGAACAGAAAAGTGAGATTCTTAAGCAGATTCTCAAGCAGGGGCCCCACTATAGTGACCATAGAGAGGGATGAGTCTGAATGCCCAGCCGCCAGGGTGGGAGGCTGCTGCTGTGCTTGTTCCCGGAAAGCAAGCTGCTCATCCCTGGGTCACAAAAACCGCCTTAGAAATCCTGATTCTGAATCTTCCTTTGGTGGTCTGGCTGCAGAGCTCCCTGGGGGCTGCCAGCCTGGCTAGGCGCTGGGCTCGGAGCTCTGAGCTCTCTGCCTGCCTTTCTTCTCCCTTCCTGTCTTCCACTCCTGTGTTCCCACCAGGACAAATGGATCTGCTTACAAACAAAAATAAGTGTGAGTCACTTCAGACCAGACATCTCTAGCATTCAGGCAGTTCCTAGTTCATTGCTTATGTCAGACATTCCACGACCCACGACCGGTTGGACATTATTTCTGCAATTAAATGCTCACTTTCTAATGAATACACACTGTGCCAATGCGGGGAGCATATGCACATATTTTGCATAGAACTTGAAAATAAACAGCAATTCTTAAAATATCGTTGCCCAGGTCTTTCAGATGTTATAAATATGATTCAAAAATATGGAGACTCCTGCACCTTCAACTTTATAAAGGAATCAATAAAAACTACTTTCCTTAAGCATATTGATATGGTTGGGCTCTGTGTCCCCACCCAAATCTTATCTCAGATTATGGTCCCCACTGTTGGGGGAGGGGCAGGCGGGAGGGGATTGACTCATGCGGGAGGGGATTGACTCATGCGGGTGGGTTTCCCCCTTGCTGTTCTGGTGGTAGTGAGTGAGTGCTCATGAGATCTGATGGTGTTACCCGGTGGCACTTCCCCCTTCACTCTCTCCTACACCGTTGTGGTAAAACCTGTTTGCTTCCGCTTTGCCGTCTGCCTTGGTTATAAGTTTCCTGAGGCCTCCCAGCCATGCTTCCTGTTAAGCCTGTGGAACTGTGAGTTAATTAAACCTCTTTTCTTCATAAATTACTCAGTCTCAGGTAGGTCATTATAGCAGTGTGAGAACAGACTAGTAAATATCTGTTCTAAAAGTCAAAATAGGGCCATAGTTTTCAAATCATAAAATTAACTTCCCGAAAGACAGCCTGGATATTTCTAGAGGAAACACCTCTCATCCTTTCAATGGAGAAGCTGGGGAAGTGGGAGGAGCCTTCATTCTTGAGGACAACACAAGACCCTGTCTCCTTGTGAACTCAGAACTCACTCCTCGGGCACTACCCAGGCAAAGCCTCCCCTGCTAGCAAGATCAAGTCACATTATGTGCAAGTTTGCAATCATAAAATACAAATATCGCCATTAAGTAATAAACTGAGAGTCGCTCATCAGATTCCCCAGGCAAAGTTCAGCATAACACTTCAACAAGTGCAGCAAACCAGGCACACAGTCTATAAGGGCAGGGTCCCAGAGGGGCCACCTTCTGCTCCCCGGAGCCTGAGATGACACCAGTCTTTCTGCACCACAGACAGTTCAAGGAGGCTGAGGACTGCAGTCCATGGAGGAGCCCTGAACGTTTCAGGCTCAGGATACTCAGAGGCACACAGCACAGGGAGATAGGAGCAGACTGAGTGACAAGTCAGGGCAGGGCAGACTTGGTCCAGACACTCCTGGAGCAGCAGCTGAGCCAGCAGCTCGCTCTCCTCTCAGGCCCAGCACAGGTGGGGCTCTCAGGCGCCTCTGCCTGTTGCGGATTCCCTGCCAGTGCTCCCAGGTGGCCACATGGGTGCCGGGAAGGGAGAGCATAGGCCGTCTCTGCGGTCTCACTTGTTTCTACTTCCCTGACCCGTTCTCCCACTGACTTACCGCCTCTGGAATGAACATCCGACAGCATGGAAGGGAGACTCCTGTCCAGTGCCTGGGCTGTACTCTGCATGCCGCTCTCTGTTCCACTTTCGGCAGTTTTTTCTTAGGAAACTCAGTGGTCCATTGAGTGCCACGCAGTCTTGCCCTGTGCTATTTGAGTGAATAATCAGCTGTCATTCACTTCCTAACTTCACCGTAAGAGCCCAAATGAGCCATTTTTTCTGCCTGAAGACATCCTCTGCCCCACGTCTGTGGCAAACTCCCTGGAGTTTGAACTACTTTGAGTCTCATCTTCAAGACTTCCTTAGTCCCCGAGACATAGGTGAGGCTACTGAGGTGGCCGGAGAATTGCTCTTTCCACGGCTTCATGACCATCGTGTGGCTGGTTTGTCAACCAACAGTTTGAAGGCCTTTCTGGCCACCGAGACTCAGTGCCTGGGGCAGAACCCATAGTAGCTTGATCCTGGGGCAGTGAGGGTGTGCACGGGGGTGGTGCAGTGACATGCAACACATGTTACAAATCAACAAGACCTTTAATTCCCCCAGCGAACACAGGGGCAAGGGCTATTCACAAGCTATTAATAACCCAGAAATGAACACAAGAATCATAAGGACTCGTAAAACTGTTAAGGATGTAAAGAAAGCAAAGGAAATCAGTAAACAAATTCAAGTAGCCAGGATTTCCAAGGATCCAGAAGCAGTTTGAGGCCTTTGTGGCAGAAAGAAGTTTCCCTGTCTTCTCCTCGGAAAGGTAGAGGAGGTGATGGTGCTGGCCCCACATCCTCTTGAGACTCCTCACAGAAGGAGAGAACGCACAGTGGGACCCTGTGCCGAAAAGACAATTCCAGAAGAACTACCAGCACTCTAGGTGGGCTTCATGTCTAATGGGAACATGCTTTCTGTCCAGGGAAATTTCTCCAGCATGTAGGGGAAGCAGGCAGGCTCCCTCCTCTGAGAGTTCAGGAAGAGGTAGGTCCTCCGCCTGCTCACCTGGCCCATCACTGCCCACACTGAGCCAGCCCCTCTGTGCCCTCCTGACCTGGACGTCCCCCTGCACCCACCAATGGTGTCCACTCCGCAGGTCTCAGGCCTGGGAGACACTACGTTAACATTGTAAGAAGATAAACTGAGGCACATTCCAGTTTCAGAGAGCTGGCTTGAGTGGATGGGGATGCAGGAACCCGGCAGCTCTGGACAAGCTGGTCCTGGCTTCACCGGCATGGCAGGAGGAAGACTGCATGGTAAACAGAGCCAGGCGAGGAAAATCGTTGCCGTCTGGAGAGGGCCACTAGCCCTGCTGGGATCATCCGGGTGGAAACTCTCCAGTGAGAGTGCAGCGGGCAGCTCCTGATTGTTGAAGCCTGGTTTCCTCTCACTAGGATCCTGGAGATGGGCTTACCTAGAAACCCAGGCACTGGAGCCATGGCTCGTGCAGTCCCGGCCTCACGTTCGCGGCTTTAACCAAGTTAAGTATTTACTGTAGACTAGAGCCTTTATGAGGCTCACGGGCACTTAGGGCAGACACTAGATCTGGGGAAGTGCCCCGGGAAGCCAGTTTTTCAAGAGATGCCGAATATCAAGGAACACTCGATACATCACAGGGCACTGTTTGCAAACACCCCACTGGAAGCCACATTCCTGAAGACAGAATTGCTTCCGACCCACATTTTTATCTCTAGCGATATTTAGGACACACAGAATATGATCAAGAAATCAAAGAAGGAAGGAAGGGAGTGATGGGGACAAAATGTGACTTAGGGCAAAAGCAAGTCTATTGATTCTTCTTCTCCACAAACCACCCCAACCCCTAGCAGAGAGACTAAGTGTGCCTTTGCCAATGTCTGAATGAACAAATGAATGAATAAATTTTTCATTGAATCAATCATACCATACATGAAGAAGCTGAAATTAATCTCATTTCACTTCATGAAATATGAGGGCAAAAATATGAGGCTGTCTCCGGAGATGAGCCAAGACACTTGATAGGAAATTACCATGTGACGTTGACAGCTTTGTTCCCAAAGGCTGCTACTCAGAGCTGACCTGGGCTGCAACGCACACAGCCAACCTGGAGAAACGGGACCAGTCTTTAAGGCAATGTGTGTGTGAGTGTGTATTTGTGTGTATGTGTGTGGGTATGTGTGTATGTATGTGTGTATATGTGTGTATGTGTGTATTATATATATGTGTGTATATGTGTGTTTGTGTGTATTACATGTGTGAATGTGTATGTATGTGTGTATTATATGTGTGTATGTGTACGTATGCATGTGTGTACATATGTGTGCACATATATATGTGTGTATGCATGTATTATGAATGTGCATGTCTGTGTATATGTATGTGTGTATGCATGTGTGTATTGTATGTGCATGTGTGTGTCTGTGCATGTAAGCATGTATATATGTGTATTTTGTGTGTGCATATCTGTGTGTTTCTATGTATGTGAGCATGTGTGTATTATATGTGTATTTGTGTGTGCCTGTTCGTAAATGTGTGTGTATATGTGTGTGTGTGTCTGTGTGTGTATTATATGTGTATTGTGTGTGCCTGTGTGTATATGTGTGTGTATTAATGTGTGTGTGCCCATGTGTATATGTGTGTGTATTATATGTGTATGTGTGTGTGCCTGTGTGTATATGTGTCTGTTATATGTGTATGTGTGTGTGCCTGTGTGTATATATGTGTGTATTATGTGTGTATGTGTGTGTGCCTGTGTGTATATATGTGTGTATTATGTGTGTGTGCCTGTGTTATATGCTTGTGTGTGTATTATATGTGTATGTGTGTGTGCCTGTGTTGTGTATGTGTGTGTGCCTTATGTGTATGTTTGTGTGCCTGTGTATGTATGTGTGTGTATTATACACGTATGTGTGTGTACACCCTCTTGTTTCAGCACTCAGGCAGTACATAATTGTCCTTTCTGTAGCCTACTTAGTGCCACATGTTTTGGGAGGGTTTTTTTTTTTTTTCATTTTTGTGCTTTTTGTTTGTGGTTTTGCAGTTTAAAACACTCCCCATGCATACTGCTACAGTGCTGTCCAGGGCAAGAAGGCTGTGATGTGCCTTATGGAGCAAACAGTTGTGTTAGATGAGCTTGCTTCAGGCATGAGTTATAGAGCAGTTGGCTGCAAGTTCATTGTTAACAAATCAACTATAACCAGTCATACGTCGCTTAACAGTGGGGATGCGTCCTGAGAAATGCATCTTTAGGCAATTTTGTTATTGTGTAGACACTGTAGAGTGTTCTTACACACACCTAGATGTTCCAGCCTACTACACACCTAGGCTGTGTGGTACACACTATTGCTCCCAGGCTACAAACCTGCATACCATGCTACTGTACTGAATACTGCAAGCAATGATAACAGAATGGTAGGGACTTGTGTATCTAAACATAGAAAAGCTACAGTAAAAATACAGTCTTATAATCTTATGGAACCAATATCATCTATGTGGTCCGTCATTGATTGAAATGTCTTTATGAGGCACATGATTGTGTATTTAATAAGTTGTCTTTACAACTTGTTAAAGAGTGGACAGGTGCTGATCAGGCCATGGGGGCTGATAGAACTGATTTTAAGAGGTGGGCAAGGTGGGTGGCCAGGGTCTTTCTCCCTGTGAGTCCCAGGATAGAGGCAGCTCCTGCTCCATCATGGGCTGGAAAAGCACAGGATCTGCAGGTCGATCTAAGCAGCTCCTTGACCTTGGTGCATCTGGGTGGAACTCACTCCTAGTCTATCCTTAGTCCTCGCATAGGGTATCAGAGGTCCAATGCTGTATGAAGGCACTCAGATAACAAAATGCCAAAATAAATGATAAAATCACAGGGAAGTATGGAAGTCTCTGTGTATGAAATGGGTTCCCTCCCAGCTTTTCCTCTGCTCTGCCTCAGGTGGAGGGGTGGCTGCAGTCAGAGAGGTGAGGTCTTTCTGCAGCTGTGTCTCATGCTGTCTTTGCCCAGAATGAATACATTAGCAGTTCCTGCAGGGCCTGTGGAATTGTTTCAGATAAAGCAACATCCACGTGCACCTTACTTTCTGAAGGGTTTCGAAGACACCAAATAGCATCAGATCACAGACTCTGCACCCCACAAATGCAGAACACCCAGGCTCAGGGCAGTCACCTGCAGAAGTGTGTGCCACCCAAGGCCAACCGGGGACTCCATGGTGTCAAGGTCAACTGTCCAGCATCTGCAGCCTGCAGTCTGAAACTCAGCCACGCCTCACAGACCAGCAAGAGGCCAAGAGTGGCACTTAATTTTCCATATCTGGTGGGAAAAACCCACTGGCCCCTCTGATCGCCCTGCCTTTTAACAGCGTTTGGAGATTCACGGTGGCAGCTGCTCCAGCTTCCAGCTCCTCCCAGAGGTTTCTTTCCATTTTATGCAGGCCACACAGAATCTCTCGTCCCTATTTTCCTTTCCAATCCTGAGTGTCTGGCCTCGAGGTGCAGGGACGGCGTTCTCAGTGCTGGGCCATGGGGCCGTGGGGGCAGCGTTCTCCGTCCTGGGCCATGGAGCTGCCCAACTGCCTCTCTCACTCAGCCCCCTAAACCCCCACAATGGCTCCAGCGGGACAATCACCCTGCACCGCCTTTTGCTGGAACTCCTCGTAACATTTACTAGAATATAATTTGCTAAGAAACCAAATTCTTGTAAAGTGTGTTCATGTACCATGTCATCTAAGGAGTGAAGCAACTGATTTACCAAAGGAGACTTGGTCTAAAGTAACTCATCTTAACACAGCCTCACACCGCGAACCTCTGGAAAAACATCCCAACAAGATTCCAACAGAAAGCACATGCGGTTTTGTGTCCCACAGCGGCTTGTGATTCGTTTTCCTTTAAAATATGTCTTGTTTATTTACTTTCAGGTGAACAGGCATTCAGCCCTGGGGTGTTGGTCAGCAAGGCAGAAACCAGGGACCCAGGAAGAGAGAAGCTCCTTCCCGGCCACGGGCTTCTCCTCCAGGCAGAGGCCCCCCGTCCCTCCCTGCCGTCCGCGGGTGGCTGCGGCATATGGCGCAGCAGCTGGAGAGTAGGGTGCCATGCTGCTATAATGAGACCCCTTTGAATCATTAAATAGCATCACAAAGGAAAAAGGCCTTCTACAAACAGAGCCCTATATTTAAGTTCATGAATCAATTAATCTTTAAAAGGCTGAGTTCACTTAATAAGCTGGCATCAGAGGGCAGCAGCTACACAAGACGTGGAAGTCAGGGCGACCACAGTGTCAGGACCCTGCATCTGGCAGGATTTGTAGCCGTGCTATCTCGAGAAGCATCAAATCATGAGAAAGCAAAGCAAGGGTCCTGCAGCTCCAGCCTCAAAGACTCTTTCCTCCCAACCCCGAAAACAGATCCACCACTCGCTCAGTCACAGGCACCGGAGGTGTGGCAGGTGACAAAAAACAACCCAGGGCCCCCGAAACTCTGGTCCGTCTTGGAACAGGACAGTGAGAGAATGCAGGGACACTTTCTTAGTAAGGGTGAGTGCACTGTCTGCTATGACTGCCACGCATTTCAGCTCATGGAATGTTGATGTGTCCATGCTCTCGGCCAGGTGACGTGGAAACTCACACAATTAAATGTTTATTTTTGTCAGGTTGGACAGAATTAAGGGCCACACCCAGCTTTTTCTAATTTTCCCCTCAAGTTCACAGAACCCAGGAATCATGTATAAAGTAAGAGCTTTGATTTTCTTTCCAGTGAACTTGCCTAGGTTTCTTTAAATTTTCTTATGCAGTATACTTTTATTATGGTTTTATTGTCATTATTTTGCCTCTTCATTTTCAGACAAGTTTTTGTTTTGTTCTGTTCTGTTTTACGTGCTCACTGTTTTGAGGAAAAGACAGTTGGAGTTCATGAATCTCTGTAATTATCTATGATTGGGTGGAGTCCAGAGCAAAGTGATCTTTGTCTTGCTGGTCTCCTTTATGCTTCTAGGGGTCTTCCTCCATAACACACACAGAGACACAACACACACACAGACACAACACACACACAG